>NC_046338.1:5110000-5425000 GCF_000738735.6 Corvus cornix cornix
TCTGCTGTGAAACAAGGCAGAGAGAGACTGTCTAGCACAGGAGGAGCTTCACCTGCAGCTTCCTGGTCCAACTTCCTCAAAATTCAGGCAGTGGAATTTAAGTGTTGGATCCAGCTTGTTTGGTGTGCAGTGGTGGGTGTCCCAAAGCCCTGGGGAGGTGTCTGTGGCTGTGGAAGGGAGCAGGGCGCAGCTGCCCTGAGCATGTGGGAGCTGCACAGGCAGATGGTGGGAAACAAAACCTGGGGAGAGGGAAAGAAGCCAGATCCTTTGTAGACATCTCTGCTAAATCTGTACCTGGGCTTATGTTTGTCAATTTTTTGCTCTTTGTTGGCACCAACCATTTTGAATGAGTTGTTCCCTTTAGCAGCTGAAAGCACTGCCATGAAGAATGTATGTGATGGTTATAGGTAGACAAGAGCGTGTAAACTTAGAAGTTTGGGTCAAATATTTCAGCTTGTCAGATAAAACTTCTGATATGTGTCAATTGTTTTACAAAAATCAGGGTTGGAACATACCTCTGAATGGCAAGAGAAAGAAATGGGTATTGTAGTCATACCAGATACTTTCCATTTTGATTGTTTATAGCAACGCTGACAGAAACTAACACTATACACAAAACTGGTTTTGAAACTGCCCTTTTTTCAGAGTTAATGACCCACAGGCTAAGGGAAATTTGCCAGTTTTTACCAGCTGGGATCTGGCCTGATTTTGCTGGGAAACAAAAGTGCAAGGCAAAGAAACGATTTGGATTTCTGAAAGTCTGTGATGGTTGTCTTCCCTCATTATAAAACCTTCGCTTTTTTTTGTATGTTGTGCTTATAATTGACCTGTGCTTAGCAGAAATGCTGGCTTTGTCCAAGGACAGCATACCCTGATCGCCCAGGAATTCCTTTTGACAACTGCCTTTAGATCCACTGCTGTGCAAACCCAAGCCCATCCCAGCCACTGTGAAAGGAGTTGTATTAAATCACGACTTTGAGGATCCACTGACACAGCTCAGCTGCTCTGACTCCATCCAGTAGAGGGTAGTCATTTTATGCATTTTATGATCTGCTCCTCCATTTATTGCACTCAGGATTTTCCCAGGTATTACCTGGGGACTTCTCACGCGGTAGGCAGGGCTGGTTTGGTTCCCATAATTAACCTGGGAAAGGCAGACTCTGTACCTGAGTGCATTTCTTTGTAAAGTCAACAAAAGAGTGGGAGTAAGCTATTTATATTAATTATATATATAAAAAATAATTCCTAAAGGCAAGACTGTATAAGGTGCATTATGTTCAGGCAAGTATGGGATCATTAGTGTCATTCATGATAATTTGATTTACCCCCATGGCTTCCAAACAATACATGGCTCGTAGCCTCGTGAATTGATGTGAGTTAAGAATTGCATGGCAGCCCCACATTTTTAGAGGGAAAGCTCTTAGGTCTTACTATGATGAAGGTACTTTTGTTGTAAAGTTTTCTTTACTAAGATAGATGTTACTTCAGTTCACACTAAACAAATTGACTCTGGAGTTTTCAGTCTCGGTTTGCCAAAGACAAATTGTGAAAGCATCTAAGTGTAGCCTAAACAAAACCATATTTTCCTTAAAAAACATGGCAGTGTGTCATTCTAAATCTGTGGTGCTTTGCCCAGGAACCCATTTCAAGCAAGAACAAAAAAAAAAAAACCTGGGCAAAATAGCCACCTTAGACAAAACAGACTGTCAAACCTGTCTATTAAATTGAGTGCTTTTGATTGTAATGCTGCACTGAAAGTGTTGCATTGTTTCAACTCTGTTCCTTCATGAAGTCAAAGACACTGGTGTGTACTTAAAAAAATGGTAAATATAGAATGCTGGCAAATGTAGCTTAAATGACATTACGAGTAAACAACAGTGGCTGGACTGTCTAATTTCTAGGACTGATTGCAGCCAATTTTCACTTAGATTATGAAGGATGAAGAACAGTGAGCTTTTAAATCCTGATTCCTAGTCCTTTACATTTATCAGTGTACAGTGGTCTTACTCATGACATGAGTCTGGTTCTGATAAATCTTGAGCACTGTTTCATAATGTTATTTTAGAAATCACAGACACATCATTTCGGCCATCAAGCCGTTGTGCTTATGTGAGGGGAAGGGCTGAGAGCACAGGGGCTGATTCTTCTGCTAAAACTTCAGAAATACTTGCTGATGAGAAGTCAGCTCTGCTGTTGGGTGTGCAGCTGGAGTGGCCATTGCACTCCCAGGTGGAATTGTAGCTGTTCTCCCACCTGCACTTGGCTTTGTCCTGTCCGCTCTGGAGCATCCGGTGAGGGAGAGACACCTGTGTTTCCCCACAGTGTTCCCACCTGTGGGCTCCATGCAGAGCAGGGTCTCCATCCTTCATGCACCTGCATGGAACCTTCCCAGCTGCAAACTTCAAGCCTCTGCCAATTCCTAAAGGCAAATTTTAGCTGTGCTGAAAGCAGGGGCAAAATTCCCATTGACCGCAAAGAAGTGGGAGCACAGCCAAGGCCGGAATGATACAAGCTCAATAATCAATGTCCCGTTCCCAGGATGCTGAGTGGTTCTGCTGCAGAGGGGGATGACCTCCCCTGCCTGGGCTGTGCTTTCCACAGCTCCTGTGTACAGCACCTCTGAACACCGCTCCCCATGTGTTTGGAAGCAGGGTGATTCAGTCTGGTGATTCAGTTTAGGAGGCTTTGAAGGTTTTAGCTCAGGTTTAGGGAAAATATGCAGCATGAATCACCCAGGAACTTTGTTTTCTCTGTGAATTCTATGGTAATTGCATGTCACAGCAATGTTTAGGGCAAAACAGTGTAAGACATTGGGGCTGCCTTTCGTTACAGCCAGTCATATCCCACTGAAAGCCAAGTGTTCCTCAAATTCAGGAGACAACACATATCTGGTGGTCATTTGGGAACTGAGAGGTGACAAGAGGAGAGGGCATGTCTTACCTGAATGTATCAATATGCAGCACTAAAAGGAAAAGAAAGGGAGCAAATCCTTTATCCTTTCTTCCTTTGTAAATCCAGCCCTCTCTGTTTTATGGTGGATGCAGAATTCTAACTTTACCACATGGTGATTGTTTTAATTTTTGGTCTTGGTGTAGCCAGGAAGCAGAAAGTTATATATTGGGACAGTGTACTGGTTAATTAAGAAATTATTAAAACTGACAGCTGACAGTGGTGCTTGGGCCCCATGTTTTAGTTGTATCCCCATCAGCATGCTCTGGGGTGATACCACCTTAGGCCTGCAAGGAGCCACATGCTATGGGAAAGTGAGCATCCATGGGGGCTGTCTGACCCCCATGATGGTGTGGGGAGCCAGCAGAGGGTTCAAATACTCTTTTTTTACCCATCTTTTGTAATGGTCACTCTCTGAAGGGAGGGAGCTGGTGGAGAACAGGAAAGGAGCTGTGAAGAGCACTTACATTTATAGAAGCCTAAAGGCTTGGAAGTGCCGGAGATGGGATAGACAGTTGGTGTTTGGCATAGGAGAGGTGGTGATCGTGTTTGGGTTCAGGACACGGGCTCTGTTTCCCCTTCAGGAAGGCAAGAGGTAGCTGTGTGGGAGTCCTGTGGCTCAGCCACAGGCCCTGCATGTGTTTTGTTTGGATATTTCTGATCTTGTTGCCTCCTTGGCTGGTACTTTGGGTTTTAGCAGCAGTGTCCTATGCAGTATTTGTTTTGGAGCTTGGCTTCCTGTGTTTGTTCTGGGTCTGTTCATTAATAATAATGGAGTGTAAAATCCTAGCTCTTTTTTTTAACTTACCAAAACAAATTCAGTCTTCATGACCAGTTTTAGTCTTTTGTGGGTATATAGATCTCTTGTTACTTAACTATTTGCTCATCACATTACCTTTTTGCTGCCTTTGAGGAATTAAGTTCTCTGAGAAAGGAGAGAGTTTCTCCTTTACTTCCAGAATTACTCATTGCATGTTTGGAAAGACAAATACAAGGAGAACGCAGACGAAATGTGAAGAACACCTGTATGAGCTAACGGTCTCACAAAGGGAAATTAAGAAAATCAGAGGTTATATCATATTATTGTAAGAATACATTATTTTGTTTTCAAAACTGTTATTTAACAGCGGGATAAATCCTTTAGTCATTTAGTGTTGGAACTTCCAAAATGGCTTGTGGTTGTTCCATCGTTCTTCTCACACAATTCCCAAAGACACAAATGTTGGAGGCAGTGATTAATCTTTCTGTATTAATGGCCTGATCCAGCATTTACTGATGTCAAGAGGAACCTCATCATACACTTCAACAGACTTTGGAGCAGGATGGTAATTTTTAAAAAACAGATGTAAGCAGCAAATTAGAAGCAAGTTAGAGAAATCTATCCAAATCCTGTAGTTTAAGAAACTGCTGTATTCTGTTGTAAGACTGTCTAGAAACCTTAAAATGTACGTACAAATACAGAAACACATGGCTTGGAATTCATTGTGATCCCTCCTGCCTTTGATCTTTTGCTTTACTTACCATCACTTGTGTGCATATGTGTGTATGTGAGAGTAAACAACATAATCCTAATTGTCTGAAAATATACATATGCTTATATAATGCCATAAAGGAGCATAGTGTTGGTGTGTAAATTTCCTATGGTATATATGGCCAATATAAATAAATTCTTGTCACGGTTGTGGGTTTTATCTATATATTTTCCTCATAAACTAGCAGGTAATAATTTAATTCAAAAGCTCCTTCCAAAAATGCAATTAATGTCTTTTGTTATAGTTTCCCTGGGTTTAATAATCCCCTCTTCCAGATTTATATTGGTTTCTGGAAAGTAATGCTTATTAGAGTGTTTTTCCAAATTGGCCACAATAATCCACTGAAATCTGCCAGCTGAATCATTGCTATGCTTGTGAAATTGCCAGGATCGCCTGACAGTTATTACTGGGGTAGAAGGGGAGGGGGAAAGGGAATGAAAGTTTCATAATATGTCACTGTTATTGATACCTTGGCTATGGCTCTTGGATTTGGATTGATACGTTTACTGAATTCTATATCAAAGATGGAATGCCTGGTGGTGGATTGGCAGTGCTGCTATAAAGGAGAGAAGATTTAGTAATTTTTTCAGACAACTGTATTTTATTCTGGGCATATTTTAAAGCATAAATATATGTGTGCATGCATGTGTGTCTATATGTAAGCATACACATGTGTGTATGTGTGCAAACTCCCTCTACCCCCTTCCCCAGCCTGGTTCTTGAGAAAGGAAGGGCATGTATGTTCCCTGAATTAGGGTCATGCTTCACATGCCAAATCCCACCACTTGTGCCCAACACACAACCAAGTCAGAGGTAAATCATTCACCTGCTGCCACATCTTCATGTACTCATTCTCTTCTATACACTGCAGGTGATGTTGGAGGCAGGGAGTGAGTCTCCATAGCTCTATTAGGTGTTATTTTCTCCCATATTTCCAAAATAATTGAAAGGGGATGATTTTTGCAGTGTCTGAATTAATCATCCTTGTGAACTCCTGCAGAACTGGACCCTAACTCTTGTTTTGAGAGGGATTCTGTGACACTGGAATGCTGCATCCTGCTGCCTAGATGAAAAGGTATATAAAAGAATAGCAGGGCTCTGGCCTGCCAGGGCTGTGCCAGAGGGACAAAGACAAAATGCCTCTCCCATTATGAGCCTTGGCACCACTGCCGGGACAGACCCATGTGGGGATGACTGCTGCAGGCTCTGGGTGTCTGGGATAAATATTGTGTCCAACAGCCATCCCTGGTGAGACTCTGCTTGGGGCAGTGCCCACCCCCATGCATGGGATTTATATTCTGCTGGTGTAAATGAAATTTTGTTAAAATCATCTGTCTGAGTAATGGGCAGCTGGGGAGGCATGAGACGGGTGAGAGTAGCTGCTGGGGCAGCTGGGCAGTGCTGCATGGACATACCTGGACACACTCACAGGGAACAATTGGTGTCCTCTGGGGGTGCAGGGCTGTTACTGCCCTGCTCAGCTCAAAAGTCTTCCTGATAGGGGGGATAAAAGCCATTCTGGCTTGGGTTTTTCTATCTGTGCTGTTGCAGCTACAGCTGCCTGATTATGAAGTTTTGCCTTTTTTTTTTGTAGTTTATGGGTTGAGATAGTGGATGCCCAGTTCAGTGTAGCCAGAAAAATAAGATTTTCAAATATTCTTTCATTCCCCAGTATGTGGTTAAAGATGATTTCCATCTCAGCAGACACTTGTGCAAAAGGATGCTTTAGAGCAACACGCCTCCCCTAAGCTTTCCTTGTGATGAGGGGAAGTTACCCTTAAGCACCAGTCAGTGCATGAGGCACATTGCTTTGGAGGTGGCTTTCTGGTCCCTTCTGTCCTCTGGCATTGCATTTGGGGTCAGCTTGAGTGCTGCACACTTCAGGGGAGCAGCCACATGGACTTGCTTCCTCCTTACATTCACTGTGATCTGTCTGAGCAAGCCTAAGGGACCGGCAGCATGTGAAGAACCAGCAGTGCCACTTACATTTGAATACCAAACACTAAGTTAGCATGAGCCAACTGGGCTGCAGAACCAGTCATCTTCAATTTTTACAGCCTTATAATTTTTAAGACAATTTTTATGACTCTGATTGGAACAGAGATGATTTTTGTAATGTCTGTTTATGCCATTTCAAACTTGAACATAAATCTCATTTTTTAAGGCGATTTTGTGGTTTTCTGGGCTTTATGAATTTTTTTTATCCCTCTTTTATGCATTCTGCTAAATTAAACCAAAATAAACTCGGGGGAAAAAGTGATTCTTTAAAACAAATATATTATTTTATCCCTTCTTTGGACAGGAATTTTCACCAGGAGACAAGGATAGAACATTCTATTCAGCCTTTCCCTGCTGATTTACGCTGCTGTCGTTACAAGAGCCGTAATGATGTCCAATAACCAGTAACAGGAACTGTGAGGAGCTGCTTTGTAACAGAACACTGCTCCCCTTTTTCTCCAGCAGCTTTGTTGGTGGTCTAAAAATAATTCCAAAATGTGTTGGATGGTTCTCAGAGAGAACCGTGCAGCTTCTTTTGGTTAGGAGGATCCACGTCTGGGATGGTGTCGTGCAGGCTCCTGCCGTGGCTCTGAGGTGCAGTGACTCGCTGTAAAACCTGCAGGCAAAGAAATGGTAGCTGGTATTTTTCCTACAAAGCAGACCATGGATTCTGGTGGGGTGGCTTATAGGGAATGTTTCTAACCATGCTGTGGGATTCTGCCTTAAGTGTGAGGGATAACATTTAAGATTAGAAAGTGTCTACACAGCAGTGTGTGCCTGCAAGTCTGATGGATTGCTACAAGAAACCAAAGGTATTTGATAAACCCAGCAGTGGTTTATGGTATGTGTTGATGCCAGCAGTTCTGTTTGACATGTATTAGTACTTCTAGGAGGTCACAAGTGCTATCCAGCTGCGTATCTGATACTCAACTATGAGTTTGTTGCTGCAAGGTGGTAAGAAGGGGTTGTCACTTGAAATGGAATTTGATGGTGTAATTCAAAAGGTCCCATTTGAGCTTTGCCGTGTTAGCAGAGCCAGTGGCATCAGAGATTGAGCCTCTGCCAGCATCTACCACAGAGCAGCAGGTGAGACATGACTGCTCTTTACTGTGTTTACACACAGAAAATGACTGTGGTAATCCTGTGGGATCTGCTAGCAAATACTGACTTGTTAATATTTCCCAATATAAGTGGTTGATATTTTATCAGCATTACCAAAGCTGCCTTTTAAAATTTTGTTTAGTCCTGTCATTTTCAGCTGTTCATTATTATGGTAGTATGTTGTTTATGGAGGTTGTTTCCATGTGGGTAGCTGGAGTTGTGTGTTGGATGAGGGAAAGTTGGCTGTTTCGCTTTTCTAAGTGTGTATATAGTACTTGATCTGGCTTTTGGGGGTTTTTTTTTTCAGAGTAAGATTTCTCCCACTGCAAAAAGGGATGTTGGCCTACAGACATGACCACAAGTGAACTGCACTTGTTAAATGTTTAGATGAACAAATGACATCTGCAATAAAAAAATAATTCTCTTATACGGAAAATTTAGGCAAAAATGTTTATGCAAAAAAGTCTTTTGTCCCTGACTCCCTCTTCTCAGTACCATAGCAAGGTCTTCGTGGCTGCTTTGGTGCAAGTGGGATCAGAATGCAGACCCTTTGTGCCTGGTACCCTTTGATTGACTAGACAATGCAAAAGACACATGCAGCATCAAGTTGGTTTAGCAACTAATATTTGACAATTTAAAAAAGTTTTCTTTTAGGCTGAGTTTTATGTAAAGCTGTTTACATTAAAGTGACATCCAATTAAAGTGTGTCATGTAACCCACATCACAGTTCAGCACACATTTTCTGTTTTAACTGACATATGGCCCCATTTATGAAAATAAAAATCATCATGTTTTGATGATATGTTCACATAATTTATGTGGAAAAGCAGAGGGAGAGAAGCAGGGAGAGGGAATACTTTTGCTGTGTAAAGCTATTATTTTCTGTGATTCATTAAACGTCTTTTAACCCATGTGCACGAGCAAATCCCTCCTCCCCCAGTTCCTGCCCAGCCCCCTTCCCTGCAGTGTCCACTGGACAAAGGGACTTAATTTCTTCTGTGGGCAGCGGCAGCAGACAGAAACACTTTGTATAGCATCATTCCATCCCACAGACGTTTTTACACTAAGGGATTCTTTAGTATTCTGTAGAGGAGATAAATCCGTTAACCTAAAAACAGATCTATGGACAGCAGAGCTAATTCATTCCATTTTCCTTTGGTTGCCTCAAGGCTGAGAGGATTCTCTGATGTCTAGGAAGAGATAGTTGTCTCCTGATGTCTTTTCTTCAGTCTCCCCTCTACTTAGCTGCCAACTTTCATAAAAAGGAGTAGGAACTTAATATCTTTGCAACCAGCAATCCTTGGTCATTTTGCCTGGAATTTTCTTTGTGTATAGAGAAGTCTGTCTCTTGCACACCTAGGTGTTTCAGGAAAGCCAGGTTGCTTTCATTAGGGTAACCTATTGATAAGATAAATGATTCGTTTTGCAAAGTGGCCATGAATCAGAGGCTTGTCAACACAAACAGAAGCTATCTCAAGCCATCTACAGCTGAGGCTGGCAGTTTGGTGTTTCTGTCAGCACCCTGAGTCTTGCTGACACTCACCCTGCAAAAGAGAGTATGGTTCTAAGCTATTTTAAATCTACTTAAGGCAGAGCCGTGGCAAAACATTATTTAAAAATATATCTTTGCATTTTCCCCTTTTAACAACTGCATATAACCCTTCAGGCCTTACATTTTTTATGTAGCAGCACATCAGTGGAAGAAAAGTCACTGCCAGCCAACAAAATCCCCATCTGCAGAGTAGTCACTCAGTCAGTGTGCACTGGAACCAAATTAATTCCCGGCTTTCCCACATATATTGAGGGATAGATTAAGTGTAAGCAACATAACTACAGTGAATCTTCTGTCTATCCACTGTTTTGGGACCAGGCAATGGGGATTATTGTTTAAATGGTAACTGTTGTGCACATCAGAGGGCAAGGCATGTTGGTGGTAGTTGGATTGCATAAATCAGTTTGCCATCTTCTCCTTGCCAAGGTCAACTGGACTGTACACCTGGAGCCTGGTTATTTGCAGTGTGAGACTGGCAGATGAAACCTTTAGACTGTACAGTTTTGGTCAGTAAATGTTTGTCCACTGTCACAGAAAGCCATTGAGTCGTGTCCTCTGTGAGTGCACTCTTAAATGCTACTACAAAAAGCACCGAAGAGACATCACCCAGACATTATATTTGGACTGCCCTGTTTCTTGATAGATGTGATTGTGATGCCTTACCAGCGTTTCTCATTTGTTGGAGCAGGAACAGAATATTGTCAGTTGTAAGGTATTGTACTGTAATCACTCTGCATTTCCTGCTCGCTAATGCCTTTTTAGCATCATCATTCTTGACATACATTAATGCATAAAGGAAAACCCCCCCCCTTTCTCATTTACCTCTAACAATGGAAAAACTTAATAAATGTTGCCATCCAAAGTCCAGTAGGATCTAAACTTCTGATGATAACATTAAATCCTAAAAAATATAAGCGTTCCAATAGAATATGGCAGCCTCTGGCAGAACCTTCTTTTTCTAATGAAGTCTGTGCATTATGTTTAGTTGGCTGGTGATCCTAATCAGGGTACTGAGATCTGTGCATTCACTCTGGTTTTGATCATTATTATCAAGATTAAATAGGCGTAGAGCCAAGATGTTGCAGTGTAATAACCTGGGAGTTGAGGAGAGAGTGAGGGATTATTTATTGGTTGGATAAATGGGGTTAGCAGTTATTGAATGTAACAGAGACTTATTTTCCTGAAGTCAATAGCCATTTAAACAATGAGGCTTATGAATGAAGAATGTCTGTCAATTAAGAAAGTAGAAACAGTATCATGAGTGAAGAAAGCCAGAATCAGGCCCTGTGACCCTGAAATAGCTTTGTTTTTAGATTTCTAAAAAAGCAGTTGAGTAGGACTGCACTTCGATAGCAAATGTTTGTCCACTAGTAATCAGCTTTTTGTCATGGTGTTTTATGGCAGTCTTGCAGAGTTAACCTCAACATTCTGCAGACCATGGATGGAAACCCCCAGCCTTTTGCTTTCTGAGGTGGGTGTGTAGGTTTGTGCATAGGAATTATTCAGCAGTAGGCAAAAAGAATTATTTTCCATCTTTTAAGAACACAGAAATCCATTACATATGCTCATAAGCTTCACTTTCACCAAGTTCATTAAATACAAGTAGAAATTCCCTCCTCAGTGCAGAATTGTGCTGTTTCCCATCAACTCATCACCTCAGAGAGGCTTTCAGGTTCCCTGGGTAGGTAGAGTAAAGCTGGAATTGTGACGTCTTTTTCTGTTCTGTAATTTGATTCCTAGAGTTTTGGCAGTTTCTTTAAGGAAAATAATGTTACAGGGTTGGGGTTTGTTGGCTTTTTTGTTTTGTTTTGTTTTTAATTAAAAAAGCCTGCAGCTTTCATCAGAGAAATTTTTGTATCCATCCAAAGGAGAAAAAAAGCTTGCAAAACTACCCTCAAAATTGTTCTAATAAAAATTAAGGAACACTTAGAAGGAACAGAGGTTAATATTCTTAAGATTTTGGCTTACTCTGATGTAAAAGTTAACAAAAGCTAATGGGAATGTCATGTGTTTCTTGGGCATAGCCTACACCATGCACATACAACATGCACATGGCAGATCTAATAGTTGGCTTCCAATCCCTCTTGGCAAAACGTTTCACTTTGTTTGGAAAGCAGAGTTAGTGGTCAGTGCTCTTGGGATATTCTGCACAAAACAGAGACTCTGCTGTGTTCTTGCTGCTTCTCTGTCACGTGCAGGGCTGCTCCCCCATTTCACCTGACCCAGTCTTGAAGCAATTCTTTTAATTATTTAGTGGGAACTCGGCCTCACTGCTGTGCTCAGGTGGTCTGTAAGAAAAGGAACATGTTTATTTTGACAGGGACATTTTAATTTCTGTGCCTCCAAAAAATCGTTAAGAAACAACCAGTGACTGAACCAAGTGTCAGCACAAAGGACAGAGGGGACAGATTTTTACTTGACAACAAAGTATTCCAAGTTGTTTGAAATACATGCTCAGTTTGGTTAAAGAGAGAAGTGATGTCTGAGAAAGAACAACTTTTTTCAGCGGTTCGAAGTACTGAACACCTTTAAAAACAGACTACTTTTACTACTTTTACAGGTATTTAAGTAAGGATTTAGGTGAAGAATTTGGTCTAGTTTCAGTTGAAATTAATTACTCACTTCAAGCAGTGTTAAACAAAAGAATTTTCAGAACAAC
Source organism: Corvus cornix cornix (assembly GCF_000738735.6). Taxonomy (NCBI): domain Eukaryota; kingdom Metazoa; phylum Chordata; class Aves; order Passeriformes; family Corvidae; genus Corvus; species Corvus cornix. The sequence goes on from NC_046338.1 coordinate 5,121,792, forward strand.
AGAGCAGAAATGAAAACATTAAATGCAGTTACCTGCAAGTTTCAAAAAATTCATTTCAGGTACAGTCTGGAAGGTGCAGCCTGTGGCTGTCTGCTTAGGTTTCTTAGTACAACAAATTCTGCTCTCTGTAGAAAGGTTATTTGCCAGGTATAGTAAATCTTCCCTCTGCTGCTGAGTTGAGAGCTTCTCAGAGAGCATTTCCATGTGCCCACATGATGTGAGGTAGATACAGGTTGCCTTCCCGTGAGGTTTGAACTGTGTGTGTTTGCCCCTCATTCCTGTGTGCCTGTTCCCTCCTAGCTTTCAGTAGGTTATGAAGAGCACATGTTGTACTCAGCTTCATAGGAATGTGTTCTTGCTTGAGTTGGTGAATTCTCTTTGGAGACTCTGATTAAGAACTAAAGTTGTCCAGAAGACAATGAGTCATGTCCTGCTGTCTGTTCTGTGTGTCCACATCTGACTTTGTCCCTTTTTCTCCTCTTTTACAATCACACTGTAATGATTCAGTCTAAGGCTTGCGGTACCTTCCCTGTTAAAGTTTCCAGTTGACATTTTCTTCTCATCTCAAAGGACTTATTTGCTGTTCCAGAATGATTTCCAGTGCTTCTGGTCAATGAGAAACACCTGTAAACCTGACACTGAGGAAAAGCTTCACAAAGGACCTTTTCCCATTCTGTAGTACTTAATCCAGTTGTTGTGGGAGAAACAAAGTATTGTCATGCTATTTTCAGTTATCAGGAGGGTCCTAAAAGGCTGATTCTAAATAGTAAAGGCTTGAGCCTGAGCAAGGTGGTCAGGTAAACACAGAGAAACTCATCAGGAGTCTTTCTGGCAGTGCAGCGTGATTTTTGTCTGTCTTTCATCTCTGACTGTCCTAGATATGTAGGTTTTTGGGTAAAGCTGTGCTATGGTTTGGTGGGGGCAAGAAGGCTCTGAGCCAGCTTCCATGGCCAGTGTGCCTGTAGCACTGTGCTTTTAATCACACATTTTGAGTCATCTACACTGCGAAACTGAGCCTGGGTTAACCCTGGATGGAGAAGACTGTGGTTGAATTTGTGATGGAAATAATTTTCAGGTCCTGCATTAACAAATAGGCACAAGCCAAGTGGAGCCTCCAATGTTCTGCTTCCATGCAGACAAGTCTTCTTTGTCAGAGGCATTCAGAGTTGTGATTTGAGGTTAGGGAATTTATGGAAAAGAAATTACGGTGTTCATAAAACAGACTTAGCCATACTTACTCATCTGTAACAGTGCAAGCACACTGCTTCTGTTTTTTCTTCTGGAATCAAGTTCGGTGAACTCACTTTAATAACCTGGCCAGGATGAAGGGTTAAATACATACACCCTGCAGAGCTGCTGAACTCTTAAGACCTTGGGGACTTTTTCAGCCTCGATGAGATCCATAGGTTTTATCTGAGACTGTTAAAGACCTCTTCTTCAGCTGGCTGTAAAGACACCACCATTACTGAGTAACCTGGTGAGATGGGCCACAACTGTTCCCTGAAGAAGAAGAGGTGGAAACATGCTGAACAGATTAGAAGGCTCATCTGACAGCAAGTCCTTGCTGAATGGTGTATCACAAAGTGAATACAGCTTTTAAATCTGGAACACATGGCCTCTGTCTTGATGCTGTGCAGGCTGACATTTGAGCAGCATCACCATGCCTAAGTCTACATTACATTTTTCTTTAATAAATAGGTAGAAAATCAAAATGATTTCCAGAGATTTGTAGTACATTAATGTCTTCACAATAGACTTTGAAAATAGACATGAATTTTCTTTTCAGTGGGGAGAGAATAAAAGGTGGACATCAGACTTGGAATTGTTGATCTTCCTAGGCCGCATTCCATGTTCCAAGAGACCCTGTTTTTTAAGTTGCCTTCTTTTCAAGCCTTTTAATGCACAAGGCTTTTCACTCTGTCCATCACTGACATGGACAGCACATCTTTAAGGCCGTGCTGAGCAAACCAGTGTGTTCAGATCATTACCTGAATAGTGAACCATCTTCCCTGTGCCCTGGCTGCAGGGTTGGGGTGTAGGGCCTGCCCCTTGTGTGCTCCGTAGGCAGATCATAACTTCTCTTCAGTGTTTTCTTCTCTCATGGATTCTCATAAGAGGAGGCTTTGGGCACGTTCAGTCAGCCCAGCAGAGTTCCCAAAGCATCGTGACCCATATTGATTGCCAAAGTGTCTGTCACTCAGCACTGAGTGCTGTCTCCACTGCCACAGGTGTGCCAAGAGCGGATCAAGCCGTGTGGAGGAAAAGCTGTTTGGAAGAAATAATTTTGAAAAGAGCCTTGCATAACAGCTCTGGATTCAGGACCTTAACAACTTCATAAAAGCTTGTTGCTGGTGCTGTAAAACCCTAATACACAAGTTCATTCCACATAAGAACACGGCTGTAAGTTTTTAGCTCCAGATGCCAAGGAGTGATCCTAGCCTGTTTAAAATGTGTTAAGCTGCAACATGCTTCATAAGTTAATACCAGCTTTTTACTTTTTACCTTTTCTGCTTGGGGCTGTGCCAGTGCCAGTCACTTACATACTCCTTTACCTTGATTCACTGTAGGAGATGAGGCTGCCAAGCCAGATATTTACCTTGGGAACACACATTCTTATCCTGTAACATTTCATCAGCCACAGCTAAAGAAAAGATTTATGGACTTTCTAACACTAAGATTATTTAAGTCACTTGTTAGCCAAAAATAATGTAAAGACATACAGTGCTTGTTTCAAAAAAGTTTGTAATTAGGAGCCCATACTTTGCTCTGATTTACAATGTAAGCTTGGTATCCAATTAGCAATAATAGCGTTCTTTTAACTAAAACACATATCCTTCCAGAATTATGCAGACTTTCCAATTACTGTGCTATGATGAAATTATAGCTAGAGACTCATAAAGTTGTGCATAGTTTATAAACGCAATATATTCTTAACTACCTTGCTGTACAGTATATACTAGCAGGGCTCATATGTTCTCTGTGTTATGGAGGCTTGTTAAAAGGCACATACAAGATTATTGAAAAAGTATGTCAAATAATATTTATGTACTTACTACCATTGTGATAGGCTGTTACTGGTCTTTCTGATTAACACTTCTGGTCAGATACAGCATGATCGTGTGCCTCAATCTTTAAAATTCAAAAGGCAGTTTAGAAACTTCCCTTCAAAGCACCTGGAAATTTAAACCCTTGAGGGTTACCACTTACTTTATTTTTCCGTTTGTCATTATGATATCCCCTTTATTTTTCATAAAAGGAGAAAAGCTTTTGCTCATTTTTAAAGCAAATTGTAGTGCCTCATCATATGCAGCATCTCCTTATGCTTTTCTGTAGCCAAAGTCAGAGCTGCAGCTATTTTTGCTGGTGTGGGAGCAGACTGATAATCAGAAATGGTAAATGTTGTCCTACAGTTAAAATCAACAATAAGGGAAAAGGCTTCCAAAGTGCAGAACAACTTCTAATTACCATCTGGCCAGTGGGAGAGGGCAGAGAGGAGCTCCTTGCTCGGCTCGTAGCAATTCCTTTCCAGCCCTTTTGCAGAGGATTATTGATGAGAAAACCATGTCTTTTGGAATGGGGCAATGACTAAGGCCTGTCCAACACTGTGAAAGTGTTGGTAACACTTAATGAGATGACTAAACAGGCTGCTCCAGGGCTTTTGCAATTTATTTATTATTGTTATTTATTACCCAGAGTTTGCTAAGGACTGCTAGTCCCAGAAGGAAACTCCTATTCAGCTTGCAGAAGAATGCTGGGGAAAATTACATGGATAGAGTTTAAGAGGAGCGTGTGTGCATTGTATTCTCTGTGACAAGTATGAACGACTGTATGCATATAATCTTGCATTATTTGACTAATTCAGGTTTGCTATTACTGTTCATTAACAAGTATTTCAACTTTGCCAAAACCTTTTGAGCTCTGTATGATGAGAGTGGACAAGGAGAGGATTCAGGGAGGGTGACTCGAGCTCTGTGACTTGTCCCATCTCACCCTCCTCTTCCTGAGCCCTTTAGCAAGGCATTGTGTGGAACATGCTCTTTTTCAGGTTTTGGGGGAGAGGTTTTTATTCCTGGTGGATGGAAAACGAAAAAAGAGATTGTTAGGTGGGGACACTGCCAAGCCCTGTGTGGTACCGTCCCCATCCTCAGAGAAAGGAAGGAAGAACAGGCTGCCCTGTCAGCACCAGTTGCAAGGCCCTGCCTTAGGGCAGCTACATGGCTTTGCAGTGTAATATGGATCAAGAGATTAGAATTAAAAGAAAACTGAGTAACCTATGAATCTCCAGAGAGCTTGCTCTTTCTTAAAATCTGTCCTTATTTTTACAGTTCCTCTAACTTAATAAATGAGGCGTCTTCTTTAGTGTGAGTCATTCAGGGGGACAGTTTGGGTTCTTCAAGTTTTGAGGCTATTTTAATTTCTCAGGCTGTTCATTGTCTGCATTTGCTTTGTTTCATTTGGTTTGGTTTTCATTCGAGCTCTCAGTTCTATATAATATAAAAGCACTCGGAGCTGTATAAATTATGGCTCAAGATGCCTCAGGGGAGTTGGTAGTGCGTTACAGCACTGTGTGCATACAGTGTCTCAGCTGCTCCGATTTACTGGTCCAAGTGGAAGAGGCTGCGAATCATTCCAGCTTCAGGAGTGCCTGATGGCTGATGGCACTCGGTGCAGTCAGTAAATCTGACCTGTGCAGACAGGGATTCCTGCTGCCAGACTGCCCTGGCACACCCACCTGAGGTGTAGGGCTGAAGGACATGGAAAACTTGATTGCAGCATTTCAGGGTAACCTTAAGAATTGTCTGCTTTTTGGCTCTGGGATGGCTGCCTCCAGAACCATCCTGTGAAATTTCTGGAATTGGCAGCCAAAGTCTTGGTTGTTCCCAGTGCCACCCACTGCTTAGCCCCCTCCCTGACCATCCTGGTATTTGTCTCTGACTCTCTCTCTTCAGGTTTGGCTCTACCAAGAAAAGGGACTAATTCAAGAAGAACACACTTGGGTCATGTCTGCTCTACAGCTGGCTGGTCTTACTGTGCCAAATTAAGTTCTCCAATACCCTGGAAGAAGAACAGTGCAAGCAGGATGGAGAAGAGACAGAATATTAAGTGCCAGGGGAGCAGTCAGGACAAGGCAAAGGCAGATTTAGGATAGGTGGGGTCCAGGCTGCACAATGATAGGCATCCAACAGCTGTGGAAAACAATAACAAATGGATAAAAGAAAGATTTATGGGAAGATGGTGTGTGCAAATTGGGGCATCAGAACTGCATTAGTTCCTGTTCAATTATCTGTTGAAAACTTCAGCAGCACAAGACAGGCCCTCACTTCAAAGGCCTTGGGTCAGCTGAGGAGCTGTGCTCCGCGGCCGGTGCCTGGAGAGCGGCAGAGGCTCCTTGCAGCTGGGAACGTGGCCGTACCGGCAGTATGGAAGCACTTTTACATTTGTGCTTGCAAATATTTACACATTAGGTCATGGCAATTAAGAATAATTAGAGTGGAATGTACCTTGTGTTCACAGAGCCAGGAACTGGGCTCATGTCATAAACACAGTTTATTTCTGCTCAGACTCAGCAGGGTAGGACATGGAGTTTGTGGTGCCTTCCCAGGGCTGCTCCCAGTGCAGGAACACAGTACTGGGGTACAGGTGGTGCTGGGAATCGTGCTGGAGGCTTAAAGCTCAAATGCAATTTGGGGTCTTGAGCTATGCACTGTGACCCCTCTCCAAGGCTGTTAAATTGCAATCTATTTTTTCATATTATCAAATAGTTTGTGGAGTGATACCAAATACTCCCTCCCAGCTAGCCAGGAGCTAGGTTTGCCTTCTCGCAGGAATACATAATAAGAAGCCTTTCTGTCAATACTGTTCCTCCCAGCCTTCCTAGAAGAAAAACTGCTACAAATGAAAGTCAGATTTAAGAATAAAAGTGGAGGGGGTTTATGTACTGGCTAGCAAAGGGTCCAGAGAATTACAGTGATCAGTTTTGCTAGTGAGGTTGTAAGTGGCACTGAAACTGCTCTGGTGTGGAAAACACATACTTGATACCCACTAGGTGTGCTTTGCAGCTGGATTGCAGTAGGAGTTGGAGATGGTACTTAAGGCAAATCTGATTTGTAGGAGCTATGGACATCTCTAGCCGCCAGGACTAATAATGGGCTGCTTTTGCTTTGCCTGGACCACAGCTCTATTGTTACTTCACAGTGTTGTGGGGCATCGTTACTCATAATTGTTCATAAATCTGGTGATTAAAAATGACAGTGCACATAAACTGCTTTTTAATACTTTGTATTTATACCAAGCTATTTATTAATTATGTGACTTGCCAACATACTATTACTTCACCTTAATTAGTGCCTGGCAGTGTGTTAATCACTCCTCTGCCACTGCACCTCAGGGCTCTCTTTAATTGCCATTGGCTTTCTCCCATGTTTGCTGTTAGCATGTGCTTGGTGATCTCTGGCTTTGGGTCCCTGGGGACAGGACGTTGTTGAGGAGGTTGAAATGATTTGTTTTGTGGACAGTTTTAGCATAGGAGCTCAGTGCTGGTACAGCAGTTGTGAAGGTCCCCAGACAGGGTGAGATTCAGGGACAGGTTACATCCTCACCTGCACCAGAAGTGCCTCAGCAGCACTGCCAGCACCAACCTACACCTGACTGACCCAGGCACATGGAAGCCCCATATTCCCATAGATTCCCTCACTCCCCAAAGGAATGATGGCCTGGGGCTGTGCAGCTGTGCCTGAAGGGTGACAGTTAACAACAGGATAATCAAAATCAACTGTGCCTTAATACTGTAAGGTACTCTCCTGGCTTGGAAGACACATTGCCGACTCCTCTCAATGTTAGGTGTGTTTTGAAGTTGGACAGTGATGTGAGTAGACTGTGTAGTTTTAAAGTGAATCCAGTCTTTAGAGATAGTTGGAATCTCCAGCTACCATGAAATATGTTGTCACTTCAATTACAGTTGCAAGTACCTCTCTCTTATTTGTTTCCTGTAATACCAGACAGACTAGGTAAATATATATCTTTTTTAATGAAGCACAATATAGTTTTTAAATGGTTTATATCAAATTGTTTCCAGTTTCTTATAAACTCCTGATTTCTAAATATCTCATTATTTGTTCCATATGTTTCACTGAAGTCATTGTTACCAGTACAGCAGAAAATACATAAATAATCTGGTAATTTAACATAAGTTTGTGATTTTTCTTAAGTTACTGTCAATCAAATATCATTAGTATAAACTGAAATCAAAGCACAGCCAAAATCTGTAATTAAATCATGGAGGATGTATTGAGACAATGAGAAAATCAGGAGTGCTCTCACAGGCTGTTCCACACACAACTCTCACTGTGTGTGTTGGGAGAGACCACAGAAGTCTGGAAGGACGGAGCTTTTCATGACAGTGACTGTGTTTTTGTCAAACAGGTTTCTGAGTACAGTCATGACAGTTGGTATTAATCCATTAATTGTGTTTGGTTTTCACTTAAGCAAAATATCCCATGCTATATGAGGGACTAAAATCAGCTCATTGTGGTGACATAAGAGAAAAAGTAAAAACTGATTGTGGAAGATGCTCCCAACCTGTTGTTTGAACCTGATGAGAACAAGGCAATGTTGTAGAAAGTCTCTGTTCAGTGAAAAAAGGGTTCACAGAATGGAGTTGGAAAAAGAGTCAAGTTATGCCACATGAAAAACTTCAGCATTTCCTGAACAATGCCCAATGCAATATACAGCTTTTTTCTTGTTGTCTCCCCTCCCTCCTTTATCAGAAATGGAAAAGGAGAAGGAGCAGATGATAAAAAGAAATACATAGAGGATGAAAATGGGGAGGGAAAACAGCACAGAATATATAAAAGTTTTTAGAAATCTTTTTAGAAACATTTAGAATAATCTAGAAGCTATAAACATTCTCAGATTTGTGAAAATGTAATTTGACATCAGAGATAGAAAAGAAAAAGCACACCACTCCAGGCACTAAAAATGTCAGTTCTCACAATGAATGCAAGATATCACTGAGGAGAATTATTTATGTGACCAGTGTTCCTTTTTTCCCCATTAAATACATTTTTCCAGGCTTTGAAGGTATCTTGGTTAATAGTACATCACTTTGTCTGACATGGTTTTCATCCATCTCGGTGTCAGTACATCAGCTAACAAACCCAACTGTACTTGTGAATCAGATCAGCAGTTCCACCTGCCTTTAAACCTGCACGTTTTCTCCTCCTCAGGCTGTGCTCTTGCCCTTGTGCCCATCTTTGATTTTGATCAGTGCAGAGGTGTTTTCAGACAGGCCATGTAAGTAGGGATTATCCTGATGAAGTAATTGCATTACTTTCAGTCTGTGGCTAGGAACCCTTTCCCAGTTTTCTGTGATGACAAGGTTCTCCATTCAACTCAGGTGAAAATCCTAGGCAAATTTAGTGTATTCCCATTATAGCTTTTATATTGCCAAGTTCATGAAACAGCCAATTTAATCACATCATGAACACTCATCTGTTACTTGGTTATTCTCTGTTATGATTTTCTTCTTTCCAGAATTTTCTGCCTCTTCTGAATCTCCACTTTTCTTCACAAAGACTTGCCCTGCAGACTGTAGTCCACAGTCACCCCATGGGCAGTCACTGAGGGGTGGCAGGGAAGGACATTTCTGCTGCCAAGGTGCAAAGCCAGAGGCCGACAGTCAGCTTCAGCACCACGGGGTAAACCACAGATCTGAGAGGGAGATAGGTGCTTCCTAAGCATGAGCAGGGTGCAGGACACGATGGACAGTGCAGAGTTGCAGTGCCCAGAGGTGGAGGTGGGAGGTGCAGCCATTTCAGTGATTCCACAAGTCCCTCTGAGAAGCCAAAGCGATGCTGAGGAGGAGGAGGAGGGGATGAATCTGGACTTCACCAGGCAAGGGTAAAGCAGTGTGTTGGGGCTGCTGCAGTGATGGCTCTTCCAGTGTTTCTGCTGCAAGCTCCATTTTTCAGGGGTTTATAACTTGCTCATAAAAATTTACTGCAAGCTATAATTTGGCACACAGGGTTCCAGGCTGAGAGCATACTGCTTTCCTTATTTAAACTGCATTTGGTTTATTGACAGGCCTGTTTTCAGATTGCAAAAGAGTGACGAGTGAAATAGAAATCTAATTGTTTCAGAAACTCTTTTTCCCTTTTTTAGGACTCTAGCCCCCAAACAGCTTTAAACATCTACTGGTACCTTTGAGTATTAAAAAGAATTAAAACTAGTTAAGAAATTCATGTTTAAATAGTGGCTACTGTGCATATTGAGGAATTATACCTACAGTGTATAGCATCTTTCAGCCTGAATAATCCCAGTGCAGCTTTCCAACCTTCTAAAACACAGCTACAACAGAAATACAGGCAGGATAGAAGGAAGCAGTTAATAATGTAGACCTGTATAGCAGGGCTGATTATGATTTGGGCCAGGCCGTTCTATTCAATTCATCTGCTCTTGCAAAAGGCACCAGAGATGCTGTGGATCAGGTTTTCAGGTACTGCCTTTCTCTTCTGGAGAACACAGGTAGGAATGAAAGCAATTTTGCAGTTGCAGTTTAAGTCATTACTGTATCAAAGCTTCTGATTTAAAATCCCAGTCATGGATATACATTTTATTCTGTTCAGCACTGATGCTGCAGTGAAGAAGTCAGGCTTTGCAGATCACGATTGTGGTGTTGGGGTGATCATTGGAAGACTAATTCTGATTGCTTCTCCAGTCCTTGCCAGCATCCTGCCCTTCCCTGAGTATCTGAGTACAAGCTCTATCCCACGTTTGGGCTGGTTAATTTGATTTTCAGTATCTAAGCCAATGGGAAATTGTATTTTTCTTGACAAAATACATTTCTGAAAACATATTCAGAATGCTTCTGTAATATTTTGCATCCATACTGTGGTAATGTGAGAGGAGGGGAGATTGGCATTTTATGACTTCAGCAGGTAGTACCTGCTAGATGTTTTTCTGGACCTGTTGCAAAGCTGGTTGATGTTTGTCACTGTCTTACTGGTGACTCAGGGGCTCAGGGGCTCAGGCTTGCTAGATAAATCTGATTTCAGACTTGAATTTTTTGTGTGGAATGTCACAAAACTGTCAGATCTAAGTCTTCCTCCTTGCACCCAGAAAAATGAATTTTACAATCCAAAAGGTGCTTTTGCGGGTGTTTGTAGCCTCATGAAGCATAAAACTGTACTTCTTGTACCTCCCATCCTGACTGATCTCAGCCTTTTGAGATTTGCCTTGGCTAATTCAGGACTCCTGTTGCACTCTTGGGGATACAAGTTTGAATTCTTTTTTAATAGAAAAGGTTTGACTACATAGGTACAGACCAAAAAGACCAAGCAGAGGAATTTTCAGCCTGTGTGTGGTCACAGTACTTGAGCAAATCAAGTGGACAGATTGCTGCCATACCTGTTTCTCTTGGCAGAACTCTGACAGTCTTCCGGCCTCCCCTGCAAGTGTCCTCTGCTGTTTGTGATCAGATTCATTCTGCAGATTGTGTGTGCGTAGAGATTTGCCTCCTAATCTGCATGGCTGACTTTAGAGAGGCTCTTCTTGAAAGGTAATGAATTACAGATGGAATGGTCTCTGTAGATGCATTGGGGAATGATCTGGGTGTTTGCTGTTTGTTCTACTCAGGGACTGCTACTGCAGAGATGTTATATGGACTGGGCCCTTGGCACTGAGGCACTGGAGAGAACATGGAAGTTGGTACAACTCAGCACTGTGGGAGGTGAAATGAAAAATCAGAACTGTTCTCACAGAGTGCCCCATGCTCTGCACCATTTCTGTGCCACCTCCCAGCTCCTCTGGTCTCTTTGGGAGGAAGCTGCTCGAGGAGGGAGGGTCAGGCAGCACTGGAGAGGCAGAGAAAAGCAGAGAAGTGGGACAGAATGGGCATTGTGTGGCTGGGGCTGTCATTGCCCAGGGGTTGAGGGAGTGCAGAGTGAATGAGAGTGATGAGAAATTATTGTTTTAAAATCAAAGAAATTAAATGGCACAGAATTCTGCTTACAGAGTTGAGATTGCCCAGTGGGTAAACTTACACCTTTGAGATTTAAGACATGAGGAATTCTGGCACCGATTATCCAGCCTTAGTTCACTCTTTTCAGGTAAGAGAGGACAGGGAAGTGAAGTCCCTTAGCAGTCTTGATCTCTGTGGCCACATGAGGATTTCACTGCAGATGTACGTGTGAGTCTCAGCTGTTCAACACTACCCTGCCCATATTTTCTTAACAAACAGAACAAAACAAAAAACTTGCCAACATGAAGCTCAGTTAACCTGGAGCTACAGTTACCTAGTGGCAACTTGCTGTTCTCTTCTGGAATATCCAGTTCAGGTAAGCACAGGCTTCTGAAAACCATGGGAGAAGGAGTTAATATAAACTGGACTGAGAAAGTCCATGGCTCACAGATGCCAGCACAGCCTGAGCTGTCCTGCAGGAGCTGGCAGGAGCCACTGGGCACTGTCTGCCTGCCTTCCCTCAGTGAAGGGACATGGTCAGTGTTACCTTTGCCAGCCTCTCATCTTCTCCCCAGCCAGTGCAGCACCGGAGAGCAGGCAGCAGCTGCAGCTGTGCATGGGGCTTGCCTTCCTTCAGCACTGAGCTGTGTGAGCAGGGCTGTCCCAGCCTATTCCTGCCTGGGATGCTCAGCAGTGTGTGAGTGTTACCTGCACATATAAACCAGCTGCTTATAACACTCCCTTGGGCATAGGCACAGGTTTGAGATACCAAGGTGAGGTCCTAGGGTTTGTTTTCATGGGCAAACCTCAGCCTTTGTATACCTGACAAGTACAGGTGGCTTCAGTTCATTGTAGCTCAGCTCACTTGCATTTGCTCCAATAGAAAAGCACATTCTGCAGCACAAATTCTGAGTGGGACTTCCAGTGTTATGGGCCACTGCATAGAGAGGGCAGAGATAGGATGGCTTTGCTGACCACTTCTTTTCTGGTTTTCAGAATATGAATTTTTTTCCTCTTGGCTTTGCTCTTCAGGCGATACTGAGAACCACTGAAAGAGCTTGTCAGCAAGTACTAGGGCCACACAGAATGCTTATATCTGCAAAGATTTATATTGAGGTAATGAAATGTTCTCTCTCCCTCTGTGTTACTGTATGGAATGATAAATATCATCAGGGCTTTTTTTTTTTAATTTAGCAAACATTTCTCATCTGCACCTACTAGAGGATGGGAATCCTAATGTCTGTGTATATGTGAAAATGTAAGCTCTTGAAAATGAATGGAAATTGCAGTAGTAACAACCACTTATATTTGTATTGAGTCTAATTTCAACAAGTCTGAAATTCACCAAGGCACCAAGGTCAGGAATACAGTGTCTGTGGAACACTCCAGGGCATGGAGACTTCTGGCAGTTTAGGGTAGGAAGAGAGAGATCATACAGAGCTAAGCAAGGATAAGAGCACTAAGCAGGCTGCAGTTTTACTGTATAATTGGTGTTTATTTAAGAGATTGGGAAGTGATTCCCTGTGCTTTTGATTAGCACCCTGCAACCCTGGCTGGACTAGGCCATTGCTACTCCAAACACAGTTTAACAGTGCATGGGCTTTCAGCAGCAAACATGGTTTAAAACGCTTTCCCTGGCTGTTTATTCATGCACCAGGGTCTGAATACTGCTGTCCCTTCTTTCCATTATTTGTCGTATGGGATCCACAGTTTGAGTTGAACAGATGTGATTAAAATTGATGTTCTCTGATTTTGACTCTGGGAAAGTCACTGGTCTGGTTCCCAGCAAGACTCTGCAAACACTTGCTGTGACTGAGCTGAAGGCATGCAAAACAATGGAGGAATGAGCAAAAAAGGGTAAAAACAAGGGCAAGAATTTCTGAAGTCAGTATTGGTACCAAAGTGCCTGCTTTGTGACGCTGGGCCCTGAGTTGAGGTGAGGTGACACTTGCTGAACACACCTGCGATGGATTTTGGTCATCCTCTGGATATGTGACAAATACAGCTGACTTCAGTTCAGTGCAGCTCATCCAAGCCATATTTGCTCTGAGAGAAAATTCCATGTTCAGCACCATTCAGTGCTGGGTGTGACTTCCAGTATTGGGGGACAGGGCAGGGAGGGCAGTGATGGGATGGCTTTGCTGGGTGCTGAAGGTAGAACAGCATTATTTGAAAACATAAAATACTGTGTATGTAGTGCTCTGAAGTTCCTTCCTCTAGAGGTGAAATGGAAAGAGAGGCCTTTATTCAGTACATCCTCTCTTCCCTCTAATTGTAGTGGTTAATGTAAATTACTGTATCGCACTGAATGTAGCAGTCACCGAACCGTGCTGGGGTGCAGCTACTATTTTGATGCTTTCTCAAGTAACCAGCCTGATGTTCAATATTTAATTAAAATCAGAAAACTTGATACAAGTAAAAGGCAGGAATCTGAATGACATGGTGGCCAGCCTGATATTTCTTAATGTACTAGTTGATAAATCTTGCTTTACAGCTGCATCTGGGACCAGTCTTTGTATGTTCTTTATCTCTTTAATTCCTTTTGCACAGAACAAAACAAATTGGAAATGAAAAACACTGGCTTATTGTATTCATTTTAAGGACATGCTAATTGAAAATGATTGTTTCATACTGGGCTGGATTCAAAAATATGTACATCTCTCTTTCTCTCTTTTACATATAAATCCATTAATGTGTTGAAATGGCAATTGCTAGGTCAGAGGGAAGTGAGATAAGTAAACCAGAGACAGGCACTTAAGAGGTAGCCATACAAGGAGGCAAATTCTTCTATGCTAGCTCCCAGATCCTTTGGCACAGATATGGTTGCCAGAATCTACATTTTCCTTAAAAGCAAAAGAAAACAAATTTTATGTTGAGAGCTTTTAGGTCCACAGAGATAATTTGGAAAACATGAACAAGAAAATAATTTTTTTCAAAAAAGAAAACTTTAGATTTTCTTAAGCACACTTAAAGCTACTAAAAAAGCAGTGTGGTGTGGTTTTAGGTTAATCTGGAAGAGGATTTGATGGAAAAGTTGCTTGTACTCTTTTCAGCCAGTTCAGTTTCTTTCTCAAATGAACTTGGAGTTGTAAGGCAGTTAATGAGGAACCTTAATAAGGACTTCATTAAAAAAAAAAAAGATTATTTTTAATAATTTTAAAGTCATTGTCCAAATTTTGGTCTAAACTCTAAAGGGACTTTTTTCAGGTTCTATCACCTCAGCAGAATGACTTTCAGCTTACTTGGAGTTCAGGCTTTTTAGGGGGGGAAGACTGATACCAGATGAAATGTGTATCATGTATGTTGCATGCTGGTAGTGTCAATTTGGAGGATTAAAGTAAAATAAAAGACCAGTTAATATTATAAATGAACCAGAGCACTACTTCACAGAGCGTATGGCCCTTGTGTTATAAGAGCACACACTTTTCCAGTTAGAATTGCTGTGCACACAACCAGAATCTAACGTCCCATACACAAGAGCAGATCAAAGAATAGCAGTAACTGTGTGTTCAGTTGAGAACTGTTCCTGACAGATCACAGATCCATGGCAATGGGCTGCTTTGTGGCTCAATTGCCAGTTACTGAACAGTGGCCAACAGTAAAAAGGCAGTCATGATGACTTTTCTTTCCCCTGCAGGATTACATGTTTTTCTTGTTTATCTTCACCATTATTGCCATTTACATCCTAGATCACCTACCCAGCACGGAAAGGGCATGAAATTTGGGTGGCATTGTGCCATCCCAAGAGTTTAGAGTCTAGTTTAGTCCTAGAGTTTAGAATTCACCAGTTTTTCATAACTTCTCAGCTGGCATGAAAAGAAAAAAAAAAGTTCTCTTAATTTACTGTGGTTCCTGCCTCCAGATCGCCAATCTCTCATCAATGTGAGCATGTATTTGGAGCTGGACTGTTGTGTTTGGCATTAAAACTTTTTGGATTTGTTTGTTTGTTGTCACTTTTAAGATAACAGATGAAGTGCCAATGGGTTTGTATCTTGGACAGCTGTGTCAACGTTTTACTAACAGTCCAACCCCACAGCTTAAGGGGAGCAAGGCAGGATATCCCAGGTGAACTGGTGAGAGCATGGATTTGTTGACATTGTGTGTGGACCAGTGGACTTTGCATTTTTTATGTGCTGGGCTGTTCGTCAGCAGGATTACAGACAGAGGAGAAGAGGCCAGTCCTGTGAGTTAGCACCCAATTCATCCTTGTCTGTGGGAGATGGGAGAGCTGAGTAACTTGACTGTTTGAACAAGAAAGGATTCACAGAACTTGTTTTGCTAAAAAACAAACCTGACTTTTCAGAACAACCTGCGAATGAACACAACAATTACGTGCTTTTGGTAAAAGCAAAATCATTTCTTCCTACACTTAGACCTGACAGCACACTCGCTCTGTCGGTTCAGCTGATGTGCAGGGAAGGCCAGCCTGGGGAAGAAGATGGTTGAACCCAGTGCTTGTAGAGGGTCTCCTCCATTGGCCACATCTTCCCTGTGCCCTGATGGAGGATCGTTTACATTGTCACTGGCATTGTTTGCCAGAGATTGCTGCGTGTGGCTTTTAATGGTGAGCGCACAAATGTGTCTGTGGTAATCTGTTGGCGTAGTCCTTTGTGGCTGAGTATGTCCTTCGTGTTGTTGTTGTGCCAGGGCATGCTTTAACTCGGAGCCTGCGGGCTGTACTCTTATGTTTAAGAGCTGTGATTTTGTCATGGTAAGTTTTGAGGGAAAATCATGTGTTAGTTATGGTGGAAAATATCAATGGAGAACCAAACAAAGTAACAAAAACTTAGGGTATGTTTTGTGCTGCCTGACATGGGGTATTTAGGTGCATGGACTTGGTTGGTCTTAAGCAGAACTAGGTTTAGAAATCACTGGCACATTACTCATTGTACACAGGATTCAGAGACAGGAGTATTCTGTACCCATTTTGTAATTTTTTTTGTCACCATCTTGGGTTCTAATTTTAAAATCTTTTCATTGGGCACAGTCTGCCCCACGGGTTGCTCAGCATTTTTTCTGCTTCCTTTGTCTTGTGTTTCTATGCCAGTCTGGTTTTTTGGTGACTCCCCTGTGAAAGAAGACAGTGAGTGCAGTTGACTCTGTTGAGAACTGAACTGCTCCATTTTCTCAGCTGAAACCTCCTCATACCTCACCTTTCCCAGCCCTCCAACCCAGTCAGGCTTTGGTCTTGTCCTCCCAGAGTGATGCTACCATTCTTCCCTTCGTCCTTTCAAGACTGACTTACTCCATGAAATTAGCTTTTTTGCTTTCCTGGCTTGGTGGGAAAATGTGAGGAGATTGATGAGGTGGATTATTTGGCTGTGTACAGGTACTGGCTCCTGGTGAGGATTAGGAAAATGTGTTGTAATGGTGATGAGCCATTCTCAGTTTAAGAAGTCCATCCCTCTGGCTGTGCTTTAGTGGCAGACAAGCCCAGGTCACAGATCTGAGGCAGTGGTTTTGAACACCCGTAGTACCGTGTCTCAGCAGGGGATGATGTTCGTGCTGGCTTGAACCCCAGCTCTTGTTGCTGTAGCAGACTGCCAGCCTGTAGCTCAAGACTGAGTTTTTAGGGCAGATTTCTGCACATTTTCTACTGAAAGAGGCAAGTTCAAGAGAGATGTTTAATGCTGCATCAGTAGTGGTGTGTGTGGTCGCACATACAAGGGCTCTGTAACTAGTTACACTTCTCATCATATGACACAAGAACAACTGTGCAGTCCCTGTTTCAGGATATGCAAAAGATTGATGCTAGTGGGTGGTTTCAGAGATAAATTTCTCTGGCCAAGAATGTTTTGATGACATTCAGAGCAGAGAGAATGGCCCTGTTAATGTTGTATCGTGTAATTGGTGAGGTCATGTGTATACAAAAGCCATGAGAACAGGAAAGGCTAGTAGTAGGTTTGTCACTCCTGCCCATTTTATTTTCCTTGCATACATTTTCCAATTGCAACTTGCCTGTCTGCTCTTTAACTTCGCTGTAAGTAGGGACTAATTAAAAAAGCACCAGCCTCCAAGATGAAATTTAGAGAGTTTTTGCTTCATATGCTCACGTTTGGCAATGAGAAAAGAACACATAAAGCTCACAAAGGAAAAGGTGAGATTTTTTTGTCCACACAAGATACTGATCCAAGATTGTTTGGACAGAACGAAAGGCTGCATCTCTCCATTCCTGTGAGCCCCAGCATTTCCAGGATTGCAGTCAGTGGGAGAGGAATAGGAGTAGGAGGGACTGAAAAAACTCCTCCATTATGCCAAGGGTAAAAAGTGAAAAAGAAAGTGGAGCAGTCCCAGGCAGAGGCTGTTTTACGTGGCCTGCTCTGTCCAAAGCAAGGCATTCCCATTCCACCCCAGAGGACGGCTGCCAGCAGCCATTTCTCTGGGTCCATGGTGTGCCTCTGCACTAGATGGTGCCCATTTGGGAGGCTTGGCACTGCCTGTTGCACAGCTGGAAGCTCCCTATCCCAGCTCTGGTGTCCTGAGTCTGGGTTAATGAGCTGTTCTGAAAGGCAGAGGGGAGCTCATGCCACGCTTTGCTCAGGCCAGTGTGGATATGCCCCCAAGGCTGCTGTGCCCATCAGACCTCTCTTTGTAGAGCAGCATGGAAATTGGATGCATCTGTCTTTTCTTTGTCTGGCTACAGTTCCTTGTGATCAGTCTGGAGAGAGTTGTACATGGAATCATAGAATGGTTTGGGTTGAAGGGATCTTAAAGATCATCTCCAAAGAAGATGCTGAGAGCCTCTCTGTCTTTTTCAGCTGCGTTAGCTGGTCTAATAAAAGGTACTATTTCTCCCAGCAAACCTTTCCTCACTGTCATTAAAATACGTGTTTTTTTGCTATGGAAAGTTGAGGTTGTTTTGGATATTCTTCTGGGGAAGGAGAAAAGAACATAGCTTTAAAAAAAAGAAGTTCGCAGCTTTCAGAAAAGGTCTAATCATTCATTAAACGGAAAAGTTCATTCTCCTTTTCAAAGAACACATTGTGGTCACAAAGATGACCGTGAAATCAAAGCAAGTTTGCTGCAGAACTCATCTCTTGCACAGAAAATTAAACTTCAATTTTTTTTCCCCCCTCAATTATGAGGTGACTAAAGAAGAAAGAGGAAAGGTAGGGTTTTAAAAAGACATACTGTGGATTAATTCAGAGTTCCAGCCTTTATTCACATAGCATGTAATTTAAAAAGGTTTATCAGAATTCTCTATAAGTAAATGATGGGCCAAAATGGACCAAAATTTTGAAGTAAGAAATAAGCTGTGAGGTTCTGATGTGAAGGTGCTGGTAGAATTGGAATAAAAGAACAGAATCTTTTTAATGTTTCAGAAGAGAGTCACAGAAAGAAGTGCTCTGCCGAAGAATCACAAAGCAGTGTGGCCTAAAACTGATGAAAATGAGTCTTTCCTGGGCAGCTATATGAAGAGCAAGGCTGGGACTGTCCTTACCTAAGGAGTACTCACCCAGTGCAGAGATCTCAAGATGCTTTAGAGAATTAAAGCCCAATGAATTAGAGCTCAATACAAGCCAGAGAGACCCAAATGTATTTATTTCCACATTTCGTAGATGATGAATGAGTCACAGAGAGGACACGTTCAAAAGTCTTGCTTTAAGTTTGGAAATACAGTATTGTACTTACTCTGACTGGAGGTTGTACATTGCCTGTGCCCTTGAAATAACCTTACTCATCTGCACCTGGAAGTTGTTCTCCATCCACAAAACCCAGTGGGGCTGTTTAAAGCCAATTCACAGGTGTCTGAAATTTTACATATAGAGGTGTGAGACTATTTAAAACATATGTGCAGGTGTTTACATTGCAAAGTGCAGGAGCAAGGCTGTGCACATCCAATTTAGGTTTCATGTTGGAAGACAGGGCTACCTTAAAGGAAGTCCAGGAACAGGTGGCAAGGTTGGCATGTTCCCAACTGTATCAGAAAGGAGATAAGCCATACTATAAAGGGCTCATTTTTATGCTACATAAAGTATATATGCTGGTTGCTTGTTCAGTGTTACTTTCTTTTCAAGTGTGTAAGAGAATATTAGAGAGCATAAAAGCACAGTAAAAACTACCCGAAGATGCTGATGTGTCCAGCATTCTCTCCTATGTTATGGTTATAGATCTTCTGCTGGAAGGCCTGATTCTCCAGAGCTCTGCTCCTGGGTCAGAGGCTTTATCCCAGTGACTGATAAGGTCAGGATACTCAAGAAGTACTTCACAAGTGGTGATGCAGTCCCTGCTGAGGAGGCGTTTGAGTACAGTCAGAACACACGAAGGACTAAACTCTGCACAGGAGTTGAAGTGATTTGCTCAGGGTCACCCAGTTTGACTTGGCATGACACCAGTTGCAAGAACAACTCCTGGACCAGGCATGAGTTGTTCAAAAGTGTCCTGGGGTGCTGATGGCTTCTGCTTTTCAGAAATATTGCTGCTAGTAGCTCTTTTGTCAAGTTGGACACCAGCAGTTTTATAAGCCAGTAACTTCTGGAAAGCTGTGTGGAGCAGAGGGCTGAAATTGGACATCTTGAAAGATGTCCAGGAGAAAAGTTAGGTCTTCATAAAGTTTGTGGTCTTGTCAAGTGCCAAGGCTGGCACCCGAAGGAAGCAGAAGCATTCCTTTTTCCTGTTTCAGAACCAAAGTGGACAGGCCAGGTATTGAGGTATAGCAAGTCCGTGGATGCAGGCAGCTCAAGTGCCTTTTGCCTCAAGTGATACAGAGGACCCAGGTGGGAAAGAGACTGATTATTGGGAGTTACAGCCCTATACACCTCCTTTATCCCAGTTAATTTCTCTAGGAGGTGAGAGAAGAAGTACAAATGCTCACTTAAGCACCTGGAGTTTGCACACAGAAGAGACAGGAGTTGGAACAGAAGCTTTCTTTGGGTGTGGAAGTAGGTTTGCAATAGCTTCTGTCCCTGAAACAATTAGGTCAGGCCCCACCAGGAGTGGAGGCTTCTCTCCCTCACTTCAGTAGGAGCTGGGAGATCTCCTCTGGGTTGGTTCTGCCAAACCTCACATGAACTGAGCAGCACCAGCAGCCAGGAGGAGCTCAGCATATTTTAAGAGGGACTGCACAAGGGCTTGAAGTCACCCAGCACCTTCAGGACATGGACCCTGGATACTCTCCAGAACCAGGAGGTGCAGGGTCAGCATTGCAAAGGTGAAAATGAACCATTCAAGCCCTGGGAGGTTTGGCTGGGGTGTGGTCCAAGTTCTGCCTGTAGTTTTGGGTCATTTTTTCTTGATTTACCCAAGTTGCTCTGGCACATGCTTGGCCTCGGACTCCTCATTCTGAACCCCTAGAACAGGCTCAGCAGCACCTTGTGTGACACAACTACTGTGTCTGGTGCATTTTGCAGAGGTGGTATCTGGGAGCATCAGGGCTCCAAGGACAGTGATATGAGGCATAAACAACTTGAAAAATAAAATAAACTCTTGCTATCAGAGTCACAAGGCGAGCTGTCCAATACAACATTAGTCTCTGATTTTATATTTAATTTTAGAAGCTGAAACTAAATGTTTTAATTTTATATTATTCTCAACATAATGCTAATTTGCTCCAGATGTCCACTCTGAGCTGAACGCTGCCATTTTGCATAGAAAGCATGTGTGTCAGTGATTTATTCCAAATAGCTTCTCTTTTACTGCATTTCATTTTATTCTGAATGAAGTACTTAACAACATGTTTCTCTTTAAGAATCTTACTTAATCATATGGATATAATTTCTTCAATTTACGTTTTCAGTTCTTTAGTGTGGTGGCCACAGGGTGTTTCTTAACCTAGGAAGATTAAATGCACATGTTGAAAGCTGCTTATATTTGATTTTGAGGCACTTTCATTTCAAAGTCCTTCACGTAAGGTACAGAAGTGATTGTGGTTTCCTGCTAGGTTCTGGGATAGAGGGATAACTCTCAGGAAAACCTTGCAGATACCTTCTAATAATCATCCATGAAAATAACATAATTTCATTTCTTTCAAAACTGTGGTCTACCGAGAGTGTTTAAGACTTTTTTTATTGGGGTTCAGGAGAAAAAGAGATTTAATTTTCTTGTCATTTCTGGGCTACAGTTCAACATTTCAACTTAAAACCTATTTCCATTGAGCTCCTTTCCCAGTTTTCCCTCAAAATATTATCTTAGAAGATGTCTTTTATTCAGTTATTTTTTTATTTATTTAGCAACATATTAAAAATTATGTGAGACAGCTCAATATGAAACCTTTGTTATTTGAGCCTGGCTCACTCAGCCATTCCTGTACATGGGCTGCTATTGGTCAAGTATGTCAGGAATGTCCTTTGGCAGCGGCCTGGGAGCTGCGTCATGCATGTGAAGCAGCTCCTATGAACTGCTCGGCGTGGATGGGAGGCTGCTCTGAACCTTGGAACAAAGTCCAGGGAAGATTTTATTCGTCTTTCATTTTAAAGCTGACCCGGGGTATGTAGTTTGTAGTAAGATGTGATGCTTCTGCAGTGGTCACACAAAATGTAATACACCAGGTTCCTCAGATACCAAAACCTACTCTTCTTCCCTTCTAAAAATCATTTAACTCATACAGTCCCTTTTCCTCTTAGGCTTTTAGACTGCAACCTATGCCATGGGATATAAATTTCATGAGGTCACATCATTTGCAAGGCAGGTTTTTCCCACCTGAAGTGATGTTCATCTATATTAATTTACGTCTTCTTTTTGCATTTCTTTTTCAATCCTAACTTTTAATTTTCAGAACTAACCTTGCTGTTATTCTACAATTGTATTAGTTTATTACACTAAATTGTTGACACAGCTGGTAGGGAGCTAAGTGCTGTGGTTTCACACAATAAAATTTCAGACAATGTGTGTAGCACTTCTTTTTTATACATATCATTTGAAAGCCATATGATTCACCAATATGTGTTATTGTTATCCACCCATGTGGGATACAATCTATTTTAAATTAGTGAAGTGACTTGCTAAACTCCCTGTAAACAATAAGACTGTGGGAAAACATTAAGTACTATTCAGAAAAGAACATTGGTATACAGCCTTTTATCCAGAGGATCCCACAGTGCTGTAGAGAATGGAGGGACCTGGCACTGCTCTTCAGCAGAGCTCATCTTCACAACAGGCTTTAGGAGGCAACTCCAGCACTTAAAAATGGAGCAGGGTTTGGTGGAGAGCGTAAATGCTCACACCAGTTCAGTGGGTGTGGTAAAACCCTGAGTGAAGAGTAGCAACAGGGTGTTTGTTAGCAAAATCTTTAACATCTCCTTTATAGAGAAAACTGACTTCCTCTAAAGCAGGTGAGGTCTTGAAGCCATTTTCCTAGGAATAAATCTCTCCGATTTTCCTTCATGTAATGAACGTGGCCAAGCAAGACAAAATGCAAACACTGGCAGACTGAAATTAATGACTTAGGGTAAAGTGAGGATGAGTTCCTGATTTGTAGGGGAGAGAGAGCCAGTTCTCTCAGAAGGAGAAGATTATCCTTCTCCATGTGTTACCCTCCAGCTCTGTGGGATTCTGCTGTAGTGTGATGAGCAGGTCCATGGGTGAAGGAGAGCTGTTTGTCTTGGGGTTCTGCTTCACGACCAGGGTACAAGGGAGAGCAGAATGAGGTAACCAACCCTCCAGTGATAACAAGCTCCCACCACATCTCACAGCCTCCCAGTGATTCACCAGTACCTCTTGTAGGGCTCTTCGCTAGAGCTCAGCTTTACACATGTGAGGAGGTGTCAGGTACAGTCATTTTAGCTGATCCCTTGCCTGCCTTGGATTACAGGTTGGACCTCAGTCTTCACTTATGGATAATCAGGTTGGCTCAGCATGGCACAGAAAGAGCAGGAGCCTATCTGAGCCCTGCAAGTCCCAGTGACTTTCCTACTCCACTGCTGAGAATAACCTTGGAGACAGTTGTATGTTCTCCTCGTTGCTTTGTGCGGAGATTAATCCAGCGTTGGTAAATTCATGCAGTTTGTCAATTTGCAGGGAAACTTTACTCTTCTGAGCTGATCTTCAGAAATAACAAGTTGAGATAAAAGCTCCATCATGTGCTTGTGGAAATGAGCACAGGGTAGAGTTTGAGAAAGACAGTAGTTTTTAAGATTTAAAAAAATCCACCCTAACTAAAATGGGAGAAAACCCCAGCAATAAAACTACAGACTTTGTGAAACAGATTTAGTGAGGAAAATGAACGATCTGTGTTGAACCAGTACAAAAAGTTGTATTTGCAACAAAAAGCCCACACAGATGGGCAAAGAGTTACCTTGCTGCTATTTTTCATCTTTCCTGAGAGAATTTGGTTGTGCTGGACTAGTTAAGTCAGCTGTAGCCAGCTATTTCCCACTGTAGATCAGATTTTATCCGCAGGATCCTCCTGTTTGATCTGCCAAGGACAGGAGCCACTTTGTAAGCTGGGATGACATGTTACAAGCTATGATTGTAAAACATATTTATTTATTGGTCTTGACAAAGGTAGGAGCTGGGTTTTCCAGGATCATAAAAAACCGAGGAGTCCAGGGGGGATGAGTGGGAAGTTAGGATGGACACTTACTGCTGCCAGATGACACCGTGTTTGTGACACACAGGCTTGTCACACGCTGGTCTCAAATCTTCCTGTGACTGGAGACAGAGCACAGACCTAACCTGGGATGTTCTGTCTGTGGTACATTGGAAACCTGTGCTGTTCCTAGACACACTCTTGGCATGTTACAAAGGCAGACTGGACTACGTGCGGATCTTTTTATTCCTTTACTGGTTCATTAAAAATAAAGAAAAATATGAAATAAAGAGGGAAATTTTTTATTTTGTTTTTTTCCATGTGTTTGTTAGTGAATACATTCAGAGTATTTCAATAGTGTCTGATGCCAGTATAACAGCTTGTTTGCTTAATTCCTGAATGTACGCATTGTTTTTAGCGAACATTATTAATTTCTGTTTGTCCTGCCTCTCTTCCAATCTCCCATTGGATTCAGAATGTAAACCAGGACAGGCAGCTTCTCTGCCATCCTCTTTGCAGACGTCTCTCCCAGACCCAGGAGTGAGAAGTGCCCTGTGCTGGGCACAGAAGGGTTGCTGAGTTCCCCAGCGTGCATGAATGTCCTACGCTGAAAGAGAGCGCTCAACACATTACAGGAACAGCTTACAGAAGCAGGGTGTGTAATTTTTAATAACTGGGATAAAAACCCCTCAGTGACATCTTTAAAATATAAATGCCTTTTCTTGTTTCTTTTATTCCTTTGCCCCCCCTTATTTTGCCTTTTCATCTCTTCTCCTTTCAATTCCATTAAGCTTCATTGTACAATAATGTATTGCACTGGACTTTTTTCAATTATGTTTTTGATTTTTTCCTCCTTGTTACTATAAAACTCCAGATGTTTTGAGACTTCATGGTTCTCTGGATTATTTTTTCCTTTATTTTAATCTTCTTTTGTAACATGCCACACATGTGGTATTTTGGCCTTTTAAGATGCTACGCTGTGCTAATCAGCCATAAGTTTTGGGGTAGGATTTTTTTTTCTTCCCATAATTACTATTTTTCCCCTTCTTTCTGCTGTTGTCTCTTTAATTATTTTCTTTTTTCTATTTGTTTTATTTTTTGTTGCCCCAACTGGTTAGTCCACATCAATCATAATATATTCTCCCTTTGCTCTGAGGCTACATTCTTTATGTTAAACAAATTAATTCTTCACTCCAAACTTTCAAGCTCTCATACCTGTGAGTAGATTATGAGCACCTTTTTCACCTTGCTTGTTGGTACAGAACAGTTTGCACTGTAACTGGCCCCCCAGACTAAGAGCACAGACTGTTCTTTAAAGATGGAGATGGGTGCAAAGAGATGATACTTTAGATGCAAACTGGAATGGAAATGTTGCCTTGGAAATTAAGACAATGAATTACTGATCCAGAGAAATGAGTTTTTGAAGTACATGTAGGAAATGATACTTTTTATTAAAAAAAATCTAAAAGTACTGGAGGGAAACATTTTAATTTATTTGTGGTTCTTTGCTGGCATGGATGGAAGAGGGTTTTTAATTGACTTTGTTCAATCTTAATTTTGTCCCCAAAACAAGCAGATCTGGCTTCAGATATTAGAACAGCAAATCTTGGATTGTGTGCTGTCCTTTAATTTCAAATAGCTTGTAAACTATTCAAAAAATCCCAAATAAAGAATAGTTTCCCAATTACATCTGAGGAAATAAAGGGGCTGACATGGGGTGTCTCCTTTGCTGATTACATGGCCCTATGAATTTTGCATTTTGTTCTTTAAAATGTTGCCTCATGTAATGTTATTTTTGCCTGCAAGCCATAATATTGCATTCAGTCCAACTGTAATGAGGTTTCAGAAAATTGTTTGCTTTCCAAATGACATATTTAGCAAAACCTTATGGCAAAGTCTGTGGCTGTCAAGCTGCTGATAGTAAAATATTCCAAACTTTCCTGGTTCATTCTCATATGTTGTGGCAAACAAATGCAACTACCCCTGTTTTGACAAATGTTTATACTTCTGCTTGATTAAAGAAGGATTACTAAAAAGAGTTTTAATACTAGAAATTGGGTCTTGTGAAAAGGATAGGACACTCTGATAGTTCCCCAGATACTTTAGGTTTGCTGAAAAACACATGGAAAACTCTCTTTGCTCACTGAAGTGCATGACCTACTGGCACTAGAAGAAATAAATGTATGAATATTCCAGTGCTTGAAGCAGTGTTTGCCCTGTGCAGGGGATGTTGGCAGGCAGGTGGCTGCCTCTGCAGTCAGAGGTGTCTGTGTGTGGGAATCGCCTCGTGGGCAGAATCAGACCTGGTCACTCTTGGAACCTCGTGACTTAAATGAGTCCTGCATGGGCCAGGTCTGCACTCCTCATGCATCCATCTCTCCTGGTACTGCCCGAGGGGGTTCAGGAATGCGGGCTTAGGGGCTTATAAAATTCATAAAATTGAAATAACAGAGACAGCCCAAAGTCTTGTGTAATTCAGTGATGATCAAACACCTCCTCCAGGATTTTCAGTGTATTCATATTTCCCAGTTTCATGGAAATTAGGAAATACATGACCTGTCTAACAGCATAAAGAAAAATGAACTACTGGTGGACAGTGTGTGGATGTCAAATGGTTGGCCACAACTACCCTAAACCCCAACAATGTGAAGGATATATTGCATTTATACTGTGGCTTACTTGTCTTAAGTTTTTCTTCCTCCTGTTCTGAACCTTTTAAGCTTTTCATCTCTTACGCACCAGCAGCTGTACAACACTCTGGCTAAAG
Source organism: Corvus cornix cornix (assembly GCF_000738735.6). Classification (NCBI taxonomy): domain Eukaryota; kingdom Metazoa; phylum Chordata; class Aves; order Passeriformes; family Corvidae; genus Corvus; species Corvus cornix. Next base: position 5,147,982 of record NC_046338.1, read on the forward strand.
CCCTAAATGCTTTTTTAAAAGACAAACAATAAAAAGTACAAGCATTTTTGCCCAAGACTCAAATGAAATAGCATGTAGTGTCACTTTGTAAACATAAATTGTTCAGGCTTCAGAAATAAAACCAAACCCAGAAACTGGCAGGTCCTTTTATGTTACCACTACCTGCCATTTTATTGCAATCACAAAGGGGAAAAAAACTAACAATTTAAAATTCTAACAGTTAAAGCTTCTAACAATTTTAATCTGTAAGTTTGAATCTGGCTAAATAAATCGGGATCCTTTAGGATGTTAAAATCTCATTCCATGATTTTTTATGTACCCAAATAATTCTGTTGAGTTTAATAAAACTCCTTGCGTGAGCCATGTTACTCACCTGCAACTATTTGCAGGATCAGAGCTTTACATTGTAGCTACAACAGCGAATTAAACATTAATCTAATCAGGAGTTAGCTGGGAAAAACAAAGCACCAGAACAGATACTTTGATTGTCCTGTGGGTGGAACAACTGATGTGTTTGAGTTCCTGAGGTTTGTAAGGTTCGGAGCCCCATGTGCTTCCAGCCAGGGCCCCGACATTGGCCTCAGTGTGCTGTAAAACATTGATGCTATTTAAAGAGTGGTGTGGCTGTTTCCTCCCCTCCAGAAGGGATACGCAGCCTCACAGGATCCTTTTTCTCGTAACATGTTTTTCAGTAAAATTTTCCCAATTTTGTAATCAGTTGGGAAGAAAGAACATTTCACAATGTTCATAAGGCTTGTGGATGTTTTGACCAGACATCAGATTTCCTATTGATAGCATTAAATGCTTTGGAATGAAATGTTTTGGGTTTTCCATCTGTAGGCTGTCTGAGATGTCAGCAGCCAGTATGACCTGCTCTTTCCCTTTTAGGTCTATAAATAAAAGGCAGCTTGTTTAACTGATCTTGCAGCAGAGAGCAGAGGTGTATATTAATGAGCTTGCTCTAATGGCACACTGGACCTATTTAGCACTACGACTGTGAAGGCTTCTCTTTTTCAGTCATAACTCATTTCCTAAGAAAATGTCAGTTATTGCTTTGCCCTATGGTCTGAGCTGGTTAGTTTATAGTTTATTTCTCCTGATCTGTACCACTGACAGATATTCTAGACATGACCGTGCTTAAATATGCTTGTGAAAATGGTAAACATTTGATAATATAAACCCTCTTGGGAACATGCTATTATTTCTGCATGGCAACATTCTCAGGTGCATTCAAAGTATAATCTGGAAGCAAAGAAAAAACATTTTAAGCAATTACAGTTATTAGATTAAACTGTTTTGTTGGGAAAATTGCGATGTGTTTAGATCACTGTGAGATAATTCCGTGTTTTTATAAATATGGCTTTTGAATGCATGGTATTGCAACAGCGACACTGCAGTGAGATTTTGGTATGAAATAAAGATAACACATGTATTTCCATATGGTGATGAACTAGTTTAGTCCCATAAATTTCTACAAGGTATTTTTTCCTGGTAGAAGTTGTGTTCTAAAAGCAGCAGTAGTTATAAAACCCAATAACTGCATTGTGTTTTTGCTGTAATCATGTGGCATTGTTTAGTGTCTGTGCTTGGGTGTGTGCAGCATTAACAATCTCACAGCAAAGAAAAAATTAGTAATTGCAATTTAATTATTATTTTTATTGATGAAACTTGTTTAAGAGCTCTGTTGACATTTACAGACTTTGAGGATCATGCAGCATTTGTTACTGTTATCCCAGGCATCAAACGTCCACAAAATGTTTAGGATTGTAGGATTAAGCAGTGACAGATTGGGGCCAGGTGTCTGGGCGATCCTGTAAGTGGCCTTCTCAGTTGATAAAATAGCTCTTACCATCCTGGAACCCTTTTGAAACTGAACATCAGTTCTTCGTAGTTGAAGCTGAGACAGTTGTGGGATGGCTGGATCTTCCTGGAGGTTATTTAAAAAGGAGAATGAGCACCCCATTTCTCCAAGAGTAGCTTTATTTAGTGCATATATAAATGTAAATACACTCCCAAGTAGCAAGAGTAAGTGGAAGGGTTAAAAGAGTTGGTGAGTAGCAGTTAAACCCAAGAAGAACCTTACAAAGCTGTCTTAACAACAGCAACCCAGGTGAAGTTACCATAGCCTTCCTCTTCAGGAAAGCTGTTTCCGTATGTGGACTTCCATAGGGATAAACTGTGAGGGACACAGTCAGCAGATCCAGCAAGAAATAAAGAGAGTTGAAAAAGGTGTCCTTCAAAGTGCAACTCTTTTCTGCAGCTCTGAGTGGATTCTCAGCCCCACCCTGCTCAGCTCTTTGTACCAGCTGCTTTCCTCCCTCCCTTTCAGACCTTTCATCTTCACCTTCCCCTCTTCTCATCACTTGCTGGCAAAGTTTTTGCCCCCACTCCTTTCCCATTGATCTTCTTCCTGTTTGACCAACCCAGCCTTTGCCAACTTGAAAATGAGTACTGCAGTCACATCATTCTCTTTGCTGTTGCATTGTTCCCCCTCACATCTTTATCCTGAGTTTATCATTGCATTGGGACTATCCCACTGTCTGTTATGCAGTTTAATAAGCTGGTTAATACAAATAATGTGAATTAGGAAATAATAACATAAATAAGAAAAGCTCTGAATGTCCAAGCATATGTGGTGATGGAGGAACCTTACTGCTGAAGGCATTGGACATATTTACCAAGAAAAGGCAGCTGACCACAGTAGAAGGGTCTGTAAATAAGCCCGTATTTGTTTTGAGTATTGCTGCTTACACTGTAGCTCTGAGCACTTCTGGTAGGGCCTGCTCCCTCTCTTCCTCAAGTGTCGATCCAGCAAACTCTTAAACATATGTGCTTTCATGTGTTTTAAATTAAGCTTGTGTTTAGATGTTTTAGGACATTTGCTGTTGGAATTTTTGCTACTGACATCAATGAGAGTGGAGCTGGACCTTTAATGAGTTTGGGTTATTCTGCATACCTTCCTACTTTGCATTAGGCTCTAGATATGGAACTGAAGACTGGTAATCCATTAGAAAAACATTCTGAGGGTCAAGATCCTTCTCTCTAAATTGGAGAGAGATGGAATTGAAGGCTGGAGTGTTCAGGGAATGAGGAATTATGGTCACATCCAGAGGGTAGTGGTGAATGACTCAATATTCAGATTGGATGTCGGTGACAGGTGGTGTCCCTTGGGGGTCCATGCTGGGACCAAGTGCAGTCTCGGCAAATTTGCAGGTGACACCAAGCTGCGTGGTGCAGCTGACACTCCTGAGGGACGGGATGCCATCCAGAGGGACCTGGACAAGCTCCAGAAGTGGCCCGTGGGTATCTTGTGGGTTTCAGCAAGGCTAAGTCCAGGGTCCTGCAGCTGGTTCAGGGCAACCTCTGGTATCAACACAGGCTGGGGGATGAAGGAGCACAAAAATGCTCCAAGGGAGGGAACACCTCTTCTGAGAAGAAAGGCTGAGAGAGTTGGGCTTGTTCAGCCTGGAGAAGGCACCAGGGAGACTTAGAGCAACCTCTCAGTGCTTGAAGGGGACCTGCAAGAGAGATGAAAGGGATAATAATAGTTCAAAGGGATGCCACACTATGGGCACACTAATCAAAGGAGGCTGGAAAGGAGGAAGATTAGGAACAAAAAGGAAAAAAGTGATCTTTAGGACCTGAGAACATTCACTCAGCTTGATGGAATGTCCTTATGAGAACTATGAATTTGCTGAACTCTGCTCTATTTTTCATAGACTTCAGCATTTTTGCACATTTCAAATTGCTCCATTCTGAATCTTTGTCAGATTTTTAGTGATGGTCATGAAGAAAGTTTGTTTCTTTTGAAGCCTTGGTGGCTTTGGTCACTTCCAAACCTCCCCACCTCCTTGCACCAGCTCAAATGTTCAGAGGTGGGTTGTGGCCAAACAAAGCTTCTGAACTCATAAACTGCATGTCTCCAGGTGATTTTGTGGATCTGTCACAATAGCTGTGATGGGTAAAGATGGAAATATATGAGATACTTGTCTGTACAAATAGACCCAATACGGCCTTTAGATGGGTTAATATCTGCCCAGGGCAGTAAAATATTTATGGCGGTAAAGGCCACACTGATCCTTTGATGTGTGAGTGGCTGGGACAGAGAAGTGCCAGAAGCCCCTCTGCCTGCAGTGTGCAGAGCTGATCACTGGTTCAGTGTGTTGGTCACTGTGTTGAGGTATTTACAAAACACACTGGGCTGAGCAGAATGTGGTGGGCCTTTCTCCATCAGTGATTTAATTTGCCTTTGGCAGGCCCTGGGAGATAGGCATCTCCAGGGTACAGCATCTTCAGGGCTCCTGCATCTGCTCTCCCTTCCCATCCCTCCCCCTGCACAGCTGGATGCAACAGCCAGGTCAGCAGTTTGCATGCACTGTGATATGTGTAAGAGGTGTGAGTGACAAACAGGATTGGCAAGGTGATTTCTGTGACGCCATCTCAGGAGCCACAGGTTCCTGGAAAGCTGCTGAACAAAATCCTGACTCTGCAAAAGGAAGTGACAAAGCATTTGCTGATTTTGTGAGAGTCAGGATTTCACTGTTTATGACCATGAATCATGCAAAAATCTGTGGCTTCCAGAAACAGTGGTTGGAACAGGTTGCTCAGAGAAGCTGTGGCTGCCCCATCCTTGGAATTGCTCAAGTCCAGGTTGGACGGAGCTTGGAGCAACCTGGGATAGTGGAAGGTGTCCCTGCCTACGGCAGGGCTTGGAACTAGGTAACCCTTAAGGTCCCTTACAACACAAACCATTCTATGAAGATACACCTGCATTATTTCAGAATTGCTGTTAGAGTTGATATGAAGGTGAATTGGGTTGTCTTTCTCAAATACATTCCTTGAGATCACAAATCCTTGAGGAACCAGGTTTTTGTCTGTGTAGAGGCATAAGAAGATCTGCAGTGCCATGAAACAGCAATATATGCAGAGTGGGCAAAGAATATGCATTCCATCACTGGAGTATTTGCATGCAAGTATTTGAACATGTGTAAGCGAGTGCATTTTATGGGTGTGCAGGTGCACGAACGTGTGTGCACACGTGAGTATTTGTGCTCACCTGGGAGAGTTCCCAAAGCACATCCTACAGACAGTGCCTCCACTGCCTGTTGTCTGTAACACTGACACCTACAGTGAGCAATGCAAAACACCCTTCCCTGGCCTAGTAGCTGGCAATTTTACTTATTTATTTATTCAGATTTAATTTGAAACAGTGACTTCTGTTATGAAAGCTATGCAGCGTTTTATTGCTGAGCTCCCTAATGAAACGGGTGCTTAAGAAGTCAGAATTTCTCAGGTTACTGGTTGTATAAATACTGAGAACAGCTCTGAATGATACAGCTAGTAAAGAAAAGGGTGCAGAATAACAGCAGAGTTCCTTTGGATTGATCTTCAAATGGATCAGGTCTTCCTGTAATAGTCTGTGCTCATCTGCCCCAGTGTATAATATTTCAGACACCTGAAACCAGGTTCTAACCTGCCACAAATAGCTTCTCTTGCTCTCTGTCTGTAGCAGCTAATTGTTATTGCCCACAGTGGTTCCTGTGCCAGTTAACATCTCAGAGGACTCCTCAGAACACTTGTTCTTTCTTTAAATTTTCTGTCCTGACACCATGTCTTTAAGTGTTCAGTACTTCAGACAGAATGTGTGAGATATTTATAACCCTTGTATTATTACTGAGCAGCACACCATGTCTTCGGTGACAGATTAAATGAACAGCACAATATGTTGTGTTTCATCAATAAATTTCAACAGATGTTTGAATGTTGGTTGATTTATTGCATGTCCAACTTGGTTCTTACACTGTTCTCATTGTGGCTGCACATGGTTTATTTAATAGAACCTTACAATGATTTTTTTTATGACGTTTTTCAGTTTGAAGGGTGCAACAAGGCATTTTCTAGGCTTGAGAACCTCAAGATTCATCTCCGGAGTCATACTGGGGAGAAGCCATACCTGTGTCAGCATCCTGGCTGCCAGAAAGCTTTCAGCAACTCCAGCGACCGGGCAAAGCATCAGCGGACACACCTGGATACCGTAAGCATGATTTCGTACTGGGAGCTGCACTGAGTTTTCCAGCAGTCCTGGTACACAATCAGTTCTGTAACTGCAGGGGGACTTGGCCTTTTCATGAGAAGAGTCTTGGAAAACTCAGCTATGAGCAAGTGTATTGGTTTTGAACTGTATGTGCTTTGAGAAATGAAAAAGTCTTGATCATAGAGAGGCAATTAGTTGGTGTTACTCATGCTGAGAAGTAAGTTAGGAAGGAGTAAGTTACTCAGCAAACTCTCCCATTGTTCCTGTTCCAGTAAGAGGAGGCAGCAGCACAATAAGGTGTAGCTGAGTGAAAGCTGAGTCACTGCTGCTGCACCAAATCTGTGTCATTGTCTCACTTCCCGTCCCCTTCAGTGAGAGTTCTGAGTGAATGCAAAAGCTGTTCAGACCTCTCAGGGCAAGGTAAATGCACCTCAGTTTTGGACAGTAATTTTGTAAAAGTGAAAATAAATCTGTCTCATAACTCTGGAATTGGTTAAGTACCCTCCATCAGAATTAACTGTGAGAAACACATTCTGTTATTCTCTAGTTGGTAGATTGGGCTTGACTCTGCAGCTCTTCTCACTTGTCTCACAGAGAAGATGGGAGCCTGTCAAGCATCTTGGGCTGTACCGAGATGAAATCACCAGGTCATGGGGAAAGAAGGCAATGAGGCAGCTCTGCAGACGAGTCATGTCCTCAGCATAAAGCCTGTAAAGAGTAACAGGCAGAGTTGTTCCTTTGTCTTTTTCAAAGAAGTGAATACATGGTTTAGTTTGGCCAAGTGTTTATGGGGCAGAACTTTTGAGTTTAATTGATATTTACTTTTTAAGCAGTTACACATTTCAGACAGTGCAGCATTAAGGAATGTCTAATGTACATTATGCCTTGCAAAAACAAACAAGTGAGAGAAGCGAGTCAGTCACATTTTCCAAACCAAAGCACACTTACAATAACAATGTTTTATTTATTTGAAAGTCAACCTGAGATATTTGAATTTGTAATTTGCATCTCTTTTGAAAGTGGATATACTAAATTGCGTGCAGTTTTTAAATTTAATTGCATGAACCTAGTAGATATATTTTTTATTATCCAAACTCACAAATAGAATGCCGTCTATTAGTTTTAAGAGAGAACTTAAAATGGTTACTAGAATGAGCACAAATTCTTTTTGTGTGTTGTCTGTGCAATATTGAAAACAAATGTCTTAACTTTCTATTTTCTTCTCTTCTCCCTTTATCTCTGTCTTTATTATCTGAAATGCTCATAAATCAGGAAAAAGGTACAGTAATAATTTTCTACTAACTTTCTTAAATATCTAAAAACATCCTCCATGCTGTTCCATTGCAGGTTCTCTACAACTGTTCCTGTAGTCGTGCACACTGAGTTCCAGTTACCTGGTTTAATTGAAGCCCTGTGGTTTAAGCTCAGTAAATTGTGTGCTTATGTGAATGTGAAAAATAGCAGAGCTACAGGATGGTGCTGCTGCATTAAACAACTGCCTAGAATGTCAGAGCAAATAGCCATGAACCTTTGTAAGGGTAGTCAGATTTTCATCTAGTTTCCCTATCACTGAGTTGAATCATTTTATCACTAATTTGAATGACATCAGTGATTTGAAAAATACTCTGCTAGTTTTTCTGCCAAGGGATTTGTTAAAGTTTTCCATAGCTTTTCCTCAGGTGTCAGTTCTCTGTGCTCCAGACACTCTCAATAAATCTCCTCTGCCCTGTAACTTTCTGGGTAGGTGCTGTGTTAGCCTGTAAGGTCATGAATTGGTGAATGATTCTATTATTCCTTCAGAAATTTCCTGCTGGCTGGACAGAGTAGCAATACTTATTCTCTGGAGGTACTTACAAAGAAAGGGGGTTTATATAGGCTGCTTATTCCTTATTGAGTGCGTTTGGAATTGGTTTTAAAGCTTCTCAATGTAGGTCACTCCATCATTTATCTTCTCCAAAGGAGAATCTGTAAATCATTTCACTTACTGGTGTACGCTGGTTTGATCGAATCCCTACTAAATCATCTGGAAGTAGATCCTTCTCCTAGGCAGAAGCAGAACAAAGGGAACCTGTCTGTCCTTGTGGTAAAAAGGGCATGTCAGCACTCCTCCAGGAGCAGAGCAACTGGTTTAGAGGACCTCACAGTCACTTCTCCCAAAACCGGTGGGATTTTTTTCCCTTCTGTGCATCCTCCTTCTGAAACCAAGGGGATTAAAGAATGTGACACTGAGGTCATGGCAAACCAGTTTTCTACCTTTGAGAAGACACCAAAAGGATTTGCTAGTCCTGGTGAGAAGGCTGAGGTAATGTTGATAGATGAGGCAAGAACATAGAGGGCAAAAGAATGTTCCATTCAACTTTAAAGCTTTGTGGGCTGTGCCATGCAGCACTATTTTGCTGGCGCTTAAGTCAGTGGTTACTTTAAAGTGCCTTTGCTCATTTTGGCAATTTCACCTTCATTTGGAGTTTTTTCTGTAACCCAGAGATAGTGTTCCATTTGTTGGGAGTAGGCATTGCCAAGAGAAGAATTCAGTGAGGATTTCAGTTGCTGGGAGTCCAGAATCAGCATTTAAATTAGAGCATCTCATTTATTTATTTGCCTGTGAGAAGAGGACACTGGAATTCTTTCCCAGACTCAGATGGTTTTCCCAGGAGGTGCCCCAGAATCCGCTTTGCTGCATTTCACAGCGTCACAGAATTGTTAAGGTTGGAAAAGATCCTTAAGATCTTTGAGCCGAACCGTTACCCCACCACTAATCTGTGTCCCCAGGTGCCACATCCACACAGTTGTCAAACACTCCCAGGGATGGTGATGCCATCACCTCCCTGGGCAGCCTGTTCCAATGGCTGACCATCCCTTCTGTGAAGAAATTGTTCTTAAAATCCAATCTAAACCTCCCCTGGTGCAACTTGAGACCATTTCCTCTTGTCCTGACCCTTGTTTCATGGGGGCAGAGCCCAACCCCCACTGGGCTGCACCCTCCTGTCAGGGAGTTGTAGAGAGCAAGAAGGTCCCCCCTGAGCCTCCTTTTCTGCAAGCTGAGCCCGCCCAGCTCCCTCAGCCACTCCTTGTTGTCCAGACTCTTCCCAAGTCCATTGCCCTTCTCTGGACACGCTCCAGCACCTCAATGTTTTTCTTGTCATGAGGGGCCCAAAACTACACCCAGGATTTGAGGTGGGGCTTCACCAGTGCCCAGCAATTGTTGTAAAAACTATGTAAATCAGAACTCAAAAACCCCCAGATGTCTGTCTTTATAATTATACTGGGTGATCTCTTGATAATTTTGTTTGCTGTAAAGACTAGGGAGAAAAGAAAGGCTCTCAAAACCCATTCAGTCCCACCTCACTAGCATTTACCTCAGCCCCGTAGTCCACACCCAGTGTGCCAGTGCAGAATCAGTTCTGTTTGCATCATGCCTGGTTTGTGAGCTTAGAGGAGACAGAGCAGACGTGGACCCAGCAAACAGAGCAAGCAGCTCAGGTTCAGCACTGCGTGTCAGCGTCCTGCAGCGCTCCCTGTGCTGGCTGTGGCAGGCAGAGGGGTGTGACATGTCTCCCTTTGCTCCCGTTCCCAGAAGCCCTACGCCTGCCAGATTCCCGGCTGCTCCAAGCGCTACACGGACCCCAGCTCCCTGCGCAAGCACGTCAAGGCTCACTCGGCAAAAGAGCAGCAGGTGCGTAAGAAGGTAAGAGCAGGCAAAGAGTGACACATCCCCAGAGCTCCTCAATACAGCCATTTTTAGTTTACCTTTAATTCATATATTTTCAGATCAGAGTTTTTCTGCAGTATCACAGAAGAAAACTTTAGTGGAGCTGATTTTCCTGTTGGTTTTTAATCACCGTTGTTAACCAGACCACCTTATATATTTGTACTTTCAAAGGCTGCCACCCTCTAATTCAGTTTGCCCCACGCCTTCTGTCCAAGCGTTTCTTTTCCTGTTCATCTTTAATACACAAGCCCAAGCTGTGCTGTTATTCACATAAAATGTCTGTGCATTGAGTCTCTGCAGTCAGCACTACCTGATTGTGTCTACTAAAATACATGTTAGCAGATCATCTAAAATGCAAATGAAACAGCCAGGATACAATGGAAGTGTAGGAAAAGAGCTTTTGTAATAGAAGAGATGTCCTTGTGTCAGCCATGCCCCCTTCCCTCTTGCTGCTCCTCTTGTACAGTTTTCACCAGTTTGAACTTAGAGTCCTCTTTCCCAGGCCAGCCGTGTGTCCCCTAATTCTCTGTGGAACCCTTCTCTCCACCAGATGTGTGCAGTCTGAGTAGCAGTTCCCAGCACATCAGTGACCAGAGCTCTCTTCCCTGTTTCAGATACTCGTGGAACACTCACTGTGTGGTGAGCTTTGTCCCTGAGAGTAACACATGCCCAGCACCATCCAGGTGTCCATGGAATCAAGTCTTTGCACATATCAGCTCTAGTCAAAAGTTTTATCTAGCCTGGCCACTGCCTAGTTTTCCGTCCCAAATTTGTATTACCAGGCCTTGTGGTTTCCCTGCAGCTCTCAGCTTTAGAAGGTTCCACAGGATGTGCTGTGCATGTGTGTCCCACACCACAGGTCACAAAATTCCCAACACTTCCCTAGAGTAACCTTCAGCTCATAGTGCAAGTAAGAGTCAGAGTGCCATGGCAGTAATTGATCCATTCTATGTAATTAATTCTGTGTAATGAGAGTAAGAGTCAGAAGGCCATAGTAGTAATTGGCCACAGAAAGAGGGTGACTGTGGCACCAGAGTCTTTTGCAATTGCAAGATCTTTGCAACAGGAAGGTTTTGTTACATGAAATTCTCAGCAGATTGTGGAAAGCAACTGTGCTCCCTATTCCAAAGAAAAGAACTTCCCCATTTTTCCTTCCTCTGGTTTCTGGCGTACTTCAGGGAAACAAGGAGGGAATTACTTCCTAATACCAAACCTGGGTATCATTTGTTCAGCTCTGTGTACTGAGCTGAATGCATTTAACATGTCACCATCCTTTACATCTGGGGGACAGTCCCCACTGTTACACCCTGTCACCTGCTGAGGCCTCGTTCCAGTTCTCCAGAACAAGGTGGGAAAAAACCCCCAAATCCCAGCGTTGCATTGGAGGGCAACAAGTACTTCCTGCATCAGTAGCAGGAGGCCTGAAGAACAGAATCAATCCAGGACAAATTTGGTAACACCAACTGCAAACTCAGGCTGCTTGGATGCACCAAGACATCAATATCCAGGGTTTCGTATCACTTAATCTCCTGCCTTGAGGAGTTTTCCTTTGTGCATGTAAATAGTCTCCTATAGACTTATCAAATCTATCTTAAAATAATGTTAGTAACTTGCCTCCCACACCTTATTTGGTAGACCAGTCTAAATCTGCACTCCTCCAGTGGTTTGAAATCATCTTCAGATTTCCTGTCTCATTTATCCATGATAACTTTATGAATATTTGATCCTGTGACTTTTTTTTCTCAAACTGAAAAGGCACCTGAAAAAGCAGCAGATTTAAAGTGTGTTTTGGTCAGGCTCTCTTAAAAAGGATCAAAGCAAACGTAGTTGATAAAGAAACAAGAACCCCTCCAAAATATTTCACTTCTATATATTAAAAAACCCCAACACCTTTCACAGCTAAGTAAATCTCAGTGTTACTGAACAGCCTACTTTGGATTTCAGGTTTAGGAAAAAGAGGGAAAAGACTATTTATACTCACTTGCTCCATTTTGGTTCTAACTCAGCAAAGGCAGTTGTCCGTTGGTATCAGCTTCCCAAGAGTTCTGAGTGGAAATTACTTAGCCAAGAAAGAAAAATTAACAAACTGTTCTGCCGACAAGTCTTGGTTGAGATATGTTACCAAAATGTGCCATCTCTGATACAAAACAAAATGCCTGAGCTTAGACTTGTACCAAAGGAATCCTGAGCACTCAGTTCATAGCTTAGAGGATTAGTGCAGGGGTGATACTTGGTTGTTCTGAAAGGCTTTACAGGAACAAAACAGGAGAAAGTTAGCTGTTAATTTAGTAGTAGTTTAATTGGCTGCAGATGCACTTTGTGATCCAAATGTCAGATGTTCATCTCGAACCCACAAATGGCTGTAGAGCCAAATTCTGAAAAGGTTTGCCTGGGCCTTTTATTTAGAATACCCAAGCCCAGGGGAGATGGGTATGTGAGGCTGTACCCATAAGGACAATAACTATTTATTAATGGCTGTAGAATATGATGGCTGTTTGTGTAATGTGAGCACTCTGTTATGACAAAAGCTTGGCAGCATCAGCATGTTTGAAAGAGAATTAGAAATGCTTTTCTTTCTTAATTCTCCTCTCCTGCTGTTTTTAATATGATCGACATTGTGGTTTTCAAGAGTTTGCTTCAGACCCTTTTGCCAGAGCTTTAATTTACATGGAGCACAGCTGACACGTGGGTGATACCTCTTACACATCACTGACAGTGCCTTGCTCTGCCAGTTCTAATCTGATAAGCACAAACGCTTTTCTTTGCCTATCAAATGTCTTTCCAAGTGTCCCAGTCACAGGGTGATGCAAACCTTTTGCCACAGAATCCAAGAAACTACAGAAAGCCTCAAAATGTGCAGTTCAATTACTCAGGATGATTTGAAGAAACACAGGGCACATTATTTTCTGAAGCAAACTGGTTGTTGATGTAAGATTAGCACACTTGTGCACTTCAGAAAACCAAAGTTATCTCTAATTACAAGTTACAAGTACTACATACATCCTTAATTACACTGAGTTCCTGAGAATGGCATGTCTTCCTTCTGTATATAATCCTTAAGGAGATATATGAAGTTAATTATAAATAGTTTGGTTTGACTATGTAACACAATGTTTCTTAATCCTCCTCTTGTAGCTAAAGTCCTGTACTGATACTGAACAAGATGTACTAAATGAGTGCTTAGCTATACAACAGCTCCACACACCTTCACAGCACATCCTGGATGGGAAGTATGGCAGATCTGTAGGTCCTCATGATTTAATCACAGGTAAGAATACTTCTAATAAGTGTGGTGCTAAATATGTCATATAACAGAGGATTTAAACCAGAAAATATTTGTCACTGTGGAAGGTGAAAAGACCTCCAAACCAACAAATAAGATGAAATAATTCTTGAGTTGTTTGCTAAGGCCTGGCTTTTTTTTTTTTTTTTTAACAGAATTAGTCAGAGAAATAACTACTGTTAATTTCAAGTGAAAGGGGCAGCAGCCCTGCTGAAAGTCTGTCTCCATCCATTTGTTCTCCTTTCAAAGTGTGCCTTGGCCTGGGCAGAGTGCAGGTGCAGGAGCTGTGCTAAGTCCAGGCAGGTGCTCTGGCACAGACTTGCAACAGGAGGGTTTTATTCAGGAGCTGCAGGAAAGCTGATGAGGCTCAGTGTTATGATGCACTTTGAATCATAACAAATAATGTGGTGATTCATGAATGGGAAGAAAACTTGAATTTGAAATGTCAAACCTTGTAATTATCTTTTCTAGTATTTAGTCTTTCTTTCTGTATTTTCTTGTGATTTGAAGAAGAGCAGGCCCTTCTTAGGGACCTTAGACTCTTCTATACATCTTAAAGGAAGAGAAAAAGATGCTTCCATTCCCTTCCATGGGAAATAAGATCTAGATTCACAGTTTTTGTACCCTAGCAGAGGATCCTGAATCAGGGATTTGCAATTGGAGGTTCTGTGTTAGGCAGCAGAGAGAGGCACTCCCAAAGGCTGGCAGTGTAATTGTAGTCTGCCTTCTGCAAGAATCTCCTACTTTTTTGTGATTACTCCAAATCTTCAAAACAAAAAATGCATTCTGCTTGACATCTCCTATCCTCTTTTCTGGTTCAAGTTGCATTAAAATGTTGGAATGTAACTGGTGAACATAATGGAGGAGAATGGGAAATACCCCATCATTGTGGTGTGGTTCCCCTGGGAGTCTGCACTCAGGGTTTACATGTGGCTCCTCAAAAAGTGGGAGAAAGCTGGAGGGATTTGGGGGTTAATTTCCAGTCTCTCCCTGTACCACCTGCACTGAGTAAGGTCTGAGGGCAGCACATGGCCTCTGCTTCCCCTTGACAGCCCCATGTAGCTGGAGCATGACTTGGCCTCCGCCTCCCAGGCAGGGGAGGAAAGAGCAGTGACATTTTCCTCAAAACAGGCTGCACTTCAGAACCCCAGAAACTGCCTCAGATTTCAAGTGACAACAATAAAACAGGAAAAGAGTTATTAGCTCATAGATAAACAGACCATCCCTAACCTCTCAGTGTCATTTCGGAGAACCTCTTGTGAAATGAAGGATTTTATCTGTCCGTAACTTTGGCTTTGTCTGATATGATTTCTGTGTTGATTATATCAATCCATCACCAGGATGTTGTCGAAAAACTGTAAATTTTCCCTGACACGTCCATCAGGTTGCTCCATATGAGACCCCATCAATGCACAGTATGAGCAAATGCCAGGGAAAAATAAATCAATATTTGAAGGATTGTTTTGCAGTGAAACAGAAGCTGCTTCATATTATGCGGAGTACAATCCACAGGCAAAACTGTTCCTTTGTCATTATTTAGGGCATATAAGCCCTAAATATGCTGATCCTTATGGAATTAAAGCTTAAGGACATTCCTGCTGCCACCTATAGTCTGCAGTGATTGCACATTTGCTCTTTCAGATAAGCTGAGGTAATATTTTTTGAGAAATTGGCTATAATACTGCATATAGATTATACATGGATAAATACAGTGTATGATGGCCTCATATTCCACTTGAAATATGAAAACATTCATGGTTTGGGCTTTTGAGTTTGGTTTTTGTGTTGTTTTTTTCAAAGAAACCACATTATTAATGTGCAGAGCTCTGGGCTTTAGGGATCACTTGAATTCCTGGAGAATTTCAATTTTGTCTTTCTCCAAGTTGAAGCACATTTTAAATATGTCAGGGATGAAAGCCCATCACAGAAAAAAAGAAATATTAAAGAAGGCTCCATCCCTTGTGTCTGACTTCAAAGCAGGTAAGACAGTGAGCAGAGGAATGTTTCTGCTGTCAGAGGAGCCCATTGTTTGCTGAGATCTTCTTTGTTTTTCCCTCCTCATAACTAAGATGCTTCATGGCTACATGCATTTAACTCTGCCTGTGGACAAGAGCTTGTATCACTCTGGTCCCACTCAGGCATTTTCTCTGGATTTTATTATTGTTGCCTGGTCTCAGCATAAAGCTGAGGGGGAAAAAGGCTGCTAGTCACAGATGCTCAGAGCACCGTTTTGGCCACAGATGTTAAGGTTAAAGGCCAGGCCATTTAAAATACTGATTGATGACTTAGATTTACAATCTGAGATGGTCAATGTGTGAAGAGGCCCAGGGCACACAGGCCTGGCGTGGGCTGCACTTGCAGGAGTCATTCACAGCAGCTCCAAAGGCCTCTGTGTGACTTCAGGTACAGAGTATTAGTGCTCAGTGCTGGGAAAAAAGGAAGAAAAACTGTGAAAGGAAAGGAATTTTGGAAGTACTGAAAATTACACTGAGACCGGATTAGCAACTGCTCTTCCCCCTTGGCTTGTTCCTCCGTGGGGAGGGAGCTGGGGTGAGGCAGCACAGGGCATGATGTGAATGACATGGGGGAATGTGGGGGAATGTGGGGACAAGGGACACCTTTTGTCAAACTGGGCCTGAGTGGTGCTGCATAGAGGTGTAGGGAGAGGAGAACTCACTGATGACAAACCCTACAAGCCTCAGTGCACACATGGTCCAGGCAGGGGCTTGTGATCAGGAAGTCGAAAGATAGATCTAGGAGATGTCCCCAGCTAGAAATTCTTCAAGCCCAGCAGTGGGCACTGGGTGTCCACCCCAGCAGAGCATGAACAGCAGTTCCACAGATGGGTAAACTCCTCTGCAGAGTGGTTGGGGTGGCAGAAACTGGGGTTGACAGGGATTTTGTTTTCATTTGGTTTTCTGAAGGGGTAGGTTTGAGTGCATGGGATCATGCAGGACTCAGTTGCTGCACACACAGAGTTGTGGGGTGTTCTTTTAACATTTTCTTGCTCCTCTAGAGGGTTATGCTGATTGCAGGTACTCAGCTACTCTGTCTTTCTCATCACCTCAAGGAACAGGCAGGAGAGAGACATCCTAAACATTTCTGAACTGTTCAGGGGTGGGATTGAAAGGTAAAACATTGAGTGTGTTTGCTGGCCACCACACTGCTAAGATGACTTTTCTTCTGAGGGCTTTTGAGCTTTTTGCACAAGTTATTGCTGGGCCAGCAGTGTGGGAGCCTTAGAGCATGAACAGCTTGGTTTAGGTTCTGCAGTTTCCTCCAGGCTGTGCTGTCACTATAGCTGAACTGGTGATGTAGGAAATGGAGCTGAAGTGTGAAACGACACTGAGCAGTCAAGGTCAAATCTGGCTCATCTCTCATGCCTGATAATGAATGTATGAACAGTGAGGATCTGAGGGAAGTGAAACTGCTGTGTTATGAAATGGACTGAAGCCACCAGTGGAAAAGCATTTCCACAATGTAGCATCCTTGCTACTGACTTACTGTTACCAGAAGAGACTTTAAATAAATCCTCGCATCACCTGTGAACATCTGACTTCTTAAAGCCCCTTCTGTCTGGTGTGCAGTGCAGAAAGCAAGTTGGTTTCACTGGCTGGTTGACAAATGTTCTGTCTAGTGGGAGACAGAGATGATGTGGTTCAGTTTTGTTGCTTTAGGTCTGTCAGCAGCTGAGGACTCATTGTTCATGAGGGGTTTTTGACTCATCTGAAGCCCTTGACAAAGGTGGCTGGAATCTTGCCTTGGTGGTTCTGCTCTTCAGTCACACACAGAAACAGATGCTGACATTCAGATGTTGCTTCTCTACCCCGAGGGTGTCACACATTCCCCACAGCTCTGGGTTTTCATGTTGCCCTCTGCTTGTTCCACGTCACTGGGAGGGTTTGGGAGGGGTGCAGTCCAGGGCCTTGCCAGCGACACGGGACAGGGCCGAGCACAGCTGGTACATGGCTCTGTCCTGGATGTGCAGCTCTGCACACACTGAGTGGGAAAGGACAGATGAATGGTACAGGAGGAGAAGATGGCAAAGAAAGGCCCCAGAGGGAGCGTGGGGTCTCTGTACTCTAGAGCTGGACACTGTGGGAGCTGGCAGACCTCACTTGCTGCTCACAGCTTTCAGATCACAGTGAGAGCGGCTGTTCTGGTCCTCATCCGTATGCACATTCCCTGGGAGGGGGTGGGACAGAACTGTGGCAGATGTTGAAGGCACAGCTTGAAGAGGAGAAAGGCAGAAAAAGTGAGAAAAGAAGGACTAGACTTTTCCCAAAACAGCATGACAAGGAGCCTGCCCTTTTCCCCTGCCACAGGGTGGCATTTGCACACTCCATGCTTGCACTCCTGTGATGTCTGTCACCACAGAGACCTGCTGTCAGTGCAGCAGCCTTCACTCCAAAAGTCAGTGTGAGGGCCCTGAGCCCAGGTAATGCCTGTCTTGGTGCATGGTCACTCTTCAGAAGGGAGAAAAAAAACTTATTTCCAATATCTTCATCCAAGACTCCTGGACAAAGCTTGCTCAACAAAGGGTGTGCTTGAGAGCCTGGTAGGTACTTGGCTATTGGTGCCTGACTGCCATGGTAGAGTCCCCAAAACTGGCACACCCACGCCCCTTCAGTAATTCTGTAC
Organism: Corvus cornix cornix; assembly: GCF_000738735.6. Classification (NCBI taxonomy): domain Eukaryota; kingdom Metazoa; phylum Chordata; class Aves; order Passeriformes; family Corvidae; genus Corvus; species Corvus cornix. The sequence goes on from NC_046338.1 coordinate 5,165,649, forward strand.
TAGTGAACTTGTTTTCATGATCTCATTAAAAATTTTTCCTTCCTCCTCTTTGCATTCAGTTTATTGGGGTTTCATTTGTATCAATATGTGATATTTATGAATGGTCTGGGATGTCCAGCAGCATAGTAATGGAAAGTCAAATTACAGAGTTTGAAATGAACAGCAGAATCCCAGGGTACCATGATTGTTTTCTGTGTGAGCTCCATCCCCCGAGTACTGCGGGTTCTCTCTCACAGGGATGGGAAAGGCAGGGTGGGAGTCCTGCCAAGCCCTCCTGGCTGTCAGGAGGGCTCTACAGCTCTGTAGAGTCCAGGAACACCTGGACCACCTGGGAGGGTCAGAGAGGAGACACTCACACGTCAAAGTACCACAGCACAGCTCTGAGTGCTGCTCAGGCACAGGGGCGTTCAGTGACACACAGGGGCTCTGCTGTGGGGTTGTGTCTCAGGGTTGGGCAGGGGATAGGGAGGGAGCTGGAGACTCTGCAGGACTTAGTGATGCTTCCTTGCTTATTTTGTTTTGCCAACTGCTGTGTGTTCCCAGGCATGTACAGTGGATCCAGCTCCAACCACAATGGCCCCTCCCAAGCTGTGCTGCCGCCTCCTCATGACATCCCTTCAAGGCACCTTCCCCTCGACTCGGCCCTGTCCAGCCCACATCACCACCAGTCGCCGCTGGAGAGTGCCAGGGAAGGGTATGTGTGTGCTGTGAAACACACTGGGCCTGTGCCTGGCATGATAATGAACGATGAATTCTTTCTTTTACTTTGCATGGGTGCTGTTCAAAAGAAAACACTGGCCCAAATGAAGCAATTCTGTTTGTTTTAGAATCACAGAATAATTTAGTTTTCAAGGGACCTCAGAAGGTCATGTCATCCATGCCCTGTGCAAAGCAGGGTAAACTTGGACATAATTATCAGGTTGTTCAGGGCCTTGTCCTTGTCTTTGACAAAACACAATGGGATTTTTTCTTCATAGCATGCAGTTACATTTAGATTTTGTGTTTTAGTTCTTGCTGGGTGACTTCTCATAGGTTTGGATAAGCACAGAGAACTTTCTTTAGCTAACATGAGAAACCTCTCAAAGGGTAAAACCTGAACTATGACTCACTCAGGAATCAGGCAGTGTTTGCCTTAGTAATACTCACTCAGTGTCAGAGTCACAGGCTTTCTCACTTCCTTGCTCTCTGATAAGGTTTTCTGCAATGCACCTCTCAGCAGCAGGCTTTACCCAGCCAGATCCTAATCAGGGAAGAGTGTTTAATCCCACTGATTGTATGGATTGCACTGCTACGGATACAAATGCATGGCTACAGAGTGTGGTATTTCTAAAGCACCGTTTGCTCAAGGCTCTCATAACATCTTCTCAACAGTAAAGAATCTCTGCAAGCCACAAAACTCTGCTCTAACCTTTTTACTCAGATTCTTTTGGTGCCTGGCCTCATGCAAATTCATCTTCATACTTAAAGTTTTACTTCCCAGCACTTTGGATGGGGAAAGGACTCTGATTTGGCTTTACTGATGGGAATTTAAGATACAGAGAGATTAAGGTATTTTCTTTCCCTAGAAACATGTTGGTGTCCTTTAGCAAATACAGCAATTGAATGTAGAGTTTTCCCATCCTAGTCCAGTGACTGACCTTTCCTTTCTTTTATATGGGGCAAGGAAAGCCCAGAAGGATTTTAAGCAAAGGGCAGAAGACAGAGTGTGTGTGGCATGGAAGGGACACACACAGTAAGGAAAATTACACCTGGGGTGGTTGGAGAACAATCTGATTGAGGAAATTCAATTAGGAGCAAACTACTCCTTTTTATTTTCATAATTGGGCATGAATTCTGCAGCAGGCTGAGCTTCTGTACCCTCTGCTCCTTCAGCCTTCTGACCTCAGCCAGTAGTAGGTACCAGTTTCCTCTCCCAGTATGATGCACAGACTTACCCCGTCTTTGTCCTGTAAAATGCCTGTGCCCAGCCCTTCTCCTCTACCCTGCCACATTCCCAACCTTGTATTTCCTGTTGGCAGATGCATTCCCATGGCAGTGTCATGCCCAACAGGAGGCATTGGAAATTACTCCAGAAAAACAGGAAATTTTCTCTAGCAGAGAAGGCAGTGAGAGCAAATAGGAGAAATAGAGACAGACATTCCAAAGTGAAGGTCGTCCATGAGCTGTTCTTTCCCTGCCGAAAGAGACTGCCTGAGCCTGGGGGAGTGGGATCCCTCCCTCTGACTGCTCCCAGTGTGTTGCTCAGCTGTTTCCTCTTGGAGTTGGTTCCTAGGGGAATTAAGGCAAAAAATCCCAACCAAGAATGAAATAAAGTAAGGATATACTATGGGAATGATTTAGCAGGCTGTCAGGGAGGGGGATTTGTTTCTAAGGCACTTTGTGTTCTGGTGCTGCTAATAAGAAATGAAAGCAAAGGCCTGACCAGGGTGAGTGCAACAGACAAGTTTCCAGTTTGAGGGGTCGGAAGCTCCCAGATGAATTCTCATTCCTGCCTCTGGTGTCTCCATTCCAGAGCACAGCACTTCCCTTCCAGCAGGAAAACCATGATCAGTGGGCTGAGCCTCTCACTGAGTTCCTGCTGCAGACACACTGAGTTTCCATCAGAATTGTCCCTGCTGATTCCAGCTTTAGCGCAATGTGGATTCTTTCTCGGAGGAGACAGCAGTGCTGGTTTCTTACCTCAGTGCTCATGTACCTAAGTAAAGTCTTTGCCCAAACATCCTAAATGTGGGAGTGAGATAACAGAATCCTAACCATGAGCCAAACATCAAGGAATGGAGGCTGGAATGTATTTCTGAATAGTTACTTTAAAACAGGGCACCCAGTTTCATCACATAGTTACTTGGAATTTTTCAGCATCTCAAATACCATTTTCTAAACTCAAAATAATCTTCATTCAGCATCGTCATTCCCAGTCCAGGATCCTTCTGCTGTATTTAATGTTTTATGCTTACATTATTCATGACTGCTGAAAGGCAGCCCATACATGACATCTTAATTGCAAGTGCAGAAACTTAGTGTTTAATAGCCCTTGAGTTTCATTTAGCACAGTTTTGTTTAAAGCATCCATCCATTTAAGTGGGCAAAATCACTTCATACTCCCACACTTGGAGCCCGTGGATTACAGGGCTGTCCCCCCTTTGCCAGCTTGTGGCAGTGTCACCCCTCCCGGAACGTACACGAGGTTTGCAGTGGGAAGGGAACCCCTCCCACTGCCTCCCTCCGTGGCACCGCTGCAGCTCCCTGGCACACCCAGAGTGTTCAGCCTCATTTGTCAGCTGTCTCAGTACTCAGGTTCGAGCAAATGCAGAGAATTCCTGCTCTGTGGATCAGGACCGTGACAAGACGGGATCACATCGTGAAGTCTGTGGCAGGAACCAAGCGATGACTATCAAGAAATCTAATTACTGAGTCATCAAATGTGCAAGATGCCAAAAACTACATGAGGCAGAGTACAAATAGCCTACTCAAGTTTGACATGAGATTCAGAATTTGATTTTAAAGGCTTTTTCTTTTTTTTTAACAAAAAAACCCCTCTGTTACACCATTCTTTGCCAAAGTCAATACCAAGTGCAGCAGTCAATTTTCCCAAATGGTTTGCTGAGACATTTAAATAGTTTGACAAAATTATCTAATTCACTTGAAAACGTTCTAACAAAATCTGACTTCATTACCAAATATATTTATACTGGCTTTATTCAATATGGAGCACATTTTTTCAAATTCTGGAATGAAGTGTGTGCTACACCAAAAAAATCTACTTATATTGATATTAATTTAGCTAAAAGTGGTTGACTGCGAAATACTTGGGCATGCAGAAAGTGGGCTTGGCATGATCCAGGTTAAAATGTATATTTATTTTTTATTTCAGGTAGCAAGGGTTTATTTTAGCATTTCTTGTAGCATTTGCCATGTTTAATGTCAAACTGGGTTTCATTCTGCCCATCGCAAAAATAGTCTATTTTGATTTGTAGCAGTGAGGACAGAAAACCAGCTTTTTATTAAAGCTTGGGCGAATGTTGCACTTGGCTTGCTCTCTACTATTTTTTTAGCTGTTATTATCCAAGTCATCTAAAAATGTACTTAGTTTCATTTGTAGACTATCTCTGTAAATTCCAATTTAGAATATTCCGTGTGATAAATTATCAGCTTAAATGAAACTGATCTGACTGAAGTTAAGTGAGTTTGAGTGGTGGCACCAAGTTTGGGATTTGCACCAATTTAGTGCAATGGCCCAACAAGGTCACTCTGTAGGACCTGAACACGATCCCTCTGTGTGTGACTGAGGCTCTCTGTCACTTGTGCTGCTGTGACAAACAGGACTTCTGTTCCCAACAGGAGCTGGGGCACTGACAAATAATGACTTGATTGGGAGGGTGATGTGTCTCCAAGGGAAAGGAAAGTGAAACTATTCTTTAATATTCCTGTGGTAATTTAGGTCATTTCTGCTCTGTAAACACAACAGTAAATGAAGAAGTACTGGGATTAAGACATCTGTAATGTGCAGAGGTGGTGATTAATGAGGACTCTGAGCCCAGTCTGGTGAACCTTTAATATAAAGGATTAGGTCTAAGCAAGGCTAGAGGGAAGGGCTCACACAACTCCCTTTGCCAGCCAACTGCAACCAGCTCAAACCAGGGGCCAGACCCCCCTGAAGTGACACTGACCCACACAGAAAATCACAAGAAACGGGATTTAAAAACTGTCAAGTAAAAAGAGACATTTTCATCAGGGCGCTTAAACTTTAGAGTTGTTGTTTGCTTGCTTCTTAGCACCTGTTATTTCAAATACCACAGGAATACTTCAGTGTAAAGAGTTCTCTGTTAAAAACTTAGTCCTTCACTTCTTTTTATGTAAAGTAACACGAGGTACACAGAGCCTCCCTTCTGCTCAACCAGGGAACACCAGATTTGAAATCCCTGATATTTTTAAGCTTGAAACTAAAAATGTGGGATAAAACCTTGTGAGTTACATGGGGGAGATTCTTTCCTGTGTGGTCTCCTTGAGCTGCCAGGATCCAGGCCAGGTAGGAAAATACATTTGTGCTCCTAAATCTCATTAATTACTTTAAGAGACAATTAGGTGTCTTAGCTACTTTTGGCTAATTTTTATTAATCTTGATTAATCTTTTAAATTAAGTTTGTGAGCTCATATAAATCAGTGGACTAGGAACTGACCCGTTGTTAGAATCTTTGTAGGAAAAAAACTCTTACTCTCTAGAAGTACTTCGGAAAACTAAATACCTGTACAGATTTTCTAACAGACCAAGGAGATACATCCCTCATGTTCTGTGGATTCCATTGGAGAATACTCTTCATTTATAACAGAATACACAAGTCAGTGGTTTAGTCTTCCCTTCAAAAGCACTAAAACCAGTAACAAGAAACAGGTATCTCTGACAGCTGAAAACATTTTCAATGGAGGAAGCCAAGAACCCATCATAATTTATCTCAGTGTTATAGATCTGAGCACGCAAAAGGGGCATCAGTACATCTGTCCAGAAAGAACAATGTACAGGTGCGGTGCTGAGCCCCACGAAACAAAGAAAATCAGTAATTAAAAGCATCTGGTTTCAAATCCCAACTCATTTATCTCATTGTAGAAAATGTGATCAGGATTCATTTATAATCATGTCCAGACAGGCTTATACAGGTTCCCCCCCTTCCCTTAAAGCAAAATTAGCATTAGCATAGGCTTACTTCAACAATTACATGCTTAAGGATAATGTGGTTCTGGATCCTGGGGTAAATATTGTTTGTCCATCAGCAGAAATAGGTGGGCAAGTGTTTCATTTGTGGTTTTGAGAGGGCTGGACTGACACTCAGGAGAGAGCCTTCACCAGTGCCTCTCAAAGTAAGGGCCGTGGTGCCTGCCCAGAGGAGACACTGTAAAGAAAACTGTCTCTGAGTGAGAAATCAGGGAGTTAAAGGAGAAGGTGGGAGGTTAAAGGACATGGTCAGAGTAACTCAGAAAGCATTTAAGATCAATTCAGCCAGAGCTCTTCTGTATTACGTTAATGATTTTAGCCATTACTGGGTTTATCTGCAGTTAAATTTACACTTAACATCTGTAAAGCTTTTTTCCCTTTATTTTTTCTACATTCTGGGTTTTTTTAAAGCAAAGCTGCTTAAAACTATTTGATGTAAACCATATACACCAAACACAGTAGTTTATCATGGTGTAACAAATAATGAAGCTATTCTAACATCTCCCACTTTTGGGTAGTGTGTTCTACCTGGCAAACAGAAGACATCAGTACCTGTCCAGAACCCACCTGCACCTGGAAGCATCTTGCTGCCTGTTTGCCAAAGAATAATGACCTTAAATGACTGAAATAAGATGGATCAGTCAAGCATGCAGCACATGCCAGCTAATCTGGAGTAGACAGTCTCTGTGTTTGATTACACATCTTTGTAATTGACTTCCTGGCAATCACTTGAACCTAAGGCACTGCTCTTTATTTAAATATGTTTTGATATTTCTTTGACCATATTAATAAGAATTTTCTTTCACTCCAAAGTACCTTTTCCTGCTAGATTGTTAGCAAGAATAATTTTTCAAATCTCTCTCATGTGTAGCAGCTTCCACTGTAGTGATTCATCAGCTCCATTTCAGAGGTTACTGAACAAACCCTTATAAATACAGATATCCCTTGGAGTGGCACAGTTCCCATAATGATCCCTGTGAGGAACTGGTCTGCAGAAATTGCACGTCTCGGGTCAGAACAATTGCAGAGATATTCATTTGACATAGAAAAGTGTGTTTGTGTGTTTTGAGAGCTCGTGTAGATGATGAAATGCACGACAAACACCGAGTTACGTTCTGTGCCCCAGTCAGACTTGCACGTGTGTTTGTTAGAGCAGATAAGGGAGCATTTCAGTATTTCAGGAAGTCCCTCTGGGCCCAAGAGAAGGCCCATACAGAAAACCCCTGAGTGTACCAGGAGAGGACTCTTTGGGCTCCTCTGTGATTCTGAACATGAAATTGCTTTCGTATCACTGTCATTGGTATCACTAAAAATATTCTAAAGCAGTTAAATGTCCTGAGACTGTTCACTCACATCAAAGTTCCTGTGGATAGCATTCTCCATAATATTATTAAGCCCCTCTTACTCCGTAGAGCTGAGTAGCTCCTACACTTGTGGACTTGGCTCAGAGTGTGAGTGAGGGAAGGTGCAGAACTGGATCCAGCTAATCCAAGGCAGCATTCTGAGTGAAAATTAGTATTTTGTATTTGTGTAAAAGCCAGAAAAAGGCTGCCATTGCCTCGGCTCTGCTTCAGGATGTCACACACAGGTGTGTCACAGGCTGCAGCAGCAGCAGAGCAGGGATAGAGCCCAAGTCTCCCCTTGCTGGCCATGAGTCTGGCCAGAGGAGGGAAAACCAGAGACACAGTGTCATACCTTGGAGTCACAGCCCTGTGTCACAGCCCTGTGTCACAGCCCTGGGACTTGTGCTCATTGTTCATAGGAAAAGGTAAGAAATGCAGTGATGCCCAGCAAGGTGATCTGTGTTGAAGCATTTATTATATATCAGGGAGAGGGGGAGAAGAGGAGAAAGGAAGAAGGAGGGAGAGAAGGAAAAGATTCCTTGCATTCCAGAAACGTAGCCAGAGGCACCTGGCAGTGATTAGTGCAAAGGTTCACCAAACTTCAGATAGAGTCTGTCTTAGAAAAAGTCCAAAAGAGTGAACGGTGTAACTGTTTCCTGAGCATGTGCTGACAGAAATTCCCGTAGGGCAAGACCCAGAACAGAAACACGTGGCCAGAGATTGGGCTCTATCCAGGGACCTGATTAGCAGAGCTTTACACATCATTTTTAATATTATGGGAAGAGATGAAAATCCGTGTTAACTTTTTTTTCCATTAAAAAAAATAATCTCCTGGTCCTGGAACTGAATTGGACTTTCTCACAATATCAGTGACTATAATGCTTGGGGGAGGGATTTTATGAATGAACTGGTTGGTGTGCTGGGTTTTATGGGAGAACCTCATCTCATGGAAACTCTCAGTTCCTGTAAGTGGCTGCAGTGCTGCACTTCAAGATAAAATGTGGAGCTGCTTTGCTTTGTGCTTCTTACTCTGTTGCTTTATTAGCTATTTTTCTTCATGTTAATCCGAGTTATAATTCTCAAAAGTCAGGCTTGTTCAATCTGGCAATACTGCTGTGGATGGAACGGTTATAGAATGGTCTTATAACCCAAAATATACAAAAAATTATTTGACATAAAGGACAGATGTTTTTCAGTCTGGATTTGGTCCCGTTTCCACTGAACTCAATGGGATATGGGTTGAGGTTCTTTGTCTAGCTGAGGAATCTGCCAATCAAGCCATCACACCATTAAAGAAAAAAACAAACCCAGACAGTTTTCATATTGGAAACATCCCTGTCTTACATATTTCCATTTGCAGTTATACTTCATTCCTATTTATAATTCAAAAGTCTTAGTTTGAATTTATTTTCATTATTTTTCAATTTTCAGTTCCACTAAGTATACTATGTGTAGTGTTTGACAGTCAAGGTCTAGTCAAGCTCTTCTATCTTGAAAGAAGCTTTATAATTTCTTACTCTGTTAATTTGTCCTGGAGCTGATATTAAACAAAGACTAAAGCAGAGGGCAAATCTATTTCTTCCTCAGACTAAGCACTGTGGGTGAATATAGAAAACACCCATCCAGACATTGTGATGGAAATCTCAGAACAATCCATGTCCATCTGTATTTATTTTTTGGTTCTTTATGTTGCACTGATACTGGAACAGGACATTTGGTGTGCATTGTGAGGATACAGAGATCATTAAACACCCCTGCCTGCCTGGGGAGGCCGAGAGTGCAGACAGGATCAATAATTCTAAAGCAGTCATGGTACTTGTAGCCTTTAGGTGTGTTTTCTGTAGGTCACTGATAGCTCAGGTAGTCCCCTCACACAGGCCTTACTTAAAATTTAATATAAACTAACACCTTTCAAAATACATGGTTAAAGCATGATCACAAAAAAGTTCAAATAAAAAGTTTTACTGGGATTTCTGTTCGAGATTCCTAAAGATGTGCACTTAAAAAGTGAGAGAAAGATCAGTCTTTTCTATGTTTCAACTTCTAATTTTCCTTTTTAAAAAGTCCTTCTGTTAGGACCAAGATTTCTGAACATTCATATTCATGTGAGTGACAAATGATTTCCAGCAGAGCTGAGGAACTGGTTTGTTGGCCATGACTGACACTTGGTTTCATGATTCTTTGTGGGTAGAATCCCACTTGACTGCAGGAGTTGCTGTGGGAAGGGCTGTGGAGCTGGGTATTTTCAGGCAGTGTTGGTGCAGGAATGTGTTCAGTGCCATAGACAAGGTGGTTACGCAGTTAGGCTCAGTAATTCCCAAAGTTTCTTTTTGGTTGTGTGTATGAATCACGTTAGATTTTTCTGAGTAGTCCTTTTCCTTGATTGCCTGCTGATGCCCCCTCAGAGGAAGTGTTGGCCCTGCAATCCCACCTGAAATCAGACAGGAATTCCATCTCCAGCACAATCCTACAGTGGTGCTTCAGGGGAAACTGGAAAAGGCCCCCAGTGCATGGTCAGTCACCCTGAGCTGTGTGGTGAGTGAAGAGAGCAGAATTCCTCTCTGCCTCCCTGGGCAATCACTTCACATCCTGAAGCACAAGATGTGATTACCCCTCGCTTAGCGTGGAGATGTTGGTTTTGGCCATTAAATTATTCAGTCCCTTTGTAAAAAAATAGGTATTTTGTTTGATTCTATGGCTCCTGTGGCTGTGAATGGTACAGGCCAGGGCATGCTGTGTGAGCAAAATGTTCCTTTTGTTTCCAGCCAAGCTCCTTCTCTCCGGGGTGCGTGTCCTGTTGCTCCCGTGTCTTGGACAGGGTGGAGAGGAGGCTGGCTCCCCCATCACACCCTTGTATGGCCCTGAACAGAAATATTACATAGAGCCAGGAGCCCTCAAATGTAATGAATTAAGGAAGGATAAGGATTTTTTTTTTCATGCCTGTGAGAGTATTTATATCTTTATATATAGCTATATATAGGCACAGATATATATTAAAAGGCCCCAAAGGACCTGCAAATTTACTGAATTATGCAAGTTACAATTAAGGTAAAATATATGGTATATATTTATTATTACTATCCAAACCAAAGCAAACTGTGGTTGTAGTACAGTATTAACAGGAAATGTGCAGGCTATTAGTTATTGAAACACACATGCCTGAGCTACTGCCTGGGAATTTTAGTGTATCCAGCTGAGTTCCTGCTGTAAGTTGTTCAGTGTTTCACCTTCCACACAGAAGGCATCACCTTTTAGGCTCTAATGCATTATCTGTTTAATTTGTATCAGGAATGATTCCCCCTCTCTTTTAACAACCTGAGTATCACAGCAACCTAATCAGCAGGCAGATTTCAGAAGAGAACTAAAAACACAGCTCTGGGGACTGGACAGTTTCGCTGACGAAAATCTCCCCTTGAGCGTGCCAGAGCACATTCACACATGCACACACACACAGAGGGTAATATTTTAGGGACCAGCTTGAGCTGTGAGGATTGTGATGAATATTTTAAGGACACAGATCCCCATGTTGGCCACTTGTGCTAACATAGCCAGATCTTTCTGCTGAGCAAAGTTCTTTCCTAGCTGAAAACTGTGTCTTAACTTACAGGAAACACATTAAATTCCCCGTTTGGGGGAGATGGAGCAGAACGTAGCGGATTTTTACGGTGAAGTGCTCAACTTTGTGAAACTCTCTTGATGCAGAGGAGGCAGCAATGCTCAAGTGTTCCCCAGAGCTGTCAGGGTTTCAGCTCAGGCTCCTGCTCCTAGGATACTGCTGCCCACAGCCAGCAATGTTTGCTGAGCTCCAGCACCGGGGCAGCCGTGCCCAGCGGGAGCAGCGAGCTGGCAGCTCCACACACTGCTCAGCATTCCCAGCTGGAGCAGGGCCTGCACCCCTCTGGCCTTGCAGGGGACCTCACCGCCCTTAACCACTCATCTCAAAGGTTTCGAAGCACGAACCCTCTCACAACTGTTGAGCTCACACACAGGAAAAACAGGAATGCAAGAGTGTGAGTAGGGACAAGCACTGCTTTAAAAATAACAATAAAAACTTAAAATTCTTCTCCCATGGTTAAGATTTAAGTAGCCTCTGGGAGTAGTTAAACTGGGTAGGGAAGCTGGGGTTTTCAGTATTCCCTCAGCTGGATACCTAAGTGTACCATTTTTGTTTGACAAGCAACATGGTTGCATAGAATTTAGAAACACGATGGCCCATCCTGACAAAGCACTCGGAGCAGCCCGGCAGGTCTCTATGGGGTGCTGCGTTTCCCAGCAGTAGCCAGGACAAGACATTCCAAGAGCAGGCAGAGGAAACCCAACACAGGCAATTGCATAGGACTCGCTCCCCAGAAGCATTTCCCTCCCCTATTCAGAGTGGTTTCTGGCTCATCCCGGCATTGGGAGTTTTTAGTACGTCTTTTGTTTCTCTTTTAAATATGTGTGTGGTCATTACCCATATAAATGTCACTATCATGAGCTCTTTAGTTATTATCTTTCCAACGAAAACAACTGCAATCTTTTTAATCTCTTCAGATGGAAGCATTTCCAGGCTTCTAAGAGCGTTGCTGGCGCGTGGAGGACGATGTCTCTGTCCCTGTGTGCCGGAGGAGGGGCCGGTGGCTGGGCTGCAGTCCCTGCTCGTGGCCGGGCTGTGCCGCAGCCTCGGCAGAGCCGGAGCGAGGGCTCCCGTGTGCTGTGGCAGCCCTGGCTGGGAGCCGCCGCTCGGCACAGGCGGGCCCGCAGAGCGCCCGCAGGGAACGCGGCTCACGACGGCTTCCTGAGCCCGACCGCGGCCCCACTGAGCCCTCTGAGGAAAAGCTGCGGCCTCAGGGGAGCTGGGCCTGGCGTTTGGCTGCTGCTGAGCAAATAAACTCGGTGTTTTCTCCTGCATCTGCTCCTCAGCAGCGCGGGCTCCAGAGAGCGTTTTGTCCCTGACCTGAAGGGACCACAGGTCGCCCCAGCACCCCCCGGTCCCTTTTTGGCACCCCTGCAGCCCCAGGCCTTTTCCAAACCAGAACAAATAAGATATTTTTCTCTTTACATGTTGGCTCTTAGAATTCGACTTTAGTCCTCTTTATTTTACATATTACTGGTCAGCACTTCCTGGGGGTGGGTATCTTTCTCAGAAAAAAAATTGTTTTCTGGTTCTTGTGTATTTGAGTCAAAAATATCCTTGCCTTCACCCATCCAGCAATACTAGTTTAATTTTTCAGTTTAGTTTGGGGATATTCAGTCTCTGTGGTTTGTATTATAGGTCGTTTCCTTCTTTTGGGACATAGAATTATTTCAGATTAGGCTAGGCTTAGATCAGTTGATTTAAACCCCTTTTAATATTTAGAGCATCACTGTGACAGCTTTCGGCAGTGTTTCTCTGCCTCCCCTGTTAAATTTGGCTAAGCTGTTGTCACCATTAATTCACAGTTCCCTGTGTTTACTTCTTGCACACTCCCATGTAGTGCTTAGCCCTCAGTCGAGCACAGCCTCACTCCCAAGGTCAATCCAGCTGCTCCAAGACGTAGTTGTGCGAAATGATGGTTTATGGTGTTTGAACAGCTTGTGCAGGGGTAGAGGAGACACAAGTGAGAGACTGAAGTTTTTATTTAGTTAATTCTTTGTCTGCCTCCAGTGGTTTGTACTTGGTATTTTTTTCCAGCTTGGTGACATCTATTACAACCTGCAGAGGTTGTTTATTTCTCTGCCTCGGGGCCTGTAGCTGGGAAGTTTCCGCAAGGTGGCTGTCAGACAGTGAGGTGGATTTTGCATCATCTGAAGGTTCTGGTGCTGCTCAAAGAGATGCTTCTTAGGTTTAGCAAAAGTTCCAGAGGCACTAGAGTGTATTGAGAACTCCCAATGCTGCCTGTGCTATTTGACAGGGCACCACTGGGCTGTGGAGCACAGGGCCCCTTGTCACAGCTGTACGAGAAGCACTCTTTGCTCATCTTCAGAGTGAAACCAAGGCTTTTCTTTGTCTTGGCTGCAGCTTGACCCTGTTACAGCTTTACCCTGTTACAGCTACGAAGGCACTTAAACAATTTCCTTGCATTTACTCATTCTGACTACATTTTCCACTTCTGTTTCTGGACATGCATCTCAGCTCACAAAATTCTAAATTAAACTGAGCTGTGTTTAGGTTGTTCACTGAGGAGTGTTGTCATTCTGATCCTGTCATTATGGCGCGTACAGGAAGTCAGTATAAAGGAAAAGAATTCCTTGTCTAACTCTCTTTCCTCCTAGCAAATATCTGAAGGTAGCACTGCATTGTTGTCCTTTTATTTTTTCCAATATAATTTGTACCTGCAAAACAGACTTCTCTATAATTTGGCCATTATAGAAATAGTTCATTCAAATATTTCATTTTCCCATGTTATGATGTGATATGTGAAGTTTTTCTGTTTTTTCTTTTTCTAGGCTTGCTCCCAACATAATCTCTCCACTTGTCAGCCCCCTGAAAGCTTTAGTTTCACCCTCCCTCTTGCAGAAACATGGCTCTCCATCATCCCACAGCCAGTCACCCAACGGGCAGCAGTTTTCTGGGATACCAAATACACCATACACCCCATTTCCCAACCAGTCTGTACAGCAGGGATCTCAAGGTAACTCTTCCCTCTTCCTGTTTTTTGCAACTTTTCTAATTCCTAGCTGGAGAGAAAGAGTTAATTTTCGTTTTTCATATTTGGCTAATATTAATTTCAGTGGGAACTCCAGTTTTTAAACTGGATTGGTGTACATACAGATGGAAATTTTCAGACAGGTCCATGCTGTGATACGTTGTCATAATGGGGAAAGCTGTCCCAACAGCAGATTTATTGCATTTATGCAGGTTCTTCAGTAGAAGGCTGCTGGCCATGCACCTCTCCTGGCTGGTCATCCAGCCTGGAGAGTGACCCTGTAAGAGCCATCCAGTCCCAAAATACATGGGCTGAGGCACACCTTGGCAGTGTCCTGCTCAGTCCACTCATAGAAATGCAAAAGACATGAAATTAGACAAAGAAAAAAACCCACTTTTCTATTTATTATTTGGCATTTTGGCTTGTGTTACATTATATAATAATATGTAAATGCACTCTGTACAACTGTAGAGTGCCTGTGGGATTTGAGGACAGGAATGGGAGCAGTAAGCAGCTGTCCCACAGCTTAATTTAAAACATTTTTTGTTCTAAATTGCTCAGCCTTTTTAATTGGGAGCTTAAATACCTATTCTGGAGTTCTGCTGTGGGAACTAATTAATGTTCCTGAAATTTTTGAGGCACAAATTAGCAAGAGATGTTATTATCACAGATTCTTCCAGTAACAGGAGCTTGCATATTTCAGAAATCTGTTATGCAATCCAGATGGTGAGCTGCTAAAGTGTGGTAAATATTCCCAATAAAGAAGTGTGCAGGACATCTGTCTGCTTGCAAGAGCCTGAGCACAAACCCATGAGCAGCTCTCAGCTGGAATGGGGTTGGGTATCCCAGCAGTTCCCTCTGTCCCCCGTTCTCTGAGCAGTGCTTTTGCTCTTTGGTTGGACAGGCTTAGTCTGAAAAGTTAAAGCATATTATATTTAATGATTTGTGCTGAAGGAAAAACTAACTCAACCTGATGCTCAACAGATTATTCAATTTAAAAAGATTAACTCTGTAAGGGAAAAGTGGCAGATTTATGATAGCATATAATGATATATGATTATGTTGCTATAATGAGCTAAATAACTACAAGCCACAAGAGGAAAGTTTAGCAGCTCATTACTATGGCAGAAACAAATGCATAGACAGAACAAGTTTTGAACCACTTAAATAAATTGACTTTATTCCTTAAGAAAACCACATTTCCCTTTGAATGAATTGTTGCTTTCTAAGTGTTATGTCATGTGGTTTTGAAAAAGCAATAATTTTCCACTTTGGCCAAATGTTGAAGTATTATTATAAATTCATTATGGAAATGGTCATTCCAAAATCAGTTTTGATTAGCAGCCTTTGAAACCAATTATCTGTAACCTGTACTTAGCTGTACTGGCTCTACATTTTTTTTTGCCTCGCAGTTCATTAATAGCACATTTTTCTAATGGAATCTGTAATAATTTGGGAGTTTTGAGTTTTTGCCAAAAAAAGGTACACCACATAAGGCTAGTGTAGGACCAGGCATCTGTACAGAAGCACATAAACATTGTGGAATTTTTAGGAGATGGCAGCTTTGTCAGGCTGGTAGCAGAAATATTGATAATGAAAGAACAAGCTGACATTATTTATATGTTTAAACCTAGCTGTAGTAAGATCACATGGAAATTATTACATGCTGAAAGAATTTGGCAGGCAATGGAATCCTGTAGTTATTTATACCTGACATGATTTCTTGTCAGAAATTTTATGGAATTTGAAAAGCTGAGATTTATTTGCAAATACATGTAAATGACATGACATAACAAGATGGCATTTATTAGGCATATTCCAATTATTTGCTCATTACATCATTCATTTTAAAGCTGCTTGAAGTTTTCTAGGCTGTGCCTTAGAGAAGCAGAGGCAGCCAGTGCACTGTGTGAAGTGGCTAAGTGCAGCTTTTCTGCCACAAATTATTTCAAAGCAAAATTTAACTAAATGTTATGTTTGGAACTCAGTTTATTCCTTTATGAACTGTTATATTTCTACATCTACTGTACATAAAACATTTAACAGTGATCATTTAAACTGACAGGGCATTTAGTAAATTCTTCATGTGAAAATAACCCCAGAAAATTTTTGATTTAAATCAAAACTGAAGGAAAACCTGAAATCCATGTGGCAAAAAAAATATTGGTGAAACACTTACTGCCAAGTTGGTACTACAGATTTGCACTCTAGAAGGAGAAGGGATGTCTGCACTGGACCAGCCTCCTTGCTTACTTTGTATTTTAACCCCCGAAGGGACTCTTTTTTAAGAACTTGTAAAAAATGTTCCCTGTTTAGTTTACTCTGATCAACCATATGTGGTTGTTAATTGAACACTTGGTTATGGGATTTTAATAATATTTTAATTCCTCATATTTTCTCTGTGAAGCATTTCAAGAAATCTAAAGGAACCACAACTAAATGCCACGAACCCAAAGGGTCAGAAATCCCATTTTTAGTGTCCTGATTTGTTCTGCCTAACCTGTGTTCCTGCTGTACCCTTTCCCTTCCTCACTCCATGTTTCTTCTTTAGTTTTCTACCTGCATTTATCCCACCTGCAGGCATATTACAACAGGGAAGGTGCATTTCTCTGTATTTTCTTTGGGAAGCACTTGGCAGAAATGAGGTCCCAGTGAACTCAGTGGTGCAGTATCACCAGGATTTTCCTACATCCATCTCTTCACTGGGTGGTTCCAGGAACACTTTTTCCTCTGCCTTCTCAGATTATCACACAGTGGTGCTGAGGGATAGATACTGCAATCCAGAAAGAGGATTTCATTGCTTATGGCAGTTCTTTTCCAGACTCTGATTCTGAGGCAGTTCTCTGCTTCAGGTATTTCCAGACAGTGTAACTTAAAATACTTCAAAATAACCTTTCCCCACAGGTCTTGGGAAAACCCTGGATCCAACTACTCTCAATCCAGTTCTGTCATGCTTGGCTGCGCTCTGCTTTTCTAAGCCACTGTGCCAGCCCTGTAGATGATGAAAATATTTAATTGATGTTACAAAGGCAAGCCTGGGAGAACAAGGGAAGGACAGCAGTTACAGGGACAGAGAAAATACCCGTCATGCCTTCCCTAGGAGTGATGTCTATAGCAGGCATTCTGGAAAAAGTTCATTTTTTTTTCTCTAGCAATGCATCTGAGTGCTCTCTGCAACCAGTTGTGCCTCCTTTGAAGCCAAGTGTCTCTTTTTTTCACTGCTCATCTCAAAAGGATGTATTTTTAGAAGGCTTACAGCAAGGAGTTTGTGTTTTGTAAACAGAAAGTCAGGATAATTATCAGAGCCGATCAGTAAAGCACTGTACCTAAAACCACATCAAAAGAGGGCTGTGCTACCTCTCATAAGAGCTCCTTGGTTCTTTGAGCCAGACTCTCCAGGCAGTAAATAGAGATGGCTGTCTGTTTATTCCAAGGAAGGACATGCATCATTTAATGCTCAGATTTCCAAATTTTTGGGCCACCTTCTCCACAGTAGCAAATATGAGCAGCCATAGTACAGTACAGAGTGTGTAGTGTCTTTATCTAAGAGTCATCCATTAGGACTTCACTAATCATAGACTTCAACAATTTAGGTATTTTGTAGTGCATCATACGGTCTCAAGAAATTAATCATCTAATCCTTGCAGATTCTGCCAAAGCACATATTAAACTGGGAAACTTCAAAGCAAATCTTTCACCACTCAGTAAGTTTATTGCATTTCTACTCAACAATTGCCTCACTTGGCCTTACTTACTGCCACTTTAGGAAATATGAAGTGACCAGACCCCAAGTTTTGCCTGGTATTGCTTGGTCAGACTTCAGTAGTGGAGGGAAAACGTAGAGAAGTATGGGAGATCTTACTGAACAGGAGAGGGCTTGTACATGGCATAAATTGTAAGGGACACATTCCACCCCATACAGCCCCAGGTACTCTGGGGACAGGCACAGGGATTTAATTTCTGAACAAACAGACTGAAGAGCTGCACAAGCAGCCCAGCAGGGCAAGTCTCTGCTATGAGTGGGGCCGAGCTGTCAGCTGGAAACGGGGAAATGCGGCTGTGACTGGGATACACTGAACTGCTGCAGGAGTTCCTGAGGAAATGTTTCAGTCTGAGTAGGACTGAGGGAAGAAAGACAACAGCTCCATATTTTTTCTGGCAGTTAGAGGAAAATCCTGAAGCACTTTCTGCAAGAGTTTAAGCCTAATTTGGTTGACTTCAGCTGCCTTTAAGGGAAGGAGCATTATTCCAGGGAAGGTAGGAAAAGGGGTAGCTGATAGAAATGTGCAGTTAGTGTGCAATGCACCTGCAATCAGGAAGAGGTTATTGAGGCAGGAGGAAGAAAGAGAATTAAATCAGGCCATGGTTGGTTTAAATATTGATATACTTTGAGGTCATCCTTATGGGAACAAATTACAATTTCTTTTAGGATGTTGGCACAACTTGTAAAATTACTTCCTCAGCAATTCATATGTCCTTTACTCTTAAATACCTTCTTTTGTTGTCTACAACTCATTCACAACCTTTGATGGCAAAACCCAAACGGATACCAAACTGGGTACTGATAATACAATACTTGGGAAAAAAAAGTAGGATCTAAGAAATGTTCAGTATGTGGGGGACAGAAGTCAAAAATGCCCCAAAAGCAGAATGACTGAGGCAAGCAGAGACCATACAGATCTATGTCAGCACTTTCCAGAAGCAGAAGAGCCTCTGGCTGAGCTCAGTCTTCACCTGACATCCATCTGGAGTCAGTCCTGCACTTCCAGGTCAACTTTACCTGCACACCAACTTTACCTGGCCCCCTGTGTCCAGTGAAAGGGGGTTCATTTGAATCAAGAGCAGTCTGGGAAAGAAGTTTGAGGAACCTACGAAGGTATTTTGGATAAACAGCGCTGTCTCCAGCAGTGCACAGCACACACCGGATGGGAAAAGACTCAACTGAAAACAAAGCAGTGCTATTAATTTAAATACTGCATTCTTGTATTTAACAGTGATTCATTACAGAGACATTCCCTTAGGAGCTGAGCATACTGGACCTGATCCAGTGGACAGCTTTCTACTTAGCTTGGAACCAAGGGTGCTGTTGACTGTGTTCAGCTGATCTATTGCTTGAAACAAAGCCCATCCTTGAGATTTTAGCTTGATGGGGATCACAGTCCACAGCACCTTGTGGGACCGAGTCTGATGCAGCTCTTCTGTTACTGCACTTGATAGAACAGCATGATCATTTTTCCAAAGTTAAAACGGAGGAACTAAACCCCTCCAACAGTAATGAAATGCTGTGGCAGAAGTGGAGGTAATACCATTGCAGGAGGGTTAAATTGTGTGCAATATCTGCTTTCAGGTTACCAAGGCAGCTTTCACTCCATACAAAACTGTTTCCACTATGGAGATTGCTACAGAACAATGGACCAGTCTGTCAGCAGTGATGTGCTCACAGGGGAATCCCATTGCTTCAATCCTCTGAGGCAGAATGGCTATCACATACTCAATGCACCTTTAGCTTCAACAGGTAATTTATTCCACCTATAAAGAATTATCCATATGATATTTGTAGCAGGAGGGGGAAAGAACACATTTAATACTCAGTGTTATGACAAAAATGTGTTTGTATAAAAAATAGCCCTGAAATTCATTTTCATCTATAAAAACCCCAGAAAGAAAGCAATTTTTTTTATTTAATCCTGCTGTATTTGACTGATAGACAAAGTCTTTTCCATTCTGCTGGATGTCATAGGCAACACCTGCCTTCAAGAGAGCTGACAAAACAGTTCCCACATTTTTTGTATGGTCTGTTCATTGCACATCTCAGGTGTGCTCAGCAGGCTTTTAAAATCTGGTCAAAGTTATAATGGCAACATTACTATAGTACTGCAATATTTTAGTATTCATTTTTTTTCTACCTTTAAAATTAAGAATTGACAGAATTGCTGAAATCAAACAAAACGTGAGTATTGTCAGAGCCATGAAACACAACCATTTGCTGCAGTCTTTACTTACATATGTCCGAGAAAGTTCTCTTCATGTCTGCACTCAGGAGGGCACCTCGGTAAGAACGATACTGAAAACATATGTTTAAGTGCTTTTTGAATTGGGGCGTGAGTCAGACCACAAAATTAGAGTTGACTTTCCTGTTTGTTTTCTATTAAAGGAGACTCTGTTCAGAGTGAGTGTGCACGCATTTGTCTGCTGTTCCATTCTGGGAAGTGCATGCATCAGTAACCAACACAAGGGAAACGTTTAAGATGAAGTTTCAGCTTCAACTTTGAATTCTTTAGTGTTACTCATAAGTTTGATGTTACTAAAACATAGGTTTTTTTCATGTTAACATCAAATTTCAAGTTTAGATTGACAGCCTGCAATATTTAAAGAACAGACTAAATAAACTTTCCAAAAGAAATTGCAGTAAAAGAATAATACTGTGGCAAGACACCAACTTCAACAACAGTTGATTTTTCTGTCTAGGCCTAAACTATCATGAAATGTTTCTGTTTAGTATTTTTGTTTTTAGAGTGGTTATTGAGCCATGCAAATACTTAAAAGGCTGAAACATAAACATATATGAAATATATAAATCTCATCTCATCTCATCTTTTAGTGGGTAAAATAGAACCATTCAGGTTTGCAAAATTCATCAAGGCTGTGCATTAATTTTTTTCAGGCTTTTATAGCACCATTAATATTAAATGAGATCTCATCTCACAGGAATGCCAAATGTGACTGGCAAACAGCTGTTCCATGAATCACATTAACAGTCAATAAATTTTTATTTTCTGTTCAGGACTTTGGATAGTTTACTCTATCTGGAATCTAATAATGATTTCTGGGGTGTATGCTTATCTTGGGTTTTACCCATCTGTGGTTGTGTATCCACCCTGTATACAGGCTCATCAAATAGAAATTAGCATAACATAAACACTTGCAAAACTTACCAAAATACTGGTCACTCCACTCGGCCCGACAGAGATAAACACGCCGAGGTCGTCCTCCAGAACCTCTGGACATTCACTGTGTGCCAGATTTCTGCAGACAGCAGAATCTGACCTGTAAACCAACAGTAAATTAATAAGTCATAGGAAAATGCAGAAATGTAAATAAGTAGAGAATTTGATCTCAAATAATAAAAACATACCTAACAGTAAAGTAGCCACAATTAAGTGGACAGGTTTTCCTGCAGCCAGGACTGGCTGTGTAGGAGGCATCTGTCCCTGGCTGCTGGTGTGGTGCCACATGGCCTTGAGGCCCCTGTGGAGCCTGGGCAGTGTTTGGCTCAGCCCCACCCAGATGTGTTGGCTCAGCCCCACCTTGCAGAGGTGTGGGCAGGTGGAAGAGACAAGGGGAAAGCTAAAGAGAAGGAATTGCCTCATTTTCCACTGAGGCACAGAAAAGCAGTGATTTCCCAATGGCCCCACAGACCCCTCTGTGGAGCAGAGAATGGAGCCAGGTCCAGTGCTTCAACCATGAGGATCGGCCATCCCCACATGGAGTTGCCACTCTGTGTAAGGGCTTGACTTTCTATGTGAGGCACACAGGCAGAGGCATTTGCTAAACTGCATCTTTTTCTTTGTGCTCCCTCAGCTGACGATGCTGCTGCTGCTTATTCCAGTTGTGGTAGGTGAGCTTTGGCATCCCTGGGAGCTCAGTCCAAGGGTCAGAACGTTGTGCTGAAGTTCACACAGATGCTTTTCTAAAGACAAAACCCAAATCAGGTGGTACAAGGGAAATCAGAATATATATAAAGGGTGTGAAGGTAAGGGGGCAAACACAGCAGAGGAGAAGTAAGGAGGAGCTGGACTGCAGTAAAATGACCATGTGCATGACTGGCCAGTTGCAAAAGCTGGTTATAGTGGGTCATAATTTTCATGTCGTTTAGGGTACACAAATCTTTGTTTTAGACTCCAGCTGCCATAGCATCTGGTAGCACAGCAAACCTGCTCATTTCCACAGGGATGTACAGCTCAGGAGGTTTGTAATAGCTGTGGAAGTTTGGCATTATGAAAGAAAGACAGAGAAATTCTTCCTCACCACCATGGCTTTGTGGTAGCCTGGCAAGCAGCAGCCAGCTTGGCCTGGGAAGGGGCTGGTGGGCTTTGATGGGCTGAGGTTCACAGCTCCTTCATGTGTCCTGTGAGCCTGACCTGCCCCAGCCATGCTTCCTCAGGCCTGCACTATGTGGAGAGCCAGTAAATGTAGGATCCAGATTTCTTCTGGGTCTTAAGAGCATCTGGGAGACACATGGAATATTTTTTCGGAGTGCTATTAGAAGGAAGGACACAAACCGAGAGGACTGCATCACTTTAGTGCACACTTAGAAGGATCGTTGCCCTCTCACTGTTTTGATGTCCTATTCAGATAATGACTGTGAGTCCCAAGAGAGCCATGCTCTGATACTTGCACTTCACTTGCAAGTGCACAGCTTTCCACAGAAGTGAATGGGAGCACCAGCCACGATGACACAAACATCCACTGAAGTTTGTGCATCTCCTGGGCAAGGCTTTGATGCTGACCACTGTTGTCTTTCCTTAATGCTGTGCTTAATGCTGAAAGCATTAATGCTAATGCTTTCCTTAATGTCCTGTCCCGTGTGATCCCAGGCCAAAGCTGTGTTGCCCTCCTCACATGCACCGTGGCACTAACTCATGTCCATGCCCTTGTCACTCTTCCAGGCTATGAGGGGATCTCTGAAGCACAGTGTGTATCTGAAGACATGGTCTCCAACGGAACGGATGAAAATGGATTCTTCCAGAACAGCGCCTTTGATCACTGCTTGAATCACATTCCTTCCATCTACACAGATACCTAAGAGCAGTGCTGGCCTTGTTTCCTTTATTGTACCTATAACTGCGTATGTAATAACAAAGGTGTTGTTCAAGTACTTTTATTTAGTCTGTATCCCTATGTGTGCTCATTTAAATGAACACCTCACATTTACCAAACCATTTTATACATGAATAGTCTGTATAAAATAATATTGGAACCTGTTCCTTTGCTGTGGCACTTTGAAATTCATGCTTTAAGGGAATGAGGAGCATTTCAAGCAGCTTGTTTTGTAAGTTCTCTCAGTAAAGTGTAAATGTAAGTTATATAATAAACTTGTAAAGAAGAGGTTTTTCTTCTTGGAAAGTATGTTTCAATTTGAGAATGTTGTTCCCTTTAATCAGTTTTCATTTAACTTGTTGGCTCAGTCTTCTCTTTTTTCTTTTTTTTTTTTTTAACTAAAAGGATTTTTTTAATCACAGACCTCATGTATATAAAGATCTACATTTGCTCAGCTGGTTTTGTATTTTCAGTTTTACAAGAAAGCATTAAAAACTGGAAACAAGTGTACTGTCATTTCTTAACACCATTGGGCTCCCTGATAACTGCATTCTTAACATGCCTGAGAGGGATTTTAACAAAGCAGTGACATCTCAGTCACTGTGACATTAAAATAGCCCACGTGTAAGTGAAGAAAACCAAGCAGCTTCCAGTGGAACAGGGGTCATATGCAGTAGTTTGATTCCTGTCACTGTGGCCTTGGCCCCACTGGGCTGCACTTCCCAGTGTAGTGATGATTCCTGGGGGAGACACATCCTGCAAGGGGCCAGGTGCTCCCACTTTGTGCCAAGCAGGCCTGTTGGAGCTGAGCTCCTGAAAAGTGTCCCATGGAGGTCTGGGAGAACAGTAAGGAAAAACTAACTAAAAAAAAAAAGTCTCATTTACAAACCATTGCAAGTTAGGCTTAAAGAGCGGTGTACAGACTGTGCATCAGTCCATGTCTGCTCACTTACAGAGCTACCCAGGCTGCCACAGGGCACCACTGAAAAGCCCAAACTGGGCTGAAGCCAGTCTGTGGCTGAGGACGGTGCTTTCGTTTTTTCGTCTTTTCGTCTTTTCTCTCCCCAGAAACGTGGAACACAGCTCAGGTCCAACAGGGCACCTGTGTCCCAGTGCCAGAACCCTGCAGCTTTGCTGCTATGGGAGCATCAGGATCCCTGGTGTTCCTGTGCCTCTCCTCAGCCCCCACAGCCTCTGCAAACACAGAAACCCTCCCTGTGCCAAGATTGATCCAGGGTAACCACAGAGCCTACACGGTGCACTTGCATCTCCAGGGCCAGGTTGCACCTTGTTAGTGCACTTGAAGGGGCCTCTGTATCCAATTTAGCTTTCTGTCCTCTAGAAATTTGAATGAAACTTAGACATTCAGGAAGTTTTAGTCACTACAGAACGAGGTTTGTGGGGTTACGTGACCGGACCCCCCCTGTTTTAGTAAGGGTTCCTCAAGCTCTCTGGCTCTCAAGGACACCCAGTGCCAGCTGCAAACCCATTAATTGTGGCCAAGCAGCCCTGGCAGCACTGACTCATCATTCCTCTCCTAGAACTGAAATGCAGAAAGGCTCCAAATTGAGCTCTAAGCCTGCACACGTGGCTTTGCTTCTGATCATGGCCACATTTGGCTTTCTGTCCTGTTTATTTATTCTGATGCGTCAGAGTTTGGGGTTTTTTTTGGTCTCGGACATAAGTGGGCAGAACTGTCTCCCAGAACATTAAACAAGGAGGCAGGTAGTTTAACAACTGCCAAGAAGGAAAAACTAGGGCTTTTGAAGGAACACTTTGAAAAATATCCAAAGCCCAACAAAGCTGTAATGTCTGAGAGAAAAATCAAAATAATTCCTGTGCTGCAATTAGTCGGAAACACAAAAAGGAAATCATGACTTAAAAACAAGATTAATTCAATTTCCTAAAAATTAAATAAATTCTTCTTAAAACGACTTTTTTTTTGTTAAAAATATAAACCAACCAATCCTAAACATATTTGATCAATTACAAAAATACTTATGTCACAACAACCAAGCTGTTCAAAACCACACAATGATTCACAAAGGTTTGGGAAACTTAAAGCATCGCAGCTGGGGTGATGATTTAATTCCACAATCTGTGTGAATCAGGTTTTCTGTAAATTAAAGGATAGATTCAGAGAAATGCAAAGGCACTTGTTTGAGTCTGTATGGTTTGGAAAGTTATCCATAATAAAGCCATTAAAATACACAATAGCACAAGTTAATGGTTGCTCATGTGCTGTGTACCTCATTATTTCCTTTTATTACATGTAAGTAGGGAAGTATCTCATGTAAGCTTTTCCTAAGGACACAAAGAAACCTTTCAATAGAATTTATTGCTTGGCAAGTTTCTCGTCGTGGTGCTGTAAAAACCCCAACAACTAATATGTATAATAACTGGAGTAAGGCTTTATATATAATAGTAGAAAATTACTACCCTGTGGAATTAAAATGGAACTGCTGGTTCCAGATACTTTTTCAATCTAAGCAATAGAATTCAACTAATAAATTACAACACTACTTTATAAATAGCTACAAATCATTTCCCCAGTGAATGCAAACCCCATTTACCCCGTGCATGTACTCTGTGTATGCAGGACGCTTTAGGAACAACTGAAATAAGATGACCTTCAGTGGCTGATCAAGCTGGGAGAGAGAAAATTAATTTCAAGTTGACACTGAAGCAGCAAAGGCACTTCTCTGCACTCTCCACCAGCTGGGCTGGAAGCCAAACATTCAGCAGGACTTCGAAGCTTTTAATACAATCAAGCTCAGGCTTTTCATTGTATAGAAAACCAAAATGCTTGTTCTGTTCCTGTCGTGCTGCAGCACCTCACAAGCTACAGAAGTGATGGTCCTGCCGTGCTCCAGAGGGGCCTTTGCAGGTGAGCTAATGAGATGTGCACACAGAATCACAGCATCGTTTAAGCTGGCAAACACCTCCGTGATCACTGAGTCCAACATGTGGCATATAATGACAACACTCTTGTAATGCCCTCATTTTGATGTGGCAACAGGGCACAGGAATGTTCAAGCCCAAAGGCTCAGGTCTGCAGCAGGAATGGCTACAGCCTGCAGCAGGGATCGGATGTGCTCCCAGGGAAAGGATACAGGCAGTGAGTACATTTTCAGATCATATTCTCTACTTACGTGCACACCCAACAGCAGGAACAGCTGCTGCTTGTGGAAAGGCTCCCCTGTTTCTGAGACTGTCCTTTCAACTGGATACATTTTCTAAATGGTAAAAGTCCAAAAAGCCAAATTCCAGAGCACATTAAGAGCACCGGTTTGATACTGCAATAGCTCTAAGTTACGCAAGCAGTGCAAAAAAACCCCAGTGCTTAAAACAACAACCAAGTATGTGAAAATAAACAGCGACTGTAAATTGAATTTAAATTGCATAAGAGAAAAAGATTTCAATGGGTTTTGTTATGATCTTATTAAAACCTACATGATTTTAGTTCAGCTCTCCAGTAATGTATTTGTATTAAATTAGGTCAGTGCAACAGAAGATGAAAAAACAGCCATCCTATATAATTTAATTCATTGACAGCACAAAGCCATCAGAATATTCCCTCCTGAGATAAGCCCTTCTGAGATCTGCAGAGTTATACTAAAAGCTCCTCTCTGCTTAAATTTCAAAGCAAACTGCAAATTCCCTGAGGTGATTTGGAAGTCCATGCTCCAGAGTCAGCAGAAGGAGGGCTGTAGCCATAGATTGTCACAGCCTTGCAAGGCAGCCTGTCTCGGTTCCATGGGCTGAAAACCACTCAGCCATGACAGAATTTTTCTTTAAACCATCAAAACTGTACAAAGTCCCAATGTAGCTAAAGGCCTTACAAGACTGAGCTATTTACCAGATTCCTACTGCGGTGAAATTTGCCCACTCCTTTGGCAAAAAGATTTTTGTAGTGGTAGTGAAGCCAGAAGAAAATAAAACAATTCTTCAGTGCAAATACAGATTTGCTGGCCAGAGCCAGTAACTCTCATTCAAAACCAAGTGACTCAACTTTAAAAGTGCATTTCTGGCCCTGTATTACATAGAAGTTCTCTTCAATTCATCAAGGACACCAAGAAAAGGATTATGCTAATTTTCAAAACTTTTGCAAGTTTGGGCCTTCTTGATTTGAAAGAGTTTCTCCCTCCTTTCTGAGAGTCTGCAACTCTGAACCCTCCAAGTGTGCCTGTGTGGCAGACACTGGACTAGAACGAGCTGTTGGGCACAGGGACAATACAGAGACATGGCCTGTGGAGACACTGGCCTGGAACTGGGCTAGAAAGGGAGTGCTCTACTCTGCTTTATTGGAGGATTAGACCCATCTTCCCATGCTTTAAGATTCCCTTCATTTCAGAAGGGCAGCAAGACATCTCCCATCCCCAGGGCAATGGTAACCCAGAGAGCCCCAGAGCAGCTCTTCCCCTCCCAGCGCCTGGGATCAAGTGTGTGGGTTGGACAGCAGAGCCAGGGTTTTCAGTAACTAAGGGAAGGCTTCCTTTCACCCTACTCCAAGTGTCCATGAGTGGTCAGACCAGCACCTTGGCTTCCCCTCAGGTGCTCAGAAGGAAAAGATGCCTCCAAAGGGGGAGTCAGCCTGTCCCAGGAAGGTGTTGAGGAGCCACTGTCTCCACTGATGGACCTCAAAATGCAGACATAATAAATACCTCCCAGCACATCTCCTGTGATAAGGAAGGCTGAGCCTGTGCTGTGCCAGTATCCTCCATCCTTTCCAAAACAGCCAGTGCTCCTCTCCGAAACAGAGCATGCCCCACACAGCAATCTGAGCAAATCTGGACACCACTGGGACCAAAAGAAATCCCTCTGAATCAGAGTTTGACCTGAATAAGTGATATTGCTGAATTGCAATGGGCTGAGGAACAGATTTTTAAAGGTGTCTGAATGCCTAAAAATGAAAAAAGATGGACTAATTGTTTTGGGTTTGTTTGTTTGCTTGTTTTTAACACAACTGCCTTAAATTGCTTTAATTTCATGTTCAGGGTTTTATTTCCTTCTGAGAAATCCTCTTAGGTTCCTATTTGCATCTTCAGGCATATTCTTCAAATCTGGGCTATATTGCATAATGAGTTTTCCTTCCTATCTCTTTGAATTGAGAATCACACATTTGCCTAAGAAATTCTCTGTGGAGCTGAAATCTGTTAGGATTATAAGTACAGGCTGAGCTGGGAACAGGCACTGGAAACTGCCATGAAGACCATGTACAGAAAACAGGGATTCTAGTCACACAAGATACCTGATACAGTTGGCAGGAAGGCAAAGCTAAACAAATGCAGGTTTACATTTTACTATTTAAAGAACAAAATATTCAACTTGAGTTCCATTAACACCTGTCAGGACTTTGGTACATACTCAAATCCACATTTCTAATTTTACTGCTAAATAATCCCAAACTTGGCAGTTGGAAGGTAAAGCAAAATACCCAAGCTAAACATCTGAAGCAAATTGTAGCTCTCTGGAAGAGCCCTTCTGCTGTATAAATGAAGGTCACATGTATAAATGATCAGAAGCTTAAGGAAATATGTCTTCTGCTTTCCTAAATTGATAGCATACATATTGCATTAATATTCCCATATCAATTATTGGACATGCTCCCTGCTGTAAGAAAAACTGTAATTTTTTTAAGTAATCCTGTGGAATAAAATTCTTATACTAGCACAATTAACTCTTGCCAAGCAGAGGGAAAAGAGGTTGGTTTAATAAACTACATCCCAGAAAAGGAGTGTGTCAGTCCCTGGAGATGCCACCACCTGGGTGCACCCTGGTTTTAGGGGATGGTCTACAAAATGCAAGAGCTGTCCTTTGCCTGGTGACAAAGGGACAGAGGTGACAGCACCTGGTGGGGATGCGGTGGGAGGAAGCAACCCAAACACTTCGGCTTTGGTGTTAAAGTCATGGCAGCTGGACCAATGGCAAACCCAAGAGCTCTGGTTATTTATCATCAGCAAAATAAACCCAACAAATGTTGTAGAAGACTCTTTAAACACTTGTTTCCTCTCTGTAAGGAGCAGCTCCTCCTTGGCAGTGGTCATGGGGCAAGGTGTGACCCCAGCAGGAAGGTGGGAGGACCCCCAGTTCCCAGGCTCTTATGATGGATGGGCTGTCCAGGCCCTGCCACAGCTCTCCCCAATGAAGTCACGCTGCTGGTGACTGTCACCCCTTTGGCTGCCACTAAATCACACCTGCCAGAAAGAACTTAATCCTAAGGCTCATAAAAATACTTCTGAAACACAGTTTTTCCCCTCTGAAGTGTACCAGATCTCATGAAATACCAAGTATTTTCCATAAATGTTCCCAAGCTAAAATACACCTAAAGACATCTATAAGGTCTCCAATTTCATTCTACTGGATAATATATCCCATTATAACCTGAGCACCCACTGCATGTCCAGAGACCCCCCTTTCCCAAGGGAGATGGTCTTGGCATGGACATGAGGGAGCCCAGCTCTGGTGCTCCGTGCTGAGGATGGCAGCAGAGTCACCAATTCATCACAGCTGATGCTGAGCGCAGCGAGCACAAAAATGCAAACAGTATTTATCACTTCTGACAGATTCCTTTATTTTCTGCTTTTTATTAGCTGACATAAAGTTAGGCTCTTTTTGCCAGAGACAAAAGTCACTGGGGGGTGTGGAACTGGGGAATTTTTTCCATTGAAAAATACCCCTGTATTTTTATCATGCATCAGAACTCTGTGACAGATCACAGCTAAGTACAAATTATGGCACCACTTTCCAATTTTGCAAGCTGGTAGCTTCAAATCCCCTGTTTTCTTGTCCCAGTGGGTGGAGGTATGTGCAGACTTACAGGAAAGGCTACCAGGAATTGCTTCCCTGCTGAACACCACCTTCACTGCACGCTTCCAGCTGACAATCCTGGACTTTTCTGATATTTCTCACAAGAGGGAGCTCTGGCTCTGGCATAATAGTATGAAAATGTCCTGCCCAGGCCCTGCTGCCTCTGGAAAAACACCCATCTCTTATTCAAGGTGAGGCTTGCAGGGCTCCTTTGGCAGTTAAACACCCTTCAGTAAGAGCTTGAAAATCAACATGAATATCAATGATGAAAAAAGCTGCCATTGTTATAAATTTTCCAAGTGAATTTAATAATTTTGAACAGTGCCAGAAAGAGTAGTGATTGTATAACAATTTTTTTCCTCAAAAAACAGATGGGTGTTTTGGCTGAGCAATGAAATCTCATCAGTCAGAAGTAATAAAATGGAGCTATTGAACAAGAATACCAATAATCCTTATAATCTCCATTTTAGTATTTTTCTGATGTTAAGACCTCACAACAAATCACAGCTAAAGTAACATTTTTTACAGTTTAGCTTAACCCCTCCCTCTATCCAAGTCCAATCCTGCCTCTTACCCAGACTTATGGACAGGTCTGTGGTCAGCCAAACTGGTGCACCAGAGGGTCATGTTGGCACACCTTGGATTTTTGTGCTGATCTCATTATTAATAATATTAAGAAAGAAGTCTCTTCCCAAAGAGATTCCTATCAGTAACAACTCCGCCTCTAAGCCCTCCTCCTTCCAGCACAACCCAGGTGACCCCACGCAGCAGCTGCACAGTTTGGGGGCTTAAAAATAAGTTATTGCAACACTCAAAGGCAGAGAGTTTGTCAGGAACACTTCAGCACCCAGAAAACTGCATTGGTCCGAAATCCTCAATTGAGACTGCGTGTCCTTGGGCTCCCTCTGCTGATCCCAAGCTTATTTGTAGATCCAAACCCATGAAGTGCGCTGCCACCACAGTGACGTCTCGAGTATCTGCAGTACCACAGAAAGGCATCCCCAGGCTGGAACCAGGTGCACAGGGCTCCTCTGGGGCAGGGAGAAGGGAGATGTGCCGGAGGCTCCTACTTTTTACGGAAACCGAACATGATGGGCCCTACACATGACCCAGGCAGGGGCCAATGCCCCTCAGGAGCTGCAGGCAGCAGTGACAAGGGAAGAAGGTCGTGCAGCCCAAGGCACTGTGCCCTCCTGCAGAACGTGCTGGATCAGGCACCGGCAACTGGGCGTCCCACAGGAATTGACAGGCAAAGCACGGACGGGCTGCAAATCCTTCTGATTTATTCTAAACAACAGATCTGTCTTGAAAATGTAAGTCTGCTAGGATTTTCTGCGACCAGCAACCCAAAGAATTCCGTATTTGCCTAAGCCTGAGGTAGAGAAGGTGTAAGGGGGTCGGCTCGGCAATTGAAGAGCCACATCCCCGTCTTGCGTTCACCACCGCACACGAGCCGAGTCGCGGTAATTAAATGCAGCACAGATCTGTGACAGAGTGTGAACAGAAATATAAAAAAGATTAAAAGGCGACTGTGGAAAGCTAGCGTGCTCCTCACATAATTAAAACAAGTTGTTCAAAGGCTGCTGCTCGCCTGCTAGCACAGAGGCTCGGGCAGGTTTGCAGGCCGGAGGGCGGTGCTGGGCTCGGCGGCTCGAGCGGAGGCAGCGCGGGCTCCTGGGGCCGGAGCAGCTCTGCCTTGTCCTTAGCACAGCCCCAGGGAATTGACAGTCTGGGCCTGCCTCAGTTTCCCTGCATGTAACACATGTTAACATGCTCACTCCCGATTTTAGAAAATGATTTTATATCCGTGGATTAAGGATTTATATCCATGGATTAAGGGTCTAAACTTATCTCACTGCCTTCCTATTCAGCTCGGCTTTGTTTAATTAAGACTATGATTAACTGAGAGAGGGAGTACAAATTCGGTGCTGGCTAAAGGCTTCTTCAGACAATGATAAAGTCTGTCTTTAAAAATACCCATTTTGTTCACAGTCTATGGCAAATACAAATGCAATAGAGTCTATTTAATACAAAATGGGTTTTGAAGTACTATTAGCACAACATAACAGCTTTAGCCATGCAATAGAGTCCCTCTAATCCTATTTTATTTTTTCTAAACATTATACACTATTTCTGTGGAACATTTATTATACAATAAATACAGAATATTTCACTGCAGCAGTATTTCCCAACTGGCATTTACATTATGCAGCATCAAACACTCTAATCAACATAAATACATTTTTCTATATTATGTAAGAAAAACATTGGTTTAAAGGAACTTTTAAAATATTTTTTCTCTTTTTCCCAGTAAAATTAATACCCTACTTCCTTTCTCAGATCTATTTTAAACACCCAGCAGATTCCAACAGTTACAAGTTAAATATTTGAAAACGACAGAATCTACCATCTCTCTAAATTTAAGAATATAAAAACCACATGTCGACATCTAAATAAAAACTGTCAAATGTTGAACTTTTTGCCGAAGTGGTTCTAGCAGTTACAGAAAATCAAAGTTTATAGGAAAGGGTAAAGCTCACTTTGGGGAAAGGAAAAATAAAAGGAAATTCTGCAGCTCATATTGAGTCACTTTATTCCCCTCCCAATTTGAAATTTTAGGGAAAGGCTCAGCTGGCTGATCGCATGTGATGAAGCAGCTACCTGAATTCCAGTCAGCTCCAAGCTGAAGTTTCAGTGTATTTTAGCCAGAAAAATTCCCTAGTCAAGAGACCTTTGTGTCCCTACCCCAGAAGTTTGCAGCGGTGCCCAGGCTGTATCTGAACTCACATCCCTGATCTGAGCTGGCCGTTCCCAGCACTGCCTGTGCTCCCAGCACACCCTGATCCATGGAAACTGCCCGAGCAGCTGCAGGCTCAGGTAGAGCTGCAACGTGGCCAAGCAAATTGCACCACTGTTTACTTAATGATGCAATGAAAATCAAAGGACAACTGAAAAATCCAGACGCGTTACGGTGGGAAATTCATTATTTTCTAGCATGGCTGAAAGGACCTCAATTTTTATTTAGGGATTACATTGGTGAAAACAACTGCTCCCCAGGAGCAATGAGCAAACCCGCCTGGCCACCTCTGTGAACTTTGTAAGTGGCAGAGCCTGTTGTGTTGGGTCTCCATTTTTTGCTTTTCCAGAGGCAGAAATTCATCTGCAGGGAATGTCAATAGAAAACTATCCTTTGAAACACAGCTACCACCTCTCTGCCATTAGAGCCACTAGCCTTCATTTTTACAGCAAGAAGGAGAAAAGAGGCTGAAATGCACAGGTAGGTGATGGATTCGAATGTTGTGCTTTCAGGATTAGACTTCTTCATGCTAATGTGCAGTTTCCCATCTTGCAAGCTGGCTCCGACTTGACTGCACAATGAGTAACAGGAGGCAGCACCAAGCATTTCCCTTCCAACCACCACCCTGTGACAGCAACACTCAACATTTGCACTGGAATTCAGTATTACAGCAAGAATGGAAAAAACCTCGTCAGGGAACAAATTAGCCTAACTGGAGAAATGTCCCTGATCCATTCACTGCACCAAAACAACACAACTTTCCCTCTGATCCTGTGCATACCCAGTCCTCTCACGGAATCTTGTTTGAAAATCAGCCCAAGTGGGACACTGAAGTTTTGATGCTGACGTTTTGCTCTTGAATTGCTTAGCAAAGTAGTTGCTCTTGAGAAACTGGTGGAGCAGAGATTAAATCAAACACAGAGGAAAAGTATTTTTAGTGAGAGAAGTAATTAAAATCGTGAATGTACCTTACTGCACATGTGCACTTCTGTATTTATGTTCATTTTTGTAGCATCTAAAAATTATGCCTGCCACGTGTATCTTAAAATTAAATGCTGCATTATTTCTCCAAAAGAAACCATAATGGTCTTTTGTAAATAATTTTATCTACTGGTCAACCTTTTACTAGTCTTGCTATGTTATACTATAGCATTTATTGTTTTACAAGTGTTAGCATTCTCTGGTGGGAAATGCTGTATAAAACAGAGAAACTGAAATAATTTTTTTCATCTCCTGGATTTATAATAAACATGGGACTCAACAGACAGTTCCTCAAGCTGGAAGCCATTTGGTTTGTGTCAGGGGAAACGCTGGGTAATCAGGACAGCCTGCTGCTCTGCACTGGCTAAACTAAGGGAAACATGCACAAAGTTAAACCTCTTTCCCTCTGTATTTGGGATTTTACAGCTAATGCAGCTTAGCAGATTGCCCAATGCTCCCCCAAACCTCCTAGCTGAGCCTTTATGGATCATGTCCTAGGAGAACAAGGGCAACATGCCTGGACAAAAGCAATTCTCAGTTCTGGGCATTTGCTCCCAAAGTCTCTGTGAACTGTTTGGAAGTCAGTCTAGCTCTGCCCCATCCTGCACTGGCTGTGCCATGGGATTTTCCAGGACTCTGTGACATCCCTCCCCTTGCCCAGGATGGCCCAGGTTGAACAGTTCATGGCACTGAATGAGCTCCTGGCACAAAATCCCACTCCCAGTCTGATGGAGGTGTATGGCAATGGGTCACAGCTCAGCGTCAGCGAAATGAGGTTTCACTTTTTCACGCACTTTTAGAGTATTTCAGTCCTAGGCTTTTCTCTTCTTTAAAAAGCAACAGATACTTAAATTCTTGGATTTATGAACTGCAGTTCCTTTCCCTGGTATTTTTGGCGTTTCTGTA
The DNA here is from genome assembly GCF_000738735.6 of Corvus cornix cornix. NCBI lineage: Eukaryota > Metazoa > Chordata > Aves > Passeriformes > Corvidae > Corvus > Corvus cornix. The sequence continues at coordinate 5,199,621 of NC_046338.1, forward strand.
TGCTGTACACAGTCAGATGGCTTCCTACTGTTATTTCATCTTTTATTTTCTCATTTCCTCTGGGGTTTTTGGGATTTTTTTTTTACCCTTTCCCCTGCACTGTGAAGCCACCCACAGGGTCCTAATATTGCTTCACCTTTTCAGCATTTTCTGCCCCTAAGGTGCTGGTGCTTTAAGCTGTAGATCAGCAGCAAATGTTGCTCTCTGAATTGTTCATAGACTCTAACAAATGCCTTTAGTAGGAGCATGAGTTTTGTTATTAGCACTTTTAAAGTTCATTGTGCCAGTCACAGTGAACAAAACCAAAAAACCTCACAGCCCATCTCTGCCAGAGTGAAGGATACCTGGAGATACCTGGACATCCCACTTGGGGACACTCATTAACAACCAGGAAAGCACATTTTAATTTTGGAAGGCTTTTTTCCTTCCAAAATCATTACTGGATCTTGTAATGAATGAATTTGGTGAGACATCTGCCTTGCCTGGGGGCAAGGAATAGCAGACCAGGGCCAGAGGAGGGCTCATTCCCAAACCCAGGGCCCAGCATACCACGACAAGCAAATGAGGGACAGGGATTTGGGTAGAGAGCCTGAGGCACAGCCCCAAGCTAGGATTCATTTTTAATCTGGCTCTTTGAAAATCATTTCTAGTCACTATGCTGCCACAGGGGGATACATCCCCCCCTCTCAGCAGCACATATTTTCCAACATTTCATCAACTTCTTTCTGAAATAGAAACTGTCATTTTTATATGATTTCTCCCAGTATTGTTAATGAATTACCAACACTGATGTGGTATTTTACCGGTTATGGTGCTCATTACTAAAGATTTCAGATCTCATTTTCAACTGCCTGCTTATGTTTATTTAATTAAAAATATGATTGATTTGAGGGCAATAATTGTTAAATGTTATTTTCCAGTTCACTTTTAGATATTTTGCTAATGAAAACCACATTACATTCATGGTGGCACTACAGCCTTTGCTTATCCCATACAATATACTACATTTACTTCATGTTCATTGTATTTAATCTTCATGTGGCCCCTACCTGAAGCAGAGGTGGCATTTTGGAAGGTTAAAAACTTGTAATGTGAATAAGTCTCCTTCTCTACAGCAGCAGATTTGTGGGGGTTTTAGTGAGAAATGGGTAGCACTGCAGAGATTGCTTTTCCACATACAATTATTATCAATATAGACAGTAACTATTAACAGAATGAATCGCTTCAGATCAGCTGACCACATCTTTAAACAACCCCTTAAAAATGACAGGTAAAGTCACTAACTATTCAAAATATCAGAAATACCAAATTTTGAATGCTCATCTGAGAAGAGACAAGATTGGCACTGGAGGTAATGCAAGAGGCAATTAAAGGTAATGCAAGAGAGATGGAGGAAAAAAAGGATTATGGATATGTGGAAGGAAGCCAGAACTGGTATGTGGGTGTTTATGCTGTCTAGCTAATAGCTTTCTTTAATGAATATATTATTAGATGACATTTAAACACAACTTAATAATGGCTGTATGTCAGAAATTATCCTAAAATTAATTGCTTCTGATCTAGTAAGTTAATATTAATTTAAGGCCAAAACAATGATGCCAGAAGATTCCTAGAAATGTTGTGGAAAGAAAAACAATCAGAAACTCTTCTAAGTTTCTCATCACTGGAGAGTCTTTGAAACAGTCAGAAATACAATATGACAGCTTAGAAATGCTGTTGTCAGACCATGCTCCTTCAAATAGAAAGCAAAAGACACAAAGACACCTTAAAAAAGGTGACAGATGCCTTTGATATTTGTGTCTGTTTTCACACTGGCTTCTCAAACTACCTCAGCAATAATCACTAGATTAAGTAAAGCCTTACAAGTGCTAGAACTGGAAGGTATAGAAACCAAAAGGAAAGGGAAGACAGTTTATGTCCTCCAGGCAGAGTTAAATTCTGGCAGATTAAATTGGAGTGAAAACATCTTGTCAATTAATTAGTGCCTTTATTATTTTAACTGATGCTCTGCTGGCCCTGAAAGGTTGTAGCTTTTAAACACCAAAACTGAAAAGTGAAGCTCCTCCCTGAAAACCCAGTGGGCAAATTCAGAAGAGAAAATGTGATCTGACATAAAGCCACAGAGGCTGCTGAGCACCAGTGATTGACTGGGAAAGGACGGGACAATGCAGGATGTGGAGGGGCTGGAAGGAGCGGGACTTGCCGGAGGAGTTGTCCTAGAAAGGAGCTGCTCATCACAGGCAGGGGAAGCTCAAAGCAGCTATGCTGGTGCAGGAAGGTGAGTGGGAAAGTAAACTGGAGCAATTGGAGGGAGCCAGAACAAGGAGAAAGGCAGGATCTGAATGTGAATTCAGGTCCAAAACCTGTAGGTAACAGAATTAACACTGAGCCATATTGTGTATGATTGGAAGAACAAGAGCCAGTGTAGCAGCAAGAAAGATACTCCTACAAAGTGGGCATCTGAGGAACCATCCAGAATGACCCATCCCTGCTTCCCAGTCAGCCTGCAACAGGGGACTGTGAGCTAAGACTAGGGATTGGGGCTTTTAAAGTTTCTTTAGACAAAAGCCAAGTTTTCTTAAGTTTATTCAGAATGTGCACAAATGCACCCAACTCTGTAACAAGCCAGAAAAGAAAAGGCAGGTTCTGCAGGCAGCTTTTCAGAATATGACACTCTCCTCCTATGTTTGTGTTGAACTAATTCCCAGTTTGGTGCTGGGGAAATTGAGCTGCTGGAAAGACAATCTTTCTTTTAAAAAATACAACCACAATCTTGACCATTTATTTTTCAGCAATTACATCATGGTACTTTAAAAGAAAGTAAGAAAGATGAATTTTAATCTTAAGGTCTTGGCCAGCTTGAAATTTCTTCCTCACCAGAAATTTCAACAGAAGTGATTCCTCATGGGCTGTTGGATGTGTCAGGAGGAGAGAGCAGCCAGATTCTGGCTGGCAGTGATGCTCCCCTCCCCATGGCTGACGGCAATTTGCCCCATGCTCAGCAGTTTTAGGCCTCTAAAACGAAATTAATCAGCTGTAAAACTGGTTTAATAAACTGGATAAACCAGGCTTAGGGCTGCACAGACACCAGCAGCTCCAGCAGAGTCATCAGGTGATGACAATGCTGGTAACAAGCTGAGAACTGAATGGAATGAAAGAAAAAGAGAGGCATCTGAGAGTCAAAGAGAAAACGTAGGTTCTCTGCTGGCACCAGTTCTCCCTGGGATGAGTAATCTGGATGCAGCACTGGTGTTTGGAGTCAGGGAAAAGCAGGAACACAATCACAAGCTGCACCAAATGGCTGCAATGCTGTGAGAAGCTTGGGAGGAAAGCTGGGGAAAGAGATAGAGAAGCCTCACAGAGGGAAAATTCAAAGGGGTAAAACCAAAATACAGGGAAATGCAGTATTGGTTCTCTGACCAAGGGTGGCAACAGCTTACTGTGTGCATGCTGCCAAAAGGAGAAAATGAACTGTTTTCCATTAAAAACAAACTGATGAACAATACTAAGGAAGCCTTAGCTCCTTCTTCCCAAAGCAGACTCCACAGAACTACATGCAGAACAAAGCCCGAGGTGATACCCAGGCTGCCAATGAGCTGCCCTGGCTCTCAGCATCCTGCTCGGATTTGTGTCTGTTTCCAGTTCCTTTCTTCAGTCTTCTGCTGGTTTTGTTCATTTTGCCAACAGAATTTTTAAAGCAAAAGGATGATGGTGTTGCAGCTGTGGCTTAACTGAGTCTTAGATTTGCTCTCAGTGCACACTCCTATAGCACAAATAAAAATCTATGATAATGACATGCAAGTGTCTTATAGATGATCCATTCCTGGCCACAAATGAGGTGCAAATCTCCATTTTCAGGCTTCCAAATTTCTTCATAGTATCTGGTAACACTGAGTGATGCAATTGTCTTGCCTTCCATATCCCAGAGGGACAATCTCTAGAAAGCCCACAACTAACTCCACTTTTTATCATCCAAAAGGGGTTTTGTTTTCTATTTTGGGGGTTTTTTACTGTACCTATTGGAGAGCTGGGCACATAAGCAGGATGTGCATAAAGGCTGGGCTGCACAATGATATATATGAAGTCAGAAACTGAAAGAAGCTTCAGTACATTCAATATCTGAGCCTGGGCTCATTCAGTGTCTGGTACAGTTGTTACACAAGCAGACAGCCAAGTGTAAACATTAAGCTGTGAAGTGTCTCACTACTTGCCAGGTCTTCCCACTATGCATGAGTTTGCATTACAGAACATTTAATTACAGTGTTTTGACTAGAACCAGCTTTTTCCTTTCAGCCAAGCAGAAAAGTAACAGAGTAATTAAAAAAGTAATGAAAACTCAGTAAAAATTCCTTAAACCAAGGACCCACATTCAGTTGTGATTTCAAAGAGCATGTGTCAAGGAAGACTCCTGCTAACTGTCATTTAGCAGGTTGTTAAAAAGTTTCAAAAATGAAATAAAAGTTAATCCAAGTTATGAGGTTTATTCTTTTGTCTGAATTTTTAACTATCTTTCCTATATGGAGCACAAGTAGAAAGCACAAAACACAGTCAAAGTAGTAACTTAGAGAATTTCATCCTGTGGCTCACAAGGTTGTTTTATGCAAAAAGCCATGTTGGCTTCAGTGGAAGAATTTGCACAGCCAGTACATGTAGGTGGCAGAATTTAGGCCCAAAGCTTTGGAATATTGATTACACTTACAGGTAGCTGCTTTGCAGGAAAATCTTCCTAGGAAGTGTGGCTGATATTTCGGTATGCCAGACTCTGCATTGAAAAGCAGTGAAGAAAGCTTCCTTTCATGGCATCAGGAGGTGCTGAAAAGATGATGGTAATTGAAACCATCATCACAAAAGGTATCCAGCCTTATGCAGATAGTCATGTCAATTTACTTTTGCTGCCAAAAGCTTGCTTTTAAAATAAGCCTTGACTTAGGATAGCATGTAAAATAACATTTTAGACTGAACTTTTAGGCAATAATCAAAGTCCTATTCCTCATTTGCAGTCAAAGTCATAGTACTTCAAAACATTAATTTAGTTTAGTGTTTCTTTCTTTTATGGGAATTTATAAAATATTATATAGGAAAAACACAGCAATCAGGCTTAGCCCAGAATACAAGGAGCTTTTAGGTCCTCTAATGAGTTGTGTAAGAACAGTGTACTACAAAAAGGCCTGCATGTCATATATCTCTCCCTCATTGTAAAACATTGTTCTAAGCTTTTACTGCAGCCAAAACAACTTCATCTTTTTAATTAAAAAAAAAAAAGGTATCCAATTTCACTATGCTTGTGCAGGACAAATATGTTCTGAGTTCTTGAAATCACACTGCAGCACCAGTGAATTGAAAGGAGTGCAAGAGTATGGAAGGGACAGCATGAGCAAAGCCACTCTGATGCTCACTGGTGCCAAGTATGCTTTCCCACACATCCCGAAGTCTCAAAATAAAATACTATGTAAAAAGTAAAAATCTCACCTTTTCTGGAAAAGTAAGCACCATTCCATTCCCTTCCTCCCAGAGTTCCTGGAGGAGCGTGCTGTGTCCTCAGCATACAGCCCATGCCTGCCTTTCCCTCCCAGTGCTGAGCATCACTGGAGATGTGGAGCTGCCTTTGGCCTTTAGGCATTATTAGAGCACAAAAAGAGCACAAAAAGTTGCTTTACTCTCACAACACAGGAGAGCTGCCCAGCTTTAGGTAACGAAGCCACCTCAGTGTTAAACACTTCATGCTAAAGATGTCTCAGCTATCTGGGACACAGGGCAGAGAAGTGGCATAAAATAAACAGGATGTGTTTAGGGCTGTAAGACTCAAATTCTAGTAACCACCAAATAAAGAATAATTTTAGGGTTTGGGTTTGCATGTGTTTTCAGAAAATGTGAATTTCTGCCCATTTAGTTGTGATTTGTTCTGTTTTGACTTTCTTAAGATTAAGTGATGGATACAGCAGGTCAGAGTCTGAAGATACCCCCACACTATTTCACGAAAATGCTATTTCAGTCACTGCAGTGAACAGCCTTTTCAAGCAGTGCTGGATTCAAACACTCCATTCTTGTAACAGGCTAAATCCCACCATTAAGAGGTTTAGGCCAGCTATGATTGTCAAAAGCTGTCAATCACAAAGGCTCTTTCTCCACCATTCAGAGAATTAACAACAAATACACTTTTTGACATGCTAAATGAGATTTTGGGACACTTTACAAGACTTGGCTCAAAAGTGCTACCTCAAGAAATATAAAATGCCAGCAATGTTGACACTGTATGACAAATTATATGTTCCTTAATATACTGTGTCACTCCATTCAGTTTTATAATTGGCACTGACTGTAGCTGAAATCTGATCCAGAGTATACAGAATTAACTGGCAGTTGTTTTGTCCCTCAGCATTTTCTAGACTACAGATCTTTGTAAATATTTACTTAACAGGGTGGCATACTAATTTTTCCCATAAAATATACATGTCCAGCTTAATGGTATAATTATTTGTTTTCTGTCAGATGATGGGCTAGCTGTGTACAGCCAGCCCAGACTGCAAGTGATGCCTATAGAGTACAAGCAAAGACAAACCTGTATAATAAAGATTTTTGTACCATTTGACTTCTGCCCACTTCATTAAAAACATTGAAATTACAGAGGTTAATAGCCAGCCCATACTTGCCCAGCAGAAAAGATTTTCAGAGAACCACTGTTCCAGGGAGAAGCACCATCAGCATTAAGTCCAGGGTCACATCAATTAAACTCCTATTCAGCGTTCTGTTCTGGTGCCCTGGATATTGTTGTGTAATAGCTCTCATGGGCCTCTCTCTGTTATTTTGTCCAATTCCCACTGAAATAATTTCATCTTTTTGGCCTTGGTAGGATCCTGCCACCTAACACCATGTACCCTGGGGTCTCCTGACTTTTTGCAACTGAGTGTGTTTTGCATTTGCTGGCTCCCTGGTGATTAGGGTTCTGTAAGCCTCTGTTACATCCATTCCCACATCTCTGACAGCTCAAGTCCTAACCAGCTCAATCCCTCCTAGCATGGAAACACCTCCATTACACTGCCTGCCTCTGCCTTCTCTCTGGGTCAGCCTCAAGTGGATCAATCCCAGGAACTGCCCTGGCTCTCCCCAGCTCCCTGTGCTTCAGGAAGAGTTGCAACGATGGGCAACAAAGTGCTGAAAATTCTCATGGATGTTGGGAGGACCTGAAGTCAGGACACCACCTCCTCACTCCACCCCCATTCCCTTTCCCCAAACAAAGCCACATCTGGACACAAATGACTCACTAATCCTATTAGAAAACAGCATTTCAGACCTGTGCTGTAGTCCAAGCTCCATCTGCATTCACAGCAATGTAATTCAGGAGTGACCCAGATTTAGAACAGATAAAACAGTGATGTAATGCTAATATGAGCTAAGAATTATATCCTCATATATATATATACACACAAATAATTAAATAAAATATATACATTTCTTAGAGAACATTGCAAACTCCAATAGCCTCTCAGTAGCAAAATCAAAGCATGTAGTTTGCACTTTTCTGGAACATTAGAACACCATTTCCTTCCTAGCAGAAGAAATTCAGACTATGGTTGGCTTTATTTTCCCCAGAGCTGGTCAGAGTCATTGTGGAGATTTCCAGAAGTTTTGGAAGTGCAGAGCTCTCCCTGGCACACCAACCAGGATCACTGCTCAACAGGTTTGTATTTGGACATTACTTTTAGAACCATTTCCAAGGATTTTTAACTGGGCCTGAGGATGTGCCAAACAAGTGAAACTTATTATAGACTCAAGCTCCTAGCATGAGAATTGTTTGAAAGGGAGAAAATCTGCACTGGTTTTAATTTACAAAGAACAGAAACAGCCTTTTGGTTTCATTTTGGTTGCAGATATTTTCAGGAATTAGAATTATTCATATATATATATATCTGACCTCTAAATGATGCTGGTCTTGTCGATGCAAATGTTTCTTAAATATCATTTTCTAAGCCAATGTCTGCTTACTTCCTCAACTCTTTCCCATGCAGTTATTTGGTTCACACTTTTTGGTGCTGCCCAATGCAGTAACATTTTGGGCAGCAGCACACAGTGATCAGCAAAAAGGCAGGGATTATTCAGGCTGCATTATATGACACCCAGCATGTGCATCAAGCCACTTCCAGGACATCTAACCTGACATAAAAGAACCAGTGGAAGATTCCTAAGCTGTGCTGAATGCTCACCTCATTCCTACAGCCACACCATGCCATCACTATCTTTATTTATTCATTTTTTATCATAATCACTTGGGCCTCTGGGTAATTGGAACAATTAGGGTGATTAATTGCATGTTTGCAATAAAAACAGAAGACCAGGGAGGGTTACATTACAGGCTAAATATTTTCAGAAAACTCTATCAGCTGGTAGACATAACAAATGCGATCAGTTCAGTGCAACATGAAGCTGAGCACATTGTGCGAACTGGTTTGCTCTGGAACTCGAATCTCCTCAAAAGAAGCCAAAGTGTTTAAAAAAATAAACGAAGTCAGAGTGCACAGGGGGAAAAGAAATATTGACATGTGAGGCTGCTGTACTTCTAACATAAAGAAACATTGTTTTCCCTTCGGTCCTTTTATTGTCTAAATAGAAAGTGCAAAGAACTGGGAAAGCGCACAACAAGGCAGAGTGCACAAGTGAAGGTCAGGAGCTTGTGCTTGGAAGCAATGAGTTACACTGAAAGGAAAACTGGGAAAGCACACAGCGGGGTATCTACAGAACCAACACATTCCTCACTGACAGCAAGAGGGCAAACTAATCTGCCTGCCACTACACTCAGACACCAAGGGCTTTGGAGAGGGAGGTTAAACACAAGAACAGAAGATACTCCCACTGAAAGTTTCATTTGTTGAATCCTCTCTTACAAATCTGGGCTCTCTTGTCTCCTCAACAAGATGCTACTGAAAGGCAGCTTCAACCCATGCCTCTTTCTGGATTTCTTTGCAACCACCTGGTCCCCAAAGATCCACTTGAACTAAATGGGGCGTGAATGCTTGCTTACACACACTGCCCAAAGGAGAAACAAGAGTCAAGAACAGGCATTGCCCATCCCTGCCATTAAAGCTGTGCCAGTATATGGCAAAATACCAAATTCCCTGTTCCAGAGGGAATCTCCCACAGCAGTGCCAGACACGGCTCAGCTATCACAATGTTGTTATCGTGGCCATCACCTTCCTGCCTGTCTCCTGAAGAATGTGACCACTGCCAGGGTTGTGCAGCTCAGGTGTGCCCTGCAGGAAGGTGCAGGGCCTACAAGCCAGGGGATGGCTGCACACTGAGGCAGGCAGAACCACGTCAGCTCAGCAGCCACAGCTCTGCCCATCACCCACAGAGAGATGCCTGCCCCATGCTCCAAACCAGTCTTGGACACCAGTGACTCTACAGGATCTGCTCCATGGTGCTCATCAGTTAAGAGTCTTATCTTTGGCTGAGCCTTCACCAGGCTCCTCTGTGAGGCGCACTATCAAATTTCTACATAAATAAAAAGCCAGCTTCTTATATTGCCCACACTCCCACATACCTGCCTGGTTACATGGAGAAAGTGAATAGTGAAAGGTTTTATGTTCCACTTGTATGATTGGACACTTTGTCCTTTAACACAAGCACAGGGTCATAGGTCAGGAACAAGGTGTTTTCTTTCCAGTCAGCATGAACCTGACATTTATTACATGAGGGTTTTGTTCTACTTGTTTTAAGTCAATTACATTTTAACTCAGTTCAACAATGCTGGAAAACCTGACAAAATATTCCAGAGTGTTTAATCAGCATGAATGGACAAACATCCAAAAGTTAAAAGAAGAGCATATTGCAATTTGTTCTTTACACCAATAGGTCTTTCTTTTTCCAGTCCCTGACAAGCATTTGTGTCTCTGGGACATCTGTCTTAAACATTTCTCTTTAGTTGGGAAAAGTCTTTTCAGAGAAATGCCAATGTTTCTTGTGATTAATTATTGAAGAAATTGGCTTTTATTTTCAATTTAACTGTGGAATTTTTGTCAGGCTCATTAAACTGCCAAGTCCTCACATGTTTAAGAGAATAAGCCACATGAACGTGTAAAAGGAGTGGAGGGCAGTGGAAGAGAGCTACACATCAGCATTATTTCTGTACATACCCTTCAGAAGGGGCCTGTATTTTCCATATGTGTTTTAAGGTATCATCACATTCAAGTCAAAAAAACAAACAAGGCAAAATTAAAGGACTGGCTTCTCTGCAGTCAAATGTACATCTACTATCAATCCGAAACAGGTTAAACTCCAAATTTCTGAAGGCATTTTCTTGCATTCTCCCTGGGAGTCTCACTTCCTACACAAGGGTAAAGACAGGTAAACTACATACTAAAGCTTTGAATTTCCTTAGCCACAGGTTGTTACTTTTCAACACAAATAAATCTGTAGATGGGAAGAAACATCCTTCTCTAGCTCAGACCAAACTTTGCATTCAAATATCCAGTTTGTTATGGGGATATTGACTTTGGTTTGCTCACTGCAGAAAGGGCAGAGAGTACCAAGAGAAATGCTTAGTCCTTTAATGTTTCAGCACTTAATTCACAGTTACAGAGAAAAGTGTTCTGAAGGCCATGGAGCTCTGGCTTCATGTAAAACCAAGGTCCAGAAAAATCAATATAATCAACAACAACCAATTCAGTCAGAACTTCTGCAAACATTAGAATCATTCATGAATATTTGATTAAAATGGTTATTTCTAAAAAATGCAAAGCCATTTCAATTCACTTCTCACTTATTATTCAGTACACTACTCCTAACACATTTTTATCTTGTAAAATGCTCCTCAGCAAGGAATAGAAAGCTAAAAATTCTGCTTTTCTGACAAGACAGTTTTGTAACCTGTAAAATATACAGTCTCTCTGTTTAATGGGTAGCATTCTAAAATAGTGAATAAAATTTGCTACTTGATGTTGCTCATGCGCACGTAAAATTAACCACCTGTTGGAAAAGATCTTATTTTCCCAATCAGGGCACTAAAACCAGCCTCTCAAACATGAGCTTGATTATGTAAATATACACGGTGCCTATTCACACAGGTAGTGTTACCTGAGGATACAGCACTTTGTGGAGAATTAAATTTAACTTTTGATGATCCAAAAATTATCCTTAGAGAAGATACCAATCTGGCCTCTTTATTTCCATCACTGCTCAGATTGAACAATTCTATCACCAGTCACTCAAAAACCTATAGATTATCCACATTAAACACAGTTTAATTATTCTACTTGCTCAGCAACCTGGTCTAGTGGAAGATGTCTCTGCCCATGGCAGGCGGGTTGGACTAGATGACCTTTAAAAGGTCCCTTCCAACCCAAACCATTCTGTGATTCTGTGGCAAGATGCAGCTCACCCAAAGTCAGACACTTCTGACTGTATCAGTTCTGCACGTGTTCTCCAAACAGTGACTCATTCCTGCTCCTACTGAGAAACTGCCCCTCACCATCATCATGCAGGTGTGTTTTATGCTTTTAGCAAGGATTCTACTGAAAATGGTAAATACTGCTTTGGAATTTCCATTTCAGAGTAACACTGCTGGGAGATTCCAGCTAAACATCACACACTGTTGTTTGCCAGAGATATTTACAGTTTTGCTTTCGGGATCACATGTTGCTTTTCTCCCAGGGAACAAACATCTTGTAAGGCTCTGAGCCTGTGTTCTGGTTGTAGTTCAATGTATAGTTTTCCTTACATTTTTTGAGAGCTAGCCTATGTTTTTCTTGCCTCTTACTGCACATCTCTCCAAAAGGCACTGAACTCACTGGATGAAACACTGGCCCTCCAACCACAGTAATTTGCTTTGCAAGTTTCTGGTTTCTTCACCAAATTTATTCCTCTCAACTGCGGCTCTCATTTAGTCAAATGTAAAAGATTTGTGTTTGAGGGGAGAAAGTCTTGTGTCTGGTATGGATGAAGGCAATCTTCCAGAACTGCTGTGCTTGAATGTATCAGAAGACATAATGTAGGAAATCGCACTTGAAATACATTAAGTTGAGAAGTGAACTGTGGCCAATAGTAAATACATTTGTGTGACTGCTGCAAGGTCCCCATTAGCTCCTTGTAGACTCTGAGTCCTATTTTCTCTGGTTTTCCCTACTGGAGACCCTACTACACTGTGATACATTCTAGCTCTGTTTCTGCAAAGATTCTTCATTTCCTCATTCTCTCACTCAACTTTGACAACAGAATGCCTTTTTCTTGGAAGGGAGGTTTATACTCTAGGAGAAAAAAAAAACTTTAAAACTGCCTTTAATTACAACTCGCTGCTCTAGAACACTAGCACAAAGGACACCATGCACAACAAGTCTGTACACAGGCTGTGCTTCCACAGGTTTATATAATTTAAACAGCTCTCAGACATCATTTTTCTGCAAACATTTCAAGTCCAAAAAGGTTAAGACCATTGATCTGACAAAACCAGGACAAGAAGAGAATTAACTGCCTGACTTTACTCAGTGGGACTGAGGTCAGGTATTGAACAAAGCTTTCCTGACTCAGCTTCAACTACTACAGCACCCTGCCTCATGAATCACCCACTAAGAGCTAGCTTATTTAACATCTACTTAGAATCTGTATGATTTAAACACTGTAATAATCACTAATCAATTTGACAAGCTTGAGCTTAGAGGGGGAAAGCCTGAAACTTGGTATAAAAATATCTTTGACCAATTCTTTTCCTACAGTTACACAAAGAAGGTAATTTCTTTATATTGCTATACAAATATATGTAACTCTCATGCAGAGAAGTCCTCAAAAACAGAGACTTGAACTGAAAGTAACACAATCACACTGAAACAAATGGACAGTCCTGAAGGCACAGCACTCTCCTCCTTACAGTGCCCTTTCTTACAGCACTGGATCCTTTCAGCAGGCAGATTGAAAATTGCTTACCCTAGAAGGCAAGTGCCTTCCTGAGCTTCCAGTCCTTTCTGTGGCTCTAAGAACAGTTTGGATTATCTACTGCATGAAACACACATTTCACAGAACCCACCTGCATGTTTTCTAGAGAAACTTGCTTGCTTGGTTTACACTTAAGAGAAAAGGAAAATTCACACCACCGTGTTGGCAATCTGTTCCCCTGGTTAACTCTCTTCCTCTAAAATTTTACTTTTGAACTTGGAAACTGCTGTCAACAAACCAAATTAGTTTAGCCAGTATGAAGCACTGTAAAGACATAAATTGGTCTGAAAGAGTCAGATTTCATTTGACCTTGAATCTTAGACTGAAGTTCAACATGAATCAGCACAAGTCTCATTAGGGTTAAATGTCCACTATTAGCTAACTTTAGGTCCACGGAATCCAAAGCCACAAATAATTGTGTTGAATTACTTAAAACATAAAGGTATTCTAGGTTAGGTTTTAAATGTTTTCCTTTGCTGTTTTTATGCTACAGGTGTGGTGTTTTCTGTATTAAGACTTCTCAAATTGTAGTAATAGTCTGAAAGCAAGAAGTTTTTAAATGGGCGTCAAATGCAAAGCTGTATCAAGTATGGGTAATGTCTTTTGGGCTTGATTTATACTGTGAAAGTCCAATACCATAACTGCCTTCCAAAACTTGGTTTTAACTGTAGTTATCCCTCACTGCCATCCTGCCACCAGCACTGGCTTGGCCTGGGTGCACCCCTTCCCTGGAGCACTGTCAGAGGGCTGTTTGCTCTGCGCTAGGTAACAAACACCAGTGTAGCACGGAATAACCTTCTCCATGGAAATTTTCCCCTCAGAATCGCCAAGGCTGTAGAATCACAGAATATTCCGAGTTGGAAGGGGCCCACAAGGACCATGGAGTCCAGCTCTGAAGGCACTGGCCCATGCGGGGACAGACCCCACAGTCTCGGTGCTGGCAGCACCGCGCTCTACAGCAGCTGAGCTGACAGAAGGGCAGGTGCTTGCCCAGCTGCGAACCAGCAACTCCACCCCAGCACGAAGCCATCGCTGCGCTCTACCCGAACCTCTGCCCACACTGAGGAATTGGGCACCATGTGTGACTACCGCGGCAGCAAAACTCCACGGGACTCACGACTCAACCCCCGAGCCTATACCTGTTTGCCCAGTGGCGTGAATGAACAGTCCATTGCCGCAGAGCAGGGGCGGGAGCCCGACACCCACGGGTAGCAGGGGCAGGACCCGGGGAGGGGCCGTTCGCTCATGAGGTGAGAGCGCCATGGCTGAGGCCTCGCCAGCGCCCCCTAGCGGAGGGCCGGCCCTTTTCCCTCTCCGCCATGACTCGCTCCCCAAACTCCAAGGAAACGAATCGGTATTCTGATTTTCCATCTCCCTCCGCAGCGTTCCCTTGGAGTACGCCAGGTGATTTGCGTCTTAAGGTGAATATTGTTATTCCTCTTAATTTTTTTTTTGGAGGGTTGGCTCTCTGATTCATTTGTTGCACTGGCCATGCAAAAATACCGTGAGGTGTTTTGAGGGAAAACAAAGCGCAGCTGCCGGCTGGGACAGCAAGGAAGGTGACCCAGGTTGGTGTGGGCTCTGTACATCCCTGAAACTCCACACCCTGAGATCTCCAGCCCTGTGTGTGCCTTTGGAGACAGGCAGGAAAGATTTGTAATCCCAGGATTGAGGAACATTGGGAAGCGAACAGCCATTTCACAACATGAGGGGGTACGTGAGGAAGGGGATGTAACAAATCAGCCATCTGCAGGTACACGAGGTTTTTGAATTTCTGGAATTTAAGTGTATATTTACTGTTGGAAGAACATGAGAAACAGTCGATTTGCACCTTGATCAAAAGAATACAATTCTTAATGAAAAACAGACTTTTGTGAAAAAAATGGTAAGGTTCTCCCAGGGAACTATGTATGTGACTGTTATTTAAACCACATTTTCTGGAAAAAAAGGACAATTTTTTAAAAAGAAATGTTTCATATTTGCTGTAGCTTATGTGGCTTGGGCACTTTTGAATACTCTGTACCAGTAAGGTTATAAAACCCTGACAGTAATTAGTAAATGAAACCAGACATGCCTCCAGTGAAGGTGGTTGTGTAAAACAAAATAAACCTGTGTGAAATCACAACTAGATCTATAGGGGATGACCCTATGGAATCAGAAGCAAGGTCACCACTAATGTTGCCTGGCTGAGGACAATATCCAAAGAGCCAGCAAGAAGAAATGAGAAAAATGTTACCCATTGTAATTAAAAGTAATACCAAAATAAATCTGGTTTTTGTGGGGAATCTTTCAGAATTGTTGAAGCCAAGCTTACTTGTGTATAATAAGATGTACCTGTAAGGATATAGAAAAGTCAAATGCACAAGGTGGTTGTGTGGACATGTCACTGCCTGGGCATCTGGGGTGGATCTGGAGCTCTCCCTAGGCTGCAGTAAAACAGGCAGTCAGTCCTTCTCTGATTTCAGGCATAGTTTCCACAAAGTCTCTCTTTACGTTTGGATTTCTCCCTCACATTCTGGCAAGCTAAGCAGAGACATAACTCTGTGACTAATGCTAATGTTGCAGTAGTAAAATACTGGGCAAAAAAATGGGAAAAGCAGACCCACTTGCCTATAAGAATGATTTAATTAAAGTTTTCACTGTTCTAAAATAGTTATGTTTCACATCATAAGGAATTTTTCTGTCATGAAAACTATTTTCTTAAGGGGAAGGAGATTTTTCTTTGCAGCAAGCTGACTTTATTGGTAAGCAATTAAATATTTCTTTGGATTGCAGTTTAAAATTAACTACTCATTAATGTGGAAAAACCAGCTATAGTCTTGCTATGGATTCAGAGGTTTCCAAATGGGTGCATCTAATTCCAAGAAGAAAAAAACCTAGAAGGAGTATTATAATTACTGTCATATGAAAACCTGCTTCAGTCCAGATGTAGAAGCCGATAGCCTGAGAGTGTTAACATTGAGCAGTCTGCTGCAGGGAAGTGACAGATGAATCCTACATATGTTTGCAGAATGGACATATTATACTATCCTTGTAGAATCTCTTGGGTTTGTTTTCATTTTTTCAGAAGCTCCTACAAAAAAATATGCAGATCTTCAATAATCTGAGGGTTTTGAGTGTCACAGACACCTCTGTATAAAATCTGGATCCTAAACTTGCGTATCTAACCAATGCTGTCCACTCTCTACCCTCACAAGGAATTCCACTGAAAGTAAGGAAATTAGTGCTGGGAGTAAATGTTCAAGAACTGCCTCCTCATTCCAGGTTTTCTTCTTCAAGGAACAAGAGCTTGTGGCTCTGTGATGACCCAGGGACTTGCAGCAAGGACAGAGAATTGACAGAAGGGTCAGGTGTTAGGAGTCCCAATCTTCAGAAGTTCGGCTCAAGGGAGTAAATCCTCAGAAATCTGAAAATAGTGATGATGACAACTGCATATATGCAGATTTCCTACTGCAACCAGCAGCAGCTTGCATGCAGAAAGATTTCAGAAGCAAAAGGAATCCTTTCCTTCACAAATTTTATTATTTCAACCAAAGTCTGTGTGGCTTCAGCCTTAATAAAAAACAAAAAAATTCTGGAATGATTTAGGCTGGAACAACCTCTGAGTGACTTGTCTAATCCAAATCATTCCATTTCAATCCAAACTGATTTCATTATCCCTAAGTCATTTATTTAAATAAATGGAGTCAGAAGAGATCACAGAGTTTAATTATTGGAAACACTGGTTGGCACTAAGTTTGGAATTAAAATTACTCACTTTGAAGTATGACAACACCAGTTGTCAAGGAATTTTTTTTCCTTGGTTAAAGAGGACAAGCTGAGCACAAAGTGGAAGAATGAAACCTTGAATTACCCACTTAAGATAGTTCATGCTGTCAGCTGGAGAGTTACCCACTTTCAATTCTCTTAGCAAATCATTTACTTTTCTAGGCAGGGATAGGTGCAAGAACATGGGGACAAGTTTCCTGAAATGTACAAGTCTGAAATGACACCACACGGAGTTTGACTGATGATATGATTAAGCATATTAAACAGGATTGGCCTGTTTACCTACAGCTGTAGGAAAACCAGTTGACTCTTTGCCCCTGGTCACCTTCTTGTCCTTCAGTGTATAAAGCAGCAAGGTTTGGTAATGGTTTTACAGCTACTCAGCCACACCTGACATGTTCTAAAACGGAGTCTCCTCCCCAGACTGAAGAATCTTATTTAAGATTCCCCCAGTGATCAACTTCTCCATCCTTTTAGTTTAGTTGACTTTCTCTGGCTCTTCCTTAAACTCACTACATCCCTCTGGAGATGCACATTTATCTGCAGCAAAGCAGTGAGAGAGACCCTCCTGGAGTGCCAGACCATCCTTCAAACAGCCGAAGTAAAGGCTTTGGTTCACTTGATGATAGTTCAGAAAGATGAAGGAAAAGGAAAATAAGGAGTTTGGCTTGGCAATCTGGAAGCAGTCACCAGCCCAGTAGAACAGAGCAAACAGTGCTGTTTGTGCAGTATATCTACAGTGTGTTAGAGTCAGTGAAATAGGCTGGAATCCACCTTACTTTGAGATTTAAGGAGTAATACAACACTGAATGTGACTTTCCAAAAATACGTGGGAAGGAGCCGGTTCAAGTATTCATCCTGGACCTTAGTATTTTCTTAAATCATTATGTTATAAAAACCAAACCCTCCATCCACAGAGGAACTTGTGGGCACTTACAGTATTTCTATTTGTAGATTATTCTGTTTTGAAAACAAAGAGGTATCCAGACTTTTCCAAGCAGACAGCAGTTCTGGGACATTCCTGGAAGCAAAGATCCTATTGTGAATCTGATCTATAACAAGCTGTACATCAGATTCTTTGCTATAGAGAAACGTGTTTCTCTTTTTTTTCTCTTGGCAGTTCTAAATTTGCCACTTTCACTTTTGCCCCAAAACACAGTGCTGCAAAGCATTCCAGCAGATCATCTACTACTTTAAAGAAAAGATACATGTTCAGCCTAGCAGAACTTCTTTACTTCTTGCATTGAGCAGGGGATTATTAATACAAGTATCAGAAAAGAAGTCTGTTTATTTTACTGTGCTCACCTCTACAGAAGCAGACAGACTAGAAAAAAAATACTGAGGCCTATATCTCTCTCCAGACAAGTCTGTTACACAGAGCTGTTCAGGACAACATCTGACATTTGGCTAGAAAAATTACATGCAGACACACATCCAACCATAACAACAGTTTAATGATCTTTTTTAATTATACAAAAGTCCCACCCCAATTATTCAAACATTAACAACTGATCCACTTGATACAAAACCAATTCGTCCAGGCAAAACAGTAATGTCCCATTCATTTTTAATTAAAGATTATCACTGACAATCATAGTATGGATGGATTTGATTAATTATTATTCTAACTGGTGTTTTGTCCTGGGCAAATCTCTCCACACCTTGGCTACGCCACAGTGCACTTCCAGTACACACGTGTAAAGCTGTCTACAGGAGCCCTTTAGAAACAAACAGTACTGCTTAGTTTCAGCTGTCATGAGTTAAACAACATTGAAATCACACGTAAATCATCAAGGACATTCAAAATGTCAGATGTGAAGCCTGTGTGACAAGAGGTGATTCCAAGTAACTTTGTCCCCAACCTACACACTACACAGAAGGTGCCTTGAAGGACCCAGAAAACAATGTGAAGGCACCAGGCCGTTCCACGAGTTCCTGCCATGCCCTTCCAGACCAGCACCTACCCTTCCCTTGCCCTGCTGAATCACGTTCTTAGGCAGCCAAGTGCATCAGCAACCCAGGCTGTCTTCACATCCTCTCTCAATCAGTCATCAGGCTCCACATCACTTAACTCTTCTGTAACATTCAGAACCAGACTTCCTTTACAGCAAACTGATACAAACAACATCTTTCTGACTACTGTCATGAACATGAAAATGCTGCAGAATGCACCTGGCTCAGAGACCATGTTCTGGGAGCCAGGTAACCTCAGCAGAGGAACAAATCTGGAGTCATAATCATTTGTTGCTTCCACTGGAAAACCTTTTAGGAACATGGGCTTTGTAGTGCTTGGGAGGCAGAGCTGTGAGCCTGGTAGTTTGAACATTGATCATAAAGTAAGGCAGGGGACTAATCCCTTTCTAGCTGTTGTGACTGCTCAGTGATTAAGTGTTATTCTACCCTCATTAACTAACACTGAGAAATGAAAACAGTGCTGCCTGCTCTCAGCTCTTCTCCAGCCCATTTACTGTGTATAATATACAGATTGGTCTCTTCGTGTTTATTCTGGGGAAGAAGGAGGTGGGTCACGTTCATGAACCACCCCTGAATCCTCACTGTCAGCTTCAGTAGCTAAAATGAAGAATAGAAAAATGTCAGAGTTAAACTCAAACAAAGAACCCAAAACCCCAAACCCTGTTTCAGTTCTTGTTACACCTGGAATCAATCACATTTCCACATTTGAAGCTGCACTGGAATAGAAGTATGAGGCAGACACTTCTGCCCACTTACCCACAGTGAACCTGTGCCATGCCTTTTTAACACTCTGTGAATTCTCAAAGGCCTTGACAGACTGATTCATAGTCCCTTTTTCAAATTCAACTAGGGAATTTCATTTTATAAAGTATTTACTTGCCAATTTGCATGAAAAGCTCCCTCATCTCCTCACAGGCAAGTTGGGTTTTGGTTTTCTGTGGCTTGCTCTTTTAGAAAACCAACCATTTGCAATCAGTCTACCATCAGATGCTTTACTGGCTGTTTTACTGGACATACCCTGTGTTTGTCAAATCTCTGTAACATGACCAGTCAATACTGCATGAAATTGTGTAACAACATGGTCTATACTTCACACCACCCCTGCCCTCATATTAACTCAAATCCTTCAGGAAGCAGCTTCTAGCCTAGGAACGGCATTTTCAGGTAAGCCTTCAGGTTTTTTTATTTTTTATTTGTCTTCATCTGAGATTTCCTTTCAGGCAGAGATCACAGACATTTCTCCTCACCAGCTGTCACCCTGGTAGGGCTTTCTATATCCATTTTCCTGCAAGAGTTTTCCAGAAAGCCCATTTCACCTCAGTTCTGGAGGCTTCTGGAGAAAGGATGTTCCCAAGTTTAACTGCAGGTTGGAGCCAGTTCCATTTTGGAAAAAAAAGACATTATGCAATCCTAACACATCCTTATGCACTACACATTACAGCTTTTCTCTTTTTTCAAGCATCTTGAATTCCAGAAAGAATTATTCGTTTCACTCTTCCCTTTACATCTGCATCTTCTGCTGCCAGACTGTTTTGTATGACCTCATGCAGAATTATCCCCCCTCACTGGGTTACAATTGCAAATTCCTACATATCCTGGAGCACAAATGCTATGCAGTAGAATTAATTTCTACTTTCTCCATAGCACGAAGGAAACTGGATTGTTCTCTGAGCAACACAATCCATGATGCATTGTTTCCTATGGCACTGCGCCTGGGCTGTGATTTCCCTGGTGTGTGTTAAGGGCTGAGGTCATTAGATGGCACTTTGCTCCCTGGGGGAGGCTGCTCTCCTGGTGTTTCTTCTCTATCCAGTTGCCTGTTGTCATCAATTTTTGGCCAGTACAACTTCACTCTCAATGCAGGACTGGATTCCCTCTGTTTCCCTCACGCAATACTGTAACTTCACTCCATGTCCCCCATGTTTGTGTGCTACTCCCAGTTCCTTCCTGTTCCCTCAGAGTCCAGCAGAAAAGCTACAGCTCCCTTCATGTTCTCTGCCACTGCAGCATCCCCCAGATTTTTTTCCCCTCCAAGCCACAAAGCCCAGTAATCCTCACACATACTTCCTGATTTGCAGGCTAGCCCTTGTTTTCCTCTCTTCCCCTCGAACTCAGCCCATATTATTTCACCTCTAGTGCACCAGTATCTCCTACACACTGCCTTTATCAGTATCTTAAAATAACTACATTTCTACAATATCTATACACCCCCACACTGCCATATTCTCCATATTCCCATTGTCCACCACATCTCCTGCTTCCTTTTCTTTGGCCTTCCAGCCAGACAAGGAGCAGGGATGCCCCGAGTGTGTCCCCACTGCTGGGCTGACTGGCAGGCAGTTGCTTGTTGGCCCAGGGACACACACACCAGTCAAGGACTGAGTGCATGGTGACAGCCAGCCACACACCACGACACGGCTGCAAGCAAATGCTTTGGTGGGGGGCATCTGCTTCCCTTGCACACCAATATTGTGTAGGCATGTGATCACAACAGATATGTTTGGCTGAAAATAGCTAATGGGTTGAAGAGTTATGAGAGGACTGACATTAACAGAAAATGAGGTTGCACGAGCCTTATGTTGTTGAGGAATCAGACCAGAAAAACCCCAACTTATATTTTGTCCCACATAACCACCATCAACATCTTTTCAGTTCAAATGAGATAATTATACTTCTCTTATTTCTCCTCCCTCTTGATTTTTCAGTGGGTGATTATTGTAATTTGTTTCATAAACAACTTAATTTTTTTATTCTCGTTCAAGAAGAGAAGTTGTATTTATTTATCATCATTTTTAAAAATCTAAAATAAAAAATAAATTTAAAACTAAACTGGCTATTTGCACATCCAGTATTAGTGGTTAATTCTCTGAGCAGCTCTACCCTCTTGTGGTCACAGCTAAGCTGCAGCCAGATGAAAAACTTGTGAATATAGTCACAAATATGTCCACATGTAGGCACAGTACATAACACAGACCTAAAACAGAGGGGCACAAAGACTTAATCTATGCCTGAAATTTAAAATCCTGTGGGAATTAAGAGATTTTGAAGATTCAATCCTTCTTTTCCAGCAATTAAAATCTAGGATTTTCAGATGAGCAAGAAATTTTGTATTAATTATGTTGTGTTAGTCCACATTATTTTTTAACAATTTGTCTAAATTGAAATACAGCCAAATAATTTTTAAGATATGCCCTGCAAACTAGCTATGTAGAAATATATTTGCTTTTTGAGAACATCAACAGATCATTTTCTGGAATATCTCTGTGTCCTGGGGCCTTTGACATCTGCCTGAGATTGAGGTGCCTGTCAGTTGGAAAACCCAAACATGTCAGGCTGTCTTTCCCTAGGTCAGCCTTTCCCAGAGCTGTACAATCTGTCACAGGATTCAGGACTTCAGGCCTGGCTTCATCACAGAGGTCAAAACTAGCTAGGATCAGGGTCTCTTGGGTTTCCATCTCTGTGGTTAGATAGTGAAACCAGGTTAACAGTGAATCTCTCAGGGCTTATCTCATACTTCCTTACCATGTACTTCCTTGGTTGTTTCAGCCAGGATGTTCAGTGAAACTGGAGCTGGAATGTAATGAATCCCTGTCAGAAAACTTGGTGGGATGAACTGATGCAGAGGAGTGTAGTATCCTTGATGGAAATCTCCAGCTCCATCTGGAACCTGTGGAAACACGTGAAGCAGATCACCTTCCATCTAAAGACTCTCTCCAGGATGTATCTGCATGATCAGACCATTTCTGGGTTTTTGTCCATATGCTGCCATGTCAATGCACATACTGGCACGTGGGAAGTCTGTGCAGAGGGTAACATGCTGCAACTGAGGAGCAAGAACTTCTCAGACCATGTCACAGCAAAACTGACCTATTAAGTCCTTGTGACCTGTTCTGGGATCTCATTGGACTAGTTGGTTTAAACCAGGAGCAGCCATCCTCTTTCTCAGTAACCCCTAAAACATGCCAGGGAATTTCTGTACAAGCATAATAAATCTATTACTTATCATCTTGAGGCAGATCACTCTACCTTAACATCAACTGATGAATTGTACTGAAAGGAGGTCAGATAATTAACATCAACATTTGCTGATGTTTTCTTCAGTGTAATGTATCAAAATGCCATGAAGTAACTGATAAGCAGCGTGACTCTTCATGGTTACTTCAACAGAGAGAAGGCAGCTAAAATAAAGCAGTATTAGAAAGGGTAATTAAAAGCGTGCTACTCACCGATACAGTGGTTGCATTCCCTGGCACACAGTTGCCAGGAATGTGTCGGAATCCTCTCTGAAGGGATATCCCTGGAGGTGATGGTGCTTCCCCACTGCTTGACTCATTGATGGCAAATCCCAGGGAAAATGGGTGGTAAGGATATACCCCAGAACACCCAGGGTACACTTTCGGGATTTCTCTCTCAAGGTATTCTGGATTGACAGTGTATTCTGGAGGAAAAGCAGGGTGAGCTAGGAAACAATGAGAAAAGAACAAATAAAAATATCCATGTAATTTTATGCAGTTATGTAGAAGTAGCTGCAGGAGCAAATTCCACTCTCAGGAAAATCTGGTCCTTTGGTTTCATGTTTAGCTCCCCATGATTTTGTGATTTTTTTCAGGAACTAAGGAAAGGTACAGCAGACGACACTGTAGTGCAGTTATTCTGCATTCTTTTCTGCCTTGTGCACTGGAAAGTTTGTCCTTAGTAAAGCAGTGTCTGCAGAATCTTACTCTTTCAGTACATCAGCAGGAGCAAAACAACCTGCCTTAACTTTTGACTCTAGTGGCACTTAAAACAAAATTCCACAGAAACAGCAGAGTTCTAACTTTCGAGTTCTAATAATGGAGTCCTATCTGTCACTTTTTAAGTTAATTTACAGCACGCTCAGTTTTAGGGTCATACACAGGCAACTTCAGAAGCAAAAATCGATTCACTTTTTATCTTGCATCTTGAATCTTACATGGCCTCTCCGAAGTCTTAAGAAAAGACGTAGAGTGGCTATTTGAATGTAAATAGGGTCTTCTTCCTTGTCTGCCCGTCCTCCGATTGGTAGAGAAGGCAAAGAATTTCCTTTGAAAGTAAGTTTACTTCTGGAGTACTATAATTTGTGCCTAATCTTTTTTCTGAAGTTGGTCAGCAGGTTAAAAATGTTAAGGGAAGGACTGACAGACATCTGTGTAGCTACTGTCATCTATAAACAATTTTATTCCAAAACAAAGCTAAAAATGGGAAGTTATTGACAGTAATCTGTGGCGACTACAGATGTCCAAAACAAGTCCTTCCCCATGGCTTCTCAGGACAACATTTTGTATTGCAGGCTGCCAACTCTCCAGAGACTCAGATTCATGACTACTGCAATCAGGAAGGATTTCTGTAACATTATTATAGCAACAGAATGGAGTTACCATAATACATAGTAATAAACTAGACAAGTCACATGAAAGACTGTATTAAAGGAAGCAATTTAAGAGATGACAGACCATACAACTGCTCCACCTGCAAAGTCTATGCCCTTCTCTTAAATACCAAATGCACTTTTACATCAAGTCATTCCAGCCAAATTTCGGTTTTGCTACAGGTATGAATTAAGGCCAAAGGTCTTTTTTTTTACACTGCTACCATAAAATGCTTTAGACAGCTGCAGCAGTACTTCCCCATTTACCTGCCATCGCTGAGTTTTTTAGCATTTTTGTTATTGCAGTCTTGTGCCTGTGAGTTTATAAACAGTGCGACAGCACTCAGAGAAACATGTGGAGCAGACCCAGTTTGGTCGCACTCCCAGACTGATTTCCCTCTCAGTGAAAAGCCATTCGCTTAAGCTTCGAGCTCGCAAGCGGCGGCGAGGCCGAGCACGTTGTTCTCGCCCCGCGCTGCGGAGCTGCCCAGGGTCGTGATGATCCAACACGCCAGCCCGGTGCCCGCTGGGGAAAGAAAGCGGGACAGACAGAGGAGCGGCTCTCCGGGCAGCCGGAGCCTGAGGAATCAGCGAAGTGCACAAGTGGCAGCGTTTGATAGGGGAAAGAGGAGAACACAGGAAGATCTGGGAAGAGGCTTTACGGACAGGTCCTTACCGTCGTCCCTGAAGGGAGGCGGCGGCGGCCCCCAGCACGCTGTGCCCTTGCCGCCGCTGTCGGGCTGGGCGCCCTTCTTCCTCTCGTGGCTGCAGTGCTCGGGGGCACCGTCCTCCCGGCCTGCCGCCCCACGGCCTTCGCCCGACGGAACGGACTCTGCGCCTGCCCTGGCTGGCGGCTCGGTCTCCTGCTGTCTCAGGGCTTTCTGGGCTGCCATGATCTTCTGCCGCTCGGTGATGAGCGAGCACTTCTCGCACAGGCACAGCTTCCAGCGGCAGTGCCCGGCGTGGCCTTTGACGGGCACCACGAAGCCGTGGTTGCGGCAGCGGGAGCACTTGGGTGCTCGCAGTGCCTTCGCCGTGGCCTCGGCCGCCTCCATGGCACCGCAGCACCCGGGCGGATCCCCCGGCCACGCTCCCCCCTGTCCTCTGGGCTGTTATATGGGGCCCGGGAAAGCCCACGGCAGCGGGTGGGGAACGCCCTCGCCCCGCTGCCTCCCTGCCCTGCGCCAGGCATGGCTCCCCCGGGCACCCCCTGCGGCTCTTTGGTGCGGGCGGGAGCCGAACCCCAGCCACGGGGGGCTGAGCCTGCAGGAGCTGCGGGGGGGACGGGCGCCACGGGCGGGTCGTTGCCCAGTGCTGGTGCTCGTAGGGATCGGGGTTCGGATGGGCCCGGTGTGCACGGACAGGAATGCAGCGCTGTCTCTTACTGTAGTACCCTAAAATATAGCTTTCCCTTTTGGCACTTTAACATCTGCACCCACTTTCATACCCCTCATGCATTCGCTTTTAATATGCACAGAACTTCAGTCCCGTTTTGTTTCCAATTTGCAGCATGCTTCTCTTGATCAGGAGGAGTGACTGCCTCACCAGAAAAAGAACACTTTTTTTTTCATCATTCTGTTTTTCGAAAGAAGGTACTGAGATGAAGGTGGAAAGCATACGTCATTTCAAAGACCTGTCTCCTTTTCTCAAAATTCCTTATTCTCTGGAAACAAAGACTGGCTAACAATTAGAAATACAGGACTGCTCCAGTTCTAGTACTGCTTTAAAAGTACTTGTTATTTGTTACTGCTGGTAGCTGCAAACCCATAGTTTACACAGTAGCCCATTTCAGGAGAAAACTCCCCACTTTGCAACTTAAGGCACAATGCTGCTGAATTTTCTCACCTGTACAATAGTTGTTTTAAAATCTTAAGTTGGCAGTATCTTCTTCTGTGTTAAAGAGAACACCGTAAAAATTAATCACCAACTAGTGAAGCTTTCTACTAAGTTTCAAGAGAACCAGGTAACATCTATCTGCTTGCTCTGAAACAATTCTAACTGCAATGGAGTTAGTTTCGCAGAGACCCTTCCAGTGCGGCAAATACTCCTGCAAAACCTGGGTGCACCCTTGAACACTCGGGGGGTGAGGCCCCAGCAGAGCAGGCCCGTTAGGGATTTGGCAACAGTGTTGTTTGGCAACAGTCTTGTTTGCAGTGAGCAGCCAGCCCCTGCGTCCACCAAAGCTCAGCCGAGATTTCAGGCTTCTCACTTTGCAAAAGACCCATGTTATAAACATGTATTATAGTATTGGCTTCTCGCAAAGTATTACAGTAGATATTATATAATGTTAGAAATGCTTTTTGCTGTGTGGATGTAGTTTTCTCTCGTTTTAGCAAGAATATTAGCAAGTGTGAGCAAGTAAGATAACCTCCAAGCGAGCAGAGGATGAGGCCCAAGGAGCTGCTGATCAACACTTTGTCCAGAGAACAAAAGGGCCCAAAGGCTGCTCCGCCCGGAGAACGGGCGGCCAGGAGGGTCCGAGAGCCGCTATCACCGCTCTGCCCGGGGGGCAAAGAGGCCCAAAGCTGCAATCAGCCCTGACTGTCTGAGGAATTAAGAGATCCACCCTACCATCGACTCTTACCTAGCGGGCCCAACCCCAAGAATCAAAAGAAATAAAACCGCAAGGCCGAAGACTACGCATGCTCTAAAAAGGCGCAACCAAGGAGTGGCCATGCAGATCAATTCCTAGAAAAGTTTTAATATGAATAGAGAACAGACAGTAAAAATGGTATAAAAAGGACTCACCTCGGGCATCAGGTGTGCTCTTGGCAGAGCGCCAAGGCACCCGGCTGTTATCCCTTTGCTTTATTTTATGTGTCTCTTATTGTCTTTATATTAAACTCTTTAAATTCTAACAGGAGAGTGAACCTCGTTTTTCACAACCCAGTAGGACTTTGCACCTAAGTCCTGCAGGTTTCCAGTAGGATTTTGCCTCCCGGGGAGATGTTTTGTTAGTGCAATACCGGCATTGGAGCCCGGACTTGCTCTTGAAAGCAATTCAGACCCAAATCCTCAAATGGACTCAATCCCTCGACCACTCAGCACCAATCCCAGCCTGCAGATTTCTCTATTCCAGTCGCAGACGGAGCCCTCGGCAGCTGCTCTTTGGGAGGGCTCTTAGCTGTGCCTTTGCACCCATGCAGTCAGGGATCCTGTGCCCACTCTCAGGGGAGTGCCAGCAACTCCTTGTACCCACTTGGAGCCAGTTTTTCCGAGATGGCTTCCAAAGCTTGGTGTGGAGAGCCAGCTTCATGTGCATGGGCATGTGTGTGTTACCATTTCTTCCCAGTTCAGTAAGGCACTTGCTTGATGTGCCTTCAATAGAAGCTGTTCTTCAGTGCAATCTTGAAGTGCTGACTGCCTGTGCCAAGGCCTTGATCTTCCCATACTCATTCTAAACATTGACTGTGTATTAAAATACAGA
Source organism: Corvus cornix cornix (assembly GCF_000738735.6). Classification (NCBI taxonomy): domain Eukaryota; kingdom Metazoa; phylum Chordata; class Aves; order Passeriformes; family Corvidae; genus Corvus; species Corvus cornix. The sequence continues at coordinate 5,227,094 of NC_046338.1, forward strand.
CAGATAAAATATTCCTAATTTTATGCTCCATATTTTTACTGTATGCTGGGGATGTGCTAATTTAGCTGTAGAAGGAAAGAGGATGGATGACACATTCAAAAAAACTGTAATTATATCTTTTCATAGATACCCAATCTGTGTTCATTTGGATACTTGGAGCAGAGGGGGAGAAAGGTAGGCTACATGTATTTTCCCCAGTAATTTTCTATTCTGAGTCACCTAATACTATTCTTCAAGACATTTACTCAAATACACAGAAATTTATCTCTTCTCTTTCAAAAGTGGTGTACCAGCCATAGACTGTACCAGTTTCTCCACTAATTAAACTGTATCTTTCAATGTGGATTTTTCTTTTGAACAACTTTCACCTAAACATTCAGGATTTATTGTACTCTCCATATAGTTTATTTCAAACATAACTAGACTTGCTTTTTGTAGAAAAGTGAACATTTTACTTTGCTTGTGAGGTAAATCCTTATTTCTGCAGGCAGTTCAAAGAATTCTATTACTACAATCCTGTTATGTGTTTGTATATACATTTGAGTTAACCTAATCACGCACTGTAAGCAAGACCATAACAGAGAAAAGATAGAACAACTTCAAAATACATTTTTGGAATGAGGTGTAGACTTCTATGTGGATGCAGCTTCATGTCTATTATAATTTTCTTCTTTGTTCATATTTGAAAGAAAATGAGGGACAATAAAGACTCTTTTCTTTAAAACTTAGTTTTCTCTAGCATTTTATGTAGCATATGGTGGGAGCGGAACATAAAGTGTGTAAAGAGTTGTGTATTAAAGTAGAATTTATAAGAATTATTAACTTGCCAAAATGAAAGGAAGGCAACCTGCTGACTTCATGTTACTGAAATCAATAGCAATAATATCTCTACTCCTTTCCAACTTCTGAATCATATAAAGCGTGTGGTTTTGGTATGCAGTTTATTTTGTACATGAAACAGTGAGGAAAAACAATGGCTTAGCTAAAAGGGAACAAATCAAAAGACTGCCATAAAAGTGAATAGCAGAAAATTGGTGTTTGAGGTTTTTTCCTCTTTCTCAGACTTTCCAGCTAATATTCATACAGTAAATGGGTTTTTTTGGGAAGAAAATTGGTCTGACAATTCACAGAGCAACAGCGACTTAATCAAGAAATTTGTTCAGTCTGAGATCTCCATTAATAAATATTTCCACACTTGGTTCGAAATACATTTTCTTACACATAAAAATCAAGAGTATCTTTCAAATTTTTAAGACATCACATATGAAGATAAAATCCTCTATTCAAAAATTATCTTTGTAGTTTGGAAGTGTCCATTATGTACTTTCTTAAGTCATTACATAAAAATTGTTGTAGCAGTGGTAGTATCAACTCTTCTCCATTATAACTGTGTAGAACTGTGTTTACAGGTCAGTCAGGGCAGAATCAACATGTGGAGATTTACCTGCAGAGACAGAACTGCCCAAGAAGGACTCTCACCTTCACCTGTCCCAGAATATCATTTTAAGAAGTAGCATATTTAGCGTCCTCATACTTAGAAGCTCCTGATAAAAAATATGAAAGCATTTCAAACATCCTCTGGCTGACCTGCAGTACCAAATCCCCCTCTCACTGCTGAGCTCACTGCAGCACGCATCCGTCAGTGCTGCCACAGAACTGCAGGGCTCAGCTCTCTGCTGACAAGCTCACGAGGTTGTCTGATCCTGCCCAAAGCAAGCCTACATGACAATGAATGAACTTCAAGCCACTTCTGTACACTGTATTTTCCACTTTTCTAATCAGTGTGAAATTGTACTGTAGTAAACATCTTCTTTTTAATGTGAGGAAAAGTGCAGTATAGAAACAGTGCAATATGATTATACTTTATCTACCTTAACATTTGAAATGGCTGAAATGTGTTTGGGTTACACCTTTTTTAAACCTGGTCACAGTTAAATCATTTAAATTGAAATAAACAGATTTAGCTTTTCAATTCTCTTTCAGCATCAATTTCTTCATTTTAAAATGTTGTCTTCTGTAATGCAAGCAGGAATCCCACTGAGGTGGGTTTTTTTGTTGTTGTTGTTGTATTTAAAACAGTTTTAACCAGAGCACAATTAGATGTTGACTTTCATCTGCTGTATCAAAAAGGTGAAACTCTATGCTGTGATCAGAGAAAATTGGATGGAGTTTATACATATTTTTAAGTCTTAAAAGTGTATCAAAGTTATATAAGCACTTCTGGTTTCTTTAACAAACACAACTAAAATAAATCTTGAGTACTTCAAATTCAGTATCTTTTTAATATATAACAGTTCTTAAATATTAACAGCAGAGACTTTATTAGTAACGCTGCTGTTTGTTTGTAACAAGATCTTTATTTAAGAGAAAAGAAATAGTGATTAAACTGGAAACTCTGTGATCTGGTTATTTCATGAGTTCCAGAAGGGTGGGGTGGGGTGGACCTGGAGAGAAATCAACCCCAGCAAGGAAAGCAAACACATAGCAGTTCTTATTCTGCATCAATACACCTCTCATAAAAGCAGGAAATAAAATGCATCAAGGGGAAAAGAGTGAGACAGACATAAATACACCTACACGGATGCTTTCTCCAAATAAGTGATAGAGTGTTTAAAGATCCCTATCTAGAAAAAAATAGATCCATGGCAAAAAACTCCTGTGGGAGATGTTGAGTCAGGTTGCAATAAATAAGGATCACTGTATCATCAAAGTCTGATTGTTTGCTTGTATTTCCATGTCTAAGACAATAATTAACCCTTCCAAAGAAATCTTTTGTTTCTTTAGAAGGTCACCTTTGTTGGCATTAATAGAAAAAAGAGAAAACCCAAGGAACAGTCCACTCTGGTAGTGCTATGGCAGCTGCAGGCGTGCCTTTGTTACAGCACCATTTTACATCAGTAAGCTCCCAAATTTAGTGAGTTTTATCCTGGATACCACTAGGCTTGTCAATCAGTCTTCTGCCTAGAGAAATAAACACATTTCTAATCCAGAGTCCTCATTCTCCTTCCCCTCAGCTATAGTTCTTGTCATATTTTCTTAGATACAAAGAACAGAAAATCACATTTGAATTCTCCCAAACAGCAAAAAAAGGATTTCATGCAGAAACAGTCACGCTCTCCACAGTAAGTAGGTGGCCCGTTTAGAGTCATCTTTGCTTAGCACCTATTTTGTGCTGAAATTGTCATATTCCCTTGTCAGCAAGCCTAAAGCAATGCTAATAGATGGAAAAGGCAGGAGACAGCTGAAAGACCACTACAAACATCAAGTGTACTTGCTGTGGGCAGGATTCCATTTGTGATTGTCAACACTGGTACATATCCCACATTTTCTAAATGCATTTCTGCACCTCACATCTGAATTAGATTTCAGAATATCTGAAGTAACTTAAACAATGCAGAATAAATAATGCCATCTGTTTGCCATAATTTCTTCCTCTTCAGCCTGGACCCTTTGCAGATACTTCAGTGAAGCCAATAAAAATGAAATAGTGACCAAATAGTGGTTACTTACCAGCATAGAATGAGAGACTATCATCAAAATGTTTACCTTGGAGACAGAACAGACAAGACTAGTGATGATTAATCTCTGGCACGCATGCTAAAATTGATTTCTGGTATTCACACCAGTAGAACATCATCTGGTCTTTGGGGATGATTCTGGGAATTGATAGACTCCCAGTGAGATGATAAAGCTTCTTGCCGGCTCCTTAACCCTGTATGTCAGAGAGAAATTGTGGTTTGTAGCGGGGAAGAGAATACAAGCACCAGCAGTGATGAGTCTGCATTAGCTCTTTCCATCCAGGTATACTGAAGGAGGCTGTTTAAGAAGCATTCCTTCTCTTTGTTATTTCCATACATTTTTTCTATGGACAATGACAACATAATCTTTCCAATTTAGTAGAACCTTCTAGGTAATATATACAGTATATGTACATATATTTGATGTATATATTCTCAGGAGAGGACTTCCACAAATATGAACATAAAAAGATAAGTCTGCCTGTCTCCAGACTGAGGGAGTAAAGCTCTCCTGCCCTGACACACTTACGTCCTTGCTGTGTTAAGACAACTTAGACTTCTCTCTTTCCAACATGGAATGTGTTGGTGAGCTACCTCAGCTGGCTCCTGGAACTTCAAAGTCCACTAACACAATGTAGAAAGTAAACTGTAGAATAGAAAATAAAACCAATGCATTGATAGGGCATCATCCTCTTTTCTACATCCTTGATGCAGCAAATCAAAAAAGAAGTCCACTTATTCAACAGGGGACAGCAAATCACCTGTGGCAGCAGAGATTATGGACAAAGAAGACATGAAAGTAGCAGACAGCTGACCAGCAGCTGTGACAGATATAATGATAAACATGCACTGGTGTGAAGCCATAGTAAAGTATTTTCATTGCAGAAACAAGAGGGAAAGCAAAGAGGCACATTTTCTTGGCATTTCATACTTTGTGATCATGAAATCAGACTTTCATCACAACAAATGTAAGTATTTGGAAGATTAGTTATTATGAAGGATAGAAATAACAGAATGACTCAATAGGTTGTTTGCAGTATTTCCTTCAAATCTAAACCAAAACTGATTCTAAGTCAGGAAAGTTTAGTTTGATCAACTCCAGAAAACAAATAGAAAAAGACACCAAATCATCTCTTCAATTTCCCTGGAGCTGTGGGACCCAACTGTCACAAAAGGTTGCCTGTAGCTGCAGGGTCGTGATGTTGGAAAGATTGACCTCCACAGCAGTGGCTGCTGCAGGCCGTCCCTTGCTTAGCTCTTTCCTGGGCAGCAGCCTGTTCCCCTGGGCGACTGCTCCGCTCCCAGCCCTGGCCCCTGCAGAGCCCTGTGCTTAGGGCAGCCATGGCAGCCCTCAACGCACCCTGGCTGCCCAGAGCAGCGGTAGGGGGAGAAAGGGCAGCCGAGGGCCCCACCGCAGAGCACGTGGCCTTCACCCATCCAGAGCACTGCTGTGAGGAACCTCTCGGACTTCTGCTTCCCCAGCCTCTCCTGTGCATGTGAAATAACAGGAAATACAGGGTCAGCAGTGGTGTGAAGTCATGGTACCTGATGGTTGATGATGAGCAATGATCCCTCTTAAGGATTTCTAGTTTTGGCTGAACAGCAGCAGTTGTCTCTTTCTACATGTGTATTGTCATCTTTAAAATGACAGCACCATCAAACACACACGTTTTTATTTAAAATGAAATACTGGAGGGTTGAAGTCTTATCAAAAGCACATATTTAAGCTGAGGACAGGAGCTGCATTTCTGGCAGGTGGAGTGGTACACCTGCTTTGTCATTCCAGTGCAATAACTGCAGGACAGGGAGTAGATTTCATGCCCAGTGTCCCATCCCTTGCGTGCACCGAGCTCTGCCTCAGCCATCCTCAGCCTCTACCACCAGAAATGTCCTTATTCCTGAAGGAGAGTTTGCTTTCAAAGCAGATTGAGCCCACAAATTTCACACTGTAATCAGTTTGCACACAACAGGACTGTTGTCTTAAGGTTTATTAGGATTCCAGTCCCTTAACATATGATGCCTGTTTTCCTTGGATAACAAATCTGAAAATGTTGACCTGGAACACACTGTTTTTCAATATTATAGTAAACTTCCTCACATATTTAATATAAGATTTATCTTTCAGTATTTAAAGGAATGAAAGCACTAATATGGCTACACATAATAAAGTTAATTCATATAGTCACATAATGATGAATGTTCCTGACTAAGGTGTGTTTCTACAAAGTTTATTGAAATCACATATTTACAGTATTTGTATTTTATTTTAGCATTCTTTACCTTATAACTCATACAAAACCAAACAAGTTTGGTATTTTTGAGCACACTGCATTCTTAAGGTTGAAGTGTTAATGATAGTGACTCTTTTTTGCAGAAATGTTCACAGAATATTTACTGGCAGGCACCCATAGATTTCCTGCTCTTTAATAGAAAACCTATACATGTCTGTACTGTACAAATCTGTACTGCATTTTAAGTTATTAACCAGAGGTAGAAGAGTAGATGTAATATATGCATCAATTAGACACAACATCTATCTTTTACAAAAATCACAAAAAAAAATTTCTTTAATAAAAGAATAAGACAACATCATAACTAAAATAAAATAGTTGTGTCTATTGTTGATTCAGACAAGTCTCAGTCAGTATACAGATCTTAATCTTCACTTTTCCCAAGTGTCATTTTTTATGTGTTACCCTTCTAAAAACAAATTTTTAAAAAGCAAAATAAAACTATCATTATCTGCAGGAAATCTTCTCTAAATGAGTTTCCCTTAGTGTAAAAAATAGAGATGATAAGGAATATTTGTGTTGGTAGTAAATAAAGTGTGATGTGGATCTTTTAGGGTGATTACACAGGGCCAATAATTAGGCAGCCATCCTTGCAAAATTACATATTTTAGTGTTGATTTATTGGCCACGTTATCATGACATTGATCTATCCAGCAGTCTTGTGATTCAAAATGGTGAACTGGTGAATATTACAGATTTTTAATACCTTGATAACAAGTCTGGGGAAAGAAGATGAACTGTCTTCATTATCTCAGTAAGACAAATTTTCCTGTTTTACACCACTCTTTCACCTGTCCTAGCACTCAGACATGGAGAATAAGAATAAAGATTTGACATGAAATTTCAGGAATGTCTCATGCAGTTGTATTAATATTTTCATATACCTATTAGCAATACCAAACCTAGAAAATTTTAGGATTGTGTTCAGCTTTGCCACAGATGTCCTCACAGCAGTGACTCAAAGGTAGTCTGTTCAGCTAATGGATCTCTTCTGTGTTAGATTTCCATGTGCTGAGCTCTTGCTGTTGGTTTTTCATATATACATTATATGCTGTTAAATTTCATTCCATTTCTATTATTCCAGTTGTCACAGTATCTATTTCTTTCCTGTTTGAGCCTTTAATCCTCTTCTATGTTAGTAATATCTCTCAGTGTTTGCTCTCAGCGGAATTTCATTAGCATACTCTTTTCGTGTCAGTCATTACTGCAGATATTAAATAAGGCAGATTCCAGTATTGATCCTTTAAGAATTACAATAATATCTTCCCTTGAGACAACAATTCCTCTTCTAGCACAACCAAGGGGTTTTCCTGCTTTAGCATTTTATTCACAACTTTCTTTGCAGAAGCCTGATAAATCTTATCTGCATCACTTTCTACTGATTAAAGCAGTGGTTTTAATCAACAGAGATACATTCACTCAGCCTGCTTCACCTTTGGTAAACTTAGCTTGCATTTTGTCCTATTTTCCATTTTTTTTTCAACTTACATGGATGTTTTTCTTAAAGAAAAAAACTTCTAGATTCTTGAATATTGTTGAGGTCACTCTAATGTTTTCAGGTTATCCTTTTTTCCTCTTTCTGAAATCCTGGTTTGCTTTTCAGCAGTGCTCTACTACCAGTCAGCAGCTTTATTAAAAATTCTTGCTGCTGGACATGCAATTTCATGTGCCAGTTCTTTCAGAACCCAGGGGTAGAGATTATCCTGTCCTTCCAATTTCAGTGCTTTAAGCTCTTTTTTTTTTACTTCACATATGATAATTTCCATTTCGATATCCACATTCCATTTACATGTTACCTTTTTTTTTTTGTGGCTAGTTTTATCTTTAATTGCGAAGTCCCTGACAAACCAATTCTTATTAGGATTTATTTTCATAATAAAGGTCCTTTGATAAATCACATTTCTATGTTTGTATATTTTGCCAAAATAAATTAAAACCCCATATTTTTAGGGTTTGTGGGCTTTTTTAGAACCAATTTTATATATAAAGTTTACTGTGAAAAGAAACAGTTACACATCCATGCATGTAATATTTCTGTGGCAATGTCACTACTATCAGACCATGCCCTGTTTAGAATACAAATACATTTGAAAATAACTTGATTTGTGAAGTGCAAATGGCAGAACTGAACAGCAAACACTGCAATGAAATGACTTGCAGGATTAGAGATTTGTTATCAGAGTATTTAATTCAGGAGCCTGCACTGCATCCTCTAAGCTCCACAGGACAGAGTAAGGTTTTTTGGGAATTACAGAACTTCACAGATGTATGAAGTTTGCGTACTCTATACTTAATAACAAGGAAATAAGGAAAAATTGCATGACTATGTACCTGGCAGAAATTACACATAGGTTTCGAAGTTATTAATTTTCTCAGTTTGAGCTCTGGGCAATTGTAGATGAAAAATGATGAAGCAAAGTGTCTCCCTTTTACACTGGTTTCCATGATAACAGTGGGGTTTACAGGGAGAAAAGCGTGAGAACAAAATGATGAAGAACAGAGTATGCGGTGAAGGAAGACAGAATAGAAATGGAGTACATGAGGAATAATTTAGAAAGAAAAAGTGCATCTGAGAAAAAAAATGAAAGAGAGGGCAGAAAAAACACTGAATTTACAGAATGAAGTGAAAATGAGAGATCTTGTGCTCAGGATTTTCAGCCTGATTTAGATCAGTACTACAGCAGACGATTAATAAAAAAATAAAATTTATGTGGGGACCTGCAGGAAGAGGCAATTTATATTTTTAATTTCTTTATGCTCATAAGAAGACTTCCAGAATATAGGAATATATTGTTAATTAAATACATAAAAATAAGTTTAAAAAGGAAACAATAGACTTGTTGCTTAGAAAGAGCTCCCCTCTCTAGCTGGCAATCAGCAGTGGAATACTGTATAACAGTTCTGGTGCTGTGGATATGCAGTTTAGGCAGTGTTAAACCAGAAGAAAGGAGAAACGGGTTGATATCTATCTCTTTTCAGTAAAGACTATTGAAAACAAAAATGATTAAAGACAAAATCAGACCTTATGTATAATCATTTTAGATAATTATTAATCATAATGCAGAAGAGTCAGGTCTGACTTTTCAGTAGGGTAAAAAAAAGGCTCTACTAAATTTAATGAAATTGCACTAAATTGATATCAGTACTGACAAGGGAAACAAACAAACAAACAAAAAACTCATGAAAGAATCATACTAGTGAGCATTTCCAGCAGGGCAGAATCTGGCTCACAGATGTTCACATGCAGGCAGATGGTGTTTGTATGTAATACATGTACAGACAGATAGTCAGGCATAAATAGTGACTGCTAAAAGCATTATCTCCTATAAGACTCAAAAGGAGAGTTTCACTATATACTCAGTTATTTTTTTTCTAAACTTTGGTGCTCCACTAAATCTTTTCATGTACCAGAGTGACTTGACTGCAAAGACAAGGAACATCCCCAACTGTGGCATTTTCCGAAAGAAAAAATGTTTCTGTGTAAACCTGGAAGTGGGGCACAGATTATGTGGAAATTTTAGTCAAAATACTGTGAAGGAAACCACAAGGGCAGTTGACTCCTCAAATTCAGCCCCTCAAACTCACCAGGGGAAAGCAGAGCTCCTGCTGTTGATGTTGCAGCTTTGCAGCCCGGGTGCCCTCACTATTCACTGTTCCTTCTGTCTGCACAATGAAAGCCTGGATTAAACAAATGCAGGAGTTCCATTTAAAGAGCGCGGCCCTGCAGCAGCGGAAAGCTCTGCCTCGGCCTCCCTCACGGCGCCGCTTCCCGCCCTGCAGCGCAGCCGCCATTTTGCCGTGCAGATGGAGGTGTGAGGGCAGAGCACTCTCCCCTCACAGCCTTCAGCTGAGCCTCTCTGACTCTAGGGGCTGGTGTGCACCTCAGGGCAAGGCAAGGCACATTTTTATGGCAGTCGGCTTGCTCCTAGGCATGTTGGGGTTGCTCAGGTGTCTCTGCACACCTGCCAGCCCAGGTGCCTCAGCAGGACACTCCATGCACCTCAGCGGAGGGGCTGAGGTGGGGAAAAGGAACATGGTAACTGTCATTGTAGTACTAAGATGGCGCAAAGAATGACACGGATTCAGGATCAGGTTCAAAGGCCGAAAAATGACTATATTTAATTATATAATTCCACTTATATAGCTTTGTTCCCAAGGGTGGCATAAAACCATTGGATGCTTGACCATCCACCTCCCAGAGGGATTGGCTGAACGGCATAACATCCATTTCCAAAATATTTTTCCCAGTGTGGAAAACAAAGACACAAACAGCCTGCACCTGTGAGATAGTTTACAGAAACTCAAACTGTTTTCCCAGGTGGTTAGCATGAGAAAGGAGACTTTCACAGGTGGCTGTAAAAATAGGAAAATCTCTCTGCCACCTCTCTTAACATCTACAGGTAACCTCAGAGGGAAATGGAGCCTGGTGCTGCGGCGGCTGAGTGTGGCACCCCTAGAAGGGAAAAACACCCAGGAAGAGAGGAAGAAATAGAAAAAGAGACACAAAATATGGAGTAGCTAAAGTGGGCATTGCAGTCCTTCCACAAAGGAAGCATGAACCCATCCTTCATGGAGGTGCTGCCCCAGAGGAAGCACATCGTGGCCACCCAGGCAAGAGAAGCACTGTCACCAGCCTGGCAGACGATGCAGGGCAGCAGTGTCCAGGAGGAGCAGGCCCAGGCTGAGAGGACCCCAGCCTTTAGGGGAAGAAGCTGCCGAGGAAAAGGTAAGTTTTTTTTAACTGAGGTGTTTTTTTCTTCTGGCTCTTCTGGCATTGCATGGTGTAGCCACCATCATGGCGCCTACTGTTTTTGTAGTACCTGGGGTTGAGGCAGCAGTACACGGCTGTTGTGGCTCATTTGACCACAACTCAGGGGCAAAAATGAGAGGATGAGAGGAAAGCAGGCTAAACCTGGGAGGTTACATTCTCTCAAAAAATAAGTCTCCTGAAGCCCTCTGCTCCTCAGCCTTTCCTTGGGCCAGCAGGCTTCTTCAGCCTCCTTAGCCCTTGGCAGAGTTGTTCTCTGCTGTGGTTACAAACTCTTTTGAGGATGAAAGGGCAGGGGCAGGAGGGCAGCAAGGGCTACCAGCCCCTGGCAGCACTAGCCCTGCTTGGAACCCTGGCACCAACAGCTTCATCCACGGCATTGCCAGGTCTTGTTTGCCAGGCGGGACCCTTTCTCTTGGGAGCTGATGTGCTTTTGCTTGCAGTCTCTGAAAGCTTGCGACAGAATTTCTCTGTATTGCGGGTGGATCTAGATAAAGAATCCATGCAATGGGTTGCGGGGGGTGGGGGTGGGTGCTTGTGCTTTCTCAACAGAGTGCTGTTTCTAGAAATTCAAACTAAACTAGACAGTTCTGTCAAGAAAATGTTATAAGCTCCTGCTAGATCTTATTTCTTTATGCCAGGCATTTATGCTTTGTTTCTGTCACAGTGGCAGGCTGAATTTTCATAGGGATAAAAGTATTCTTGGCAAGGAATAATTAGCAGAATATTATGGATGTAGGTGGGTGTTCCCTGTGCAAGGACAGAGCCAAAGCAAAACTTGTGAGGAGAGAGAAAAGACTGCAGTGACAACTTCGTCCTATTACTGGTTGTGTTCTCAGTGACCTGTAAAATCAACAGAGCTTTTAGTGTTTACAGTGCATCAGGCATAATAAAAAAAAAAAATTGTACATATACAATACATTTGGAGAGAATTGAGTTGAAAGCACTGCTTCAGGAAGCACAGCCATGTTCAAAAGAAGCTGCTGTTTTGTGCATGTGAGGTCTGCGTACACGGCCCTGGATTTCAGAGTACAGTACTTGTGCCCCAGGGGCCCTTGTTTTACTGGGCTCTTGCGACAGCTGAAAATCGTCTCATTAATGTCATTATTGATAGCAAAGGAAATGTACTTAAATTGCTTTTCAGAGAGGATAAAACACATAATTAAACATATTTCAGAATTCTTTTTAATTATATGGAGTCTATTTTTTTATCTTTTACTTGAGCTCCTGAATGTCTTTGTCTATCTAAACAGACAATACATTTGTAATTAATAGCCAGTAAAGACCTCAGGACAGAAATAGAATCCTACAAAAAGATTTCTGTTTTGCTTTATTATATGAACAAATCTCCAAAGAAGACTTTTAATGTCCTAGTTTTTCTCTTTGAATATTCTTATTCCTCTGAGTAGAATCCAACTTGGACAGAGGTTAGTGTACTTGATGCCTGGCTGGGTCATTTTGCTGTCAGGTGTAACTGCACCTGCATGTAGCATTCTTTCTCTTTGTTGGAAAAATCGTGTATTTTTGACCCCACACATCCCCTTTTCTCTCTATTGCCAGCAGCCTGTGTGCAGTGCTAGCACAGCCATCACTTTTCCAGAGATTTTTCCTGCAGTGAATTCCTCATAAAATTCAGAGTTGAGCAGGGCACCCCAGGCTAGGGAGCAAAGTGTTGCTGCTGTCCGTCTCTTCATTGTTACTGCAGTGATAAATATTCCTTTTGGGGACTGCTCTTAACACTGGGAGCTGTGTTCAAGATGGCAAAAGACTGAGTTCGTTTGGGCACTTTGCTTATAGGGCTGCAAGCAAATGAATTAATTAGAACTTCTCTAATCAATGCAAGATGCCACGTCAGGGAGGTACAAGTCACATCTCATCCATCCTTTCTCTAGAATGGGGAGACAATAAGATAAATGTATTTCCAAATCTCAGTATGCAGCCACTGCTCTGTCTCGATACAGTTAATTTCAAAGAAAGTGTTTGTTCCTTCTGCCTTGTTTCCAATATTTGGAGTTTCAGATGTAGTCTATTTCCAAATGCCCCGTTATTGTTCAGGTTTAATTTTCCTTAGTCTCTCTCTAATGATCTAACTTCTTTGATAAAACAATTTAGTTCATTTTAAAGAGAACTCACATTAAACCTGTTTTGATTGCTTTTCATGCTGAATCCCAAAGATGAAGTCTTGAGTGATTTCTGTTTTCTAAAACAGAGTGCTGAATATCTTTTAAGAAAATGATAATGGACCAAAGAACAATGACTTTAATACATCTCATTTAGTCCTACTGCAGTGAAGGTGGAGCTGTCTGACTAAAACCTTATGCAAAGATACTTTGCTTTCTACAGAGAGATCTATTTGTCTTCATTTTCTAAAGAAGCTTCAAAGTGTGTGACAGATATTAATTCACTCCTAATGTGCTCAGTCTGGGCAGTGCTTTCCTCAAACTTGGGGGGCAGGGGGAGTGTGAGGAACGAGTGGGTGAGCTATGCCTTAGTCCCAGCCCCTGGGACCAAAACACATCAACACCGTCTGAATTAGCGTCCTGTGTTCGCTGAAAAGCCTGGGAAGTGGCTGCCCAGGTGTGACTGTGGCACCGGGCACGTGCAGTGGGGGACAGAGAGGGCAGAGACCGATGCCTGTCAAACCACACGTGGGTTGGCTGCAGCAGCGCAGTAGGATACACCCATAGCCCTACTATATGTACAGCAGCTCTCAGCGGGGTTTATTTGTCGCTCCTTACAGTGCGATTTACCAGGTTTGAGCCAGAGCTCGGGTCTGAAGGCTGTGGGAAGGTTCCTAATAACGTCGTGCCGCCTTCGGATCAGTAGATGGAGCTCCAAGATAAATCGTTCCAGCCCTGAAGCATTGCAATCAATTAAACATAACAGCTGTTAAGAGACCGCAGTAATTACAAGGCTAAATGATATCCTTAAATAATCACTTGGGATTTATGCATCTTATTCCTTAAATCTTATCATACATACATAGAGGTTTGTTAGAGAGAGAAATAAAATTAATTCTGTGCCTCTCTGCCAGATCTCTCTAGTGTCTTTCCAAGTGTTTAGAAGACTGAATGATAGCCAAAGTCACACATGTACTCTTGGCTACAGTGCTTTTTCTTCAGCTGCCTACAGAAATCCAGTTTATAGAAACCTGCTTATGATAATGTGCTTTATTTTTATCCCTCTTAAATTCACTGCATTTCTCCCATATAATAGGAGTACCGACTTCTGTGGTTTTCCCACTTTACCATGTTGGCCCTTGGTCTCCCAAATTATAGCCTATACTTAGTGCTATAATAATTGTTCAGAAATCTGACCCTCTAGTTCAGGGTACTTTTCATTATTATTTAAATTGTCTCTGGCCTCTAGCATTCACATATATGCTAATTGTTCCCAGTGTTTAAATGCATCCCTTAAAACTTTGGGAAGAGGAGGCTGTTGAGTTCCTGATAACAGAAGAAACATCAACAGTATGAATTGCCACCTTAAATTGTGGTGTCTATAAAAGATACAGTTGTCCAACAATATTTTTGTTGTGACAGCACTAAAAGATAAACAATCAGGGCTCCAAAAAAATGGTCTTAAAGTTATTAATTAAATTACGGGGCATATGACAGGAATGACAACTTGTTTTATGAGAATTTGAGCTTTGATAAAATAATTGTCAGAGAGATAGTAACTAATTAGAACACAGCAAGAAGATTGTCATGCAGCTTCTTTCCAGGTAAGTGAAATTAGGAAGAGTTAGGTGGCTATAAGAACAGGCCCAGCATTTTGGAGATCAAAGACAAAATAGGGATTTACTCTTGTAGGAAACCTGGATTAAGTCTGAATTAATGTCCTGTTGTTCACAACATGGGATGGGAAATGCTGCTGGTTTTGTCTTGTATTTGGTTCTCTGTTAACCTCAGGAAATAGCAGTGAAGCCAGGGCTACTCTATATTAATTTATTGAGACTCTGTTTGCATCCTGTTAGTTAACTAAACATGTGTTTGCTTCTCTGACATGTGAGAAATCCACAGAGAAGCATTAGCCATATTATATATTAATGTAAAATGAAATTAGTAGTGATGTGAGCTAATAGGCTGGGCTTTGAACTTTGGCTGCAAGAGGGAAGATTTCTTGCTTGTTCTTCCAACTCAGAGGGATGGTAAACTTCAGGCAGGTGATGGGAAGATGCTGGCATCCAGTAGCAGGAATTGCTGAGATGATTGATCACACACCTTGGGGACCTATTTCCATCTTCAGTAAAATTCCTTCTCATGATTTTCCTAAGGCTGCACCTCACACTGCAGTTTACCTTCCTGTCCCCTTGAAGGAATGAAACCCAGCGTTGTGAGAAGAGCAGGTTGACAGTGAAAATAATGGGACACAGATTTATTATGAATATTTCTCAGAGAGGTCATTCATTGAAGTACACAGCTGACAGTGAAAGCTGAGATAATGTTTCTTCCCATGGGAACAATGCCAAGCTGGAGAGGACAGAACCCCTCACTGAACTCCCTGCTGCCCCACACTGCAGGCCCTGCTGCAGGTGAGCAGGAAAATGCACCTGTGTGTCCTGCTCCAGGTCTCAGCTGCAAAATGGCAGCAATTTAGGGGACCAGCTCCCCCCTTCCATTGATCTTGGGCAATGCTGCAGAGTCAGTGCACATCAAGAGCTGAGCATAAGCTGTGTTTGCTAGAGTTTTGCAGTGGAAATTTTCTCTGAGGTTCTGTAGAGTTCACATGCTGTGACCTCCTTGCAATATTTATGGACATGTTTGGCTGAGCTTGTGAGGATCTGTAAATCCCCAGGAGATCTTCATGAAGTATTTCCATTGATGCCACTCACAGTAAACTTTCACCAAAATCCTTGAGTATCTGAAAAAAATAAGACCTTAAAGAGGAAGATTTAAAAAAAAAAAGAGAGGAAATTAATTGGGTGGGAAAAGCAAAACACCTTCTGCTGTTTGAAAATTCAATTCTCTATAACTGTAACCCTTGGTACTCAGAGCAGCAACTTTAATCAGAACTGTGGCTGATTTTTTTAGCAATGTTTTTTACTGCAGTCCAGCTTTGCTATTAAAACCCATTCTTCTGTTATGCCTTGGAGGAGAGATGGCTCTGTTGGGAATAACATAAAGCATGTATATTGGATTTCTTTTTTTAAAAAAAGAGGTTAAAATAGCAATAGCAACCTTGTCAGAGAGCACTGGCTGGGGAGCAGCTTGGAGATGCCAATAGCCCTTGGGCTTGCCTTCAGTGGTCCAGTCTCACAGGTGGTTGTCAACCTTTGAAAATACTGTCAGTATTGATTGTTATTTTTAATTATCAAGGTAAACACTGAAAGTTAAGTGAGAGCTAAGAAGCATGGCTTGTCAGTTAAGCTGAGATCTGAAATGCATTAATGGTGAAATTTCCATCTTCTAAAAACCCTCTGGGATTTTTTGAAAGAAAGGAAAGGACAGACATGTATATGATGAAGTTTAAGCAGAGAAGTAATATGATTTTGGTAAAAAATTGATGTGGAACAGAACCTGAATTCTTAAGCCAGCACAGGTGAGTTCGACTGTGAACTTTGTGATCAGAGCTGGTTCAGTCTCTGTGTACCTGCTGAACAGCACCTTCAGGGAGAAAAGCAGATAATGAAATTATTTCTATTTAAAACATTTTATTCCTTCAAGTTGAGTCTGGTTGCCCAAAGTGGAGAAGTAAGTTGAATAAGAATGACATCAAGAAGCTTCACAGGTAAAAAGAAAATACAGAATATCAGGAGAGTCTGACATTTTCGCTTGGCATAAACCAGCAGAGTAGCAAGCACTCATTATAAGTAGTGCTATAGGAGAAATTCTCCTGGAAAGATGCTGAATGTTCATTTTTTTCATTGCACCACCTGCCCCAAGGCCAAACCTGTCCAGAATTTTAAACATGTAGTCCCAGGCAAAAGTGTTAAAACCAGGTACAACTTATATAGCTTTTCTTGAGTAGGTACAGTCTGGATATAGACACTGAAGTTTCAGGGAACTTGCTGTCATATGTTTGTTAGTGTGAGTAAAAAATTCAGTGTTGAGCCAAAATCTAGCAGCAACAGAGGGAAAAACTAAGGGGAGGGGCCTGTGTGCTACTGAAAAGAAAAAATGACACTATATCCCATATATCTCCTACATCCTCTCAGAAGGACCCACAGACATGGAATGCTCTCTGGCCAGGAGGCAAGGGAGGCAAAGAGCTGAAGCACAAAACTGTATAACAGAACTGTCGCTCCCTCCTAGTGCTTTGTCTTTCTGCAGCCTCTGCCTGGGAATCCTGGAGTGTTCATTTACCAGTACTGAAATCTCTCCCTGGAAAGGTTTTAAAGGAATTAGGGAAGAGCAAACAAATACGGAAACAAATCTAGCAACAGAATTCCAGCTCCTCTCATAAATTGCATGCTGGCCTAAGCTTTAGCTGGAATTTCAAGGCAAATGTTAATGGTCTGGTAAGACTTATAGTCACAGGAGGGGTTTTTTAAATGGAAATAACATTGATAATACAGTGAATGGTTCAGGAAATGATTCACTTTAAACTAAAACTTCAAAGATAGACAGGTGAGGCTCATTTACTGGAGAAACCGCCCATGTAAAATAATATGCCTAAATCTCTCTGACCAAGGAGACAGCTTATTTCAGAGATAGTCATCCAAGACCTCAGCTAGTGGAAATCAGCATAGCTCGACTGATTGAATCCTGTGGAAACATAATTAGGTAGAGTATCCCCTGCATTCCATTTCTTAGAAAGAGGTAAGGACAGGTCCAGTTCTTGTGGCAAAGAGGACAGAAGCTGTGACAAGGAATAATCTACAGGAGAGACATAATGAAAGGGAAATAAATTTGTCTGTCAAAGGATTCAAAACAGTTTGGAACAATAAAAAAATGCAATATAGCTGTTCATTTTTGAGACAGTGTCATAAAAAGGCTGATCAAAAACTCCATCCGACTTTGCAGTAGAAAAGATTAAGTAAAATGATACCATTTTCAGTAGAAAATTGTAGGGAGAAAAAAGCAAAAGAGCTCAGCTCTTGCTCTGCAGAGTGATTACTAAGAGATACCTACTCAAGCTTTGTTCTGTCAGAGATTGTGATAACACTTACAGAGATACAGCCAGACTGTCTGTTTGGCTAGACAGCATTAATATAAACCACGTAATTTAGAAAGTACCTCTCCAGATTCCATCTCCAGATAGAAATCTGCTAATGAACCATGATTCAGTTATATTCCTAATCAGGAAAATGTTTTTCAAGCTGTATTCTAACTGGGCAGTGTTTTGCTTCCTACGTCCCAAAGACCAATTAAACATTTTGTATGCAGCTATGCTATAGATAACAAATGTGCTGTACAAATTAAATCAGTTTTGATGAGAAAAATAGCTTATGTTCTGCTCATTTCACTAAAAAGCCAAACTGCTGATTTGCAGGACCCCTCTAAAATGGAGTCCTACAAGGAAGAGCAGGGATTGTAAGTCTGGGTGGCAGCATGACAGTTCATGGGATCGGTCATTGGAGAAATTGGTGCCTAATCTGATTCTGCAGCATGTCAGTCACAGAACAGCAATACCACAGTCTTAGTGGGCCTCCACCAGAGATAGATTTGGCCCACTTAACTCAGCTAGAAGGTCTGGAAAGGGTGAACTCCTATCAGTAAAACCTGGAAATGGCTGGGAAGCATAAATTCATTCACTATTAGAAGGCAGGACTTTGTAACCCTCTTCTCTCATCACAGCCACATGGGTCTACTCCACTGCTTTTTTACCAGGTTGGAATTCTGCATTAAAATCTTCACTGCCTGAGTTTAAATTAAATCCTCTCCATCCTCGCAAAGAGAAAATACAGAGGAAATCCTAATGCAAGAATATCCATATAGTTTAGAATCAGGAGAGAATCCAACCTCTGCACCAGACTTCAAACAGTGAACTACTATTTTAATAAATAGCATTTCTCAGGAAGATCATAAAAAGCTTTCACAGTGGTTCTGTCCTGGTGTAATCAGGGAAGCCAGTTCACTTCAGTCGAAGAAGAGTCTTCCTAGCAGCATCTTAATATTAGGATTTAATTGACATCAGACCTTTTACCAGTCCTGGTTTCTCCCCAAAGATTGAGTTTATGTATTGGTCCACCAAAGATTTAAAAAAAAAAAGTGTTCAAAATACAGGGGGGGAAAAAGCTATTTGTTTGTATCTGTGAAGGCCTTTTGTTGCCAGATATTTTGGAGCATCTTATTTTTTAGGCTGTTTCCTGATGGCTTGAATTCTGATTACTTATCCTCAGGAACTCAGTATGATATTAGTTCCACTGATCTTGTTGACTTTGCTTTCATGTGCAGCGGGTAACGCTGGGGAAAAGCAGAAAGGATGGAGTCATTATGGATTCTGAAAGAAGTAAAAACAAACACCCACCGCAGAACACTTGGAAGAACACGGGAGACCCTGCAGCACAGTTCTGCTGTAACAACCCACTCATCCCCACAAGCTTTATCTTTTTGAGGGGAAAATGTGCTGGCAATAGAGACAAGCTTGTGTGAAAGGTGCAGGCTAAGCCTCCAGGTAAGGGTAAGTAAGTCAGTGCTTTCCCACAAAAGAAAAGACAAAAGGAAATGAACAGTGCTGGACTGAAATTCCTGAGAGACTCCAGTTCCCTGATCTACCCAGTCTTGAGGGAGGTGTCACTCTAGGAAAGCATTAGTCTCTGTCCCTGTGTACTCAGTCCATATTTGAGTTTTTTTAATCAGCTGTAGAATGGACAAGATTTGCAGTGGTTCTTAGATGTAGATTTTAATTTTTTTCCAGGCCTAGGGAAAGAAGATACTTAGGTCCAATGGAAGTCAGGCAGGACTCTTTGAACAGATTGCCCAGACAGTTTTTGGAGTCTCCCTCATTAGAGATACTCAAGAATGGTCTGGACACAGTCCTATGCCATGTGCTCTGGAATGACCCTGCTTGAGCAGGGAGGTTGGACCAGGAGGGACCACTGTGGTCCCTTTCAACCTGACCCATTCTGTCTTTTTGTGATTCTGTGACTCTGACTTTCCTGTTTGGAAAAGCATGACACTGGATGTACATCTCTGTGATATGAAATTATTTTGAAAATCTGACCCTTGTTTTGTTCAGCTCACACTGCCAAAGCCCTTATTCTAAACACTGCAGCTCCCAGGCTGGACTCAGAAAATCTAAGTTAATAGAAGTTGATTAGGAAAGTGGCCATCAGGAAATAGAAAGCAGGCACACTCCCTCCTATTCACACACCCCTCTTATCAGATCCATGTGGAGCCTGCCACTTACTTACCTACACATCTTCCTATATGTAAGTTTAAGGCACAAGGAGATACCTCACCTGGAGATATCTGGGATCTTGCTCCTTTATTATGCCCTATAAGGTGTAGCAAATTTGACCTTTTTCAACTGTTAACTCAGCACTGCAACTCCTTATCAAAGAACTGTTCTTCTCTCCTGAAGCATCCAGCAAGTTCTTGGCGTGAGAAGGTTCCTGTCTCTGATAAGGCTTTTTTTTTACAAATTGACGCTGCTTTGTATTGCAAGGGAAAATCCATTTTGTGTGGTCTCTCCTTGAGCTTGTTATATGGTAGAATACTTAGGGGGAGGACAGGAGCTCTGGTACTCAGGGAAGAGGATGTTGGTGACCTTGATTTTGCAGATCCTCAAGGTATCAATCAGAGGAAATGCAAAGGTTTTACAGCAAAAGTGTGGCATACAAAACTAACCTTTCAGTGGAACCAAAGGTGAGCAATCCAGCAGTTGTTAGGTACTTTTCCCTATGCAGTGCTAAAAAGCTAAGGCACTACCACTGAAAAAGCAGCCAGGGAAATCAGAGGGATGCACCCAAACCTAAGCATATTTCAGCTGTTGGAACTGAATATCTTATTCACAGCACATGCCAGTAATTGCTATTTTACAGCACTCCAAACTACATTAGTGTTTGCATCAATGCATTTGCACATTGATAGCTTTGCAAAGAGGTCCTCTCAAAGCTGCATCTCCCCAAAATCTCATCTTGCCAAGGAGGGATCTGCTGAGCTGTGCTGATACACAGTTCTGCACACTCAGATGCTGACATTCGAGTGACCCATTGATGATCTTATTGACTAAATGCCATGGGAAGAGATTGAGTGCCCATTTGATAGAACCAGGAGATGAAAACAGGTGTCCAGACTTTGATCCTTCTATTTGACAGCTGGATTCATATTCTATCACAAAATCTCTCTATTAAATTGGCATCTCCCAGGGAAGCAAAAAACCCAGGAAGACAAGGGCAGAACATCATATGAGAGGAGAACACTGAAGCAAAGACAATAAAATATTTTGCCTGGCTAATATATAAATGAAGAATAGTTGGATTTGAATTCAGAATGGACCCTAAACTCAGGACTGAATGAACAGGTATTTTGGGGTTTTTCCATTCCAGCCTGTCAAAAGGGCTGAAGCAGGCAGGCAGGTGCATGCTCATCCCTGCCATTACAGCTATGAGGGGAAAAAACTGAATTTGTGTTGCCTTGTGTTTGAAACCCTCCCCTACCTGGCAGGGTTCCTCTGCTGAATCTAACAGGAATATTTTTACTTCCTCTGAGACACAATTTAAGGCTCCTGCAGTATTCAGAACAGCTGCGCAATGTAAAAAAGGAAAGGGACTATGCAAAATGCAAGGAAGAGGCAGAGTTAGTGAAAATAAAGCTGAATGGGGCAATAGTGAGGTATATAAAGAAATGCAAGCATGACTCTTGCTAAGGCTGCAATCCAGAGCTTATTAATTTGTACAGATATTTTCCTTTTTATTTAGTGGTCTTTTAAAACCCCATATCGTGGGTTAGGATCAAAAGAGCTTTTTTTTAACCAGTTTTCCACTGTATAAATCCTACTGGTACATAGAGCCAGAAATGGAAGATGTAATATTGTTGATCCCCTCCCAGAGAAGAGGAATGATCTGCACCATTGTGGAGAGCCCATCAGTCTACTCAAGGCAATTTGTAACAAGATTTCGTGTGGTGTCAGCAGACCTGCATGTCAGGGAACGGAAGGACAGAGCAAATTATTGAGACAGAGAGGCAAAATTTGCTTGAAGAAGTAACTATGCAGTTAGAATTTCTATATGGCAGAAAAACAAGACTGAAAAAATCTGCTATCTGTGATAAATGGCTAAAATAAGGATTTTTTGATGAGCAGTATGGATCCCCATATCCTCTGCCTTATCCCACGTACAGATCATTCTGTCTTCCTGTGAAAGATACAAAGGGAACAAATCCACAGATCCAGAAACTTTGCTGGGAAAGGACTCATGAAGTTGTGTGGAGAAGCTTTGTAATTGAAGATCTTCAGCAAAAACAGGACATGCTTTTCTACCCTTGCCCAAAACAGTTTCTGTAGAAGGAGCTGTTGAAGACAAATGTGATGCTTTGAGAAATACTTTTATTAAAGAGGTGCACAGTTCACAGGCAATGTTATTAGTCAATTTTAGGTGTCTTGTGAAAGTAATAAATAGTTTTTAGCAGCAAATGTGCAAGTAGAGGACTGTACTGTGGCAGTCCTCTGCAAAACAAAGCAATAAATACAGAACAAAAATTACAAAACAAGAATTGTAATGTTGTATAGCAGCTCCTAAAGGGTCCTGTCACTATAGTTATAGTCAGCCAGGGATTGCAAAACACCAGAGCTCCACTTGCACGTTTAATGTTTCTCTGCTCTGGCACAGCAGCAGTCTTGGGGCAGAGCCATCTTGGGGCATCCGTGGCTGTGGCTGTGAGAGGAGACATTGAGTGACAGGGAGGCAGTTGCTGCAGAAATCCCCAGTGTGGTTTTCCTAGCCAGTCATCCCTTGGGAAATATGCATTCTTACTGTAAGACTGAACTTGTTGGATTGCAGTTCCTAGCACCAGCCTCTGCTCACCAGCCTTTCTTTAAAATAAAGTAAAAATGACAGGCAGTCAGCCTAGCTCTGTATTAGAAATTAGTATGGCTGAGGAAATCATGTTTTCTGTAAATAAAATGGAAGGATCTTGAGTATGTTTTTTGCCACCTAAACAGCTTGATGTCCTTTATTAAGTTCTTTGTGTAGAATATAGAGAAAGAGAGAGAAGAATTTAAAAAGCATTCCAGCTGTGATACAATGATAAGCTGATACATCGGTCCATGAGGAGCAGAACCACAGACACAGAGTGCAAAGCTGTGTATGCTACAGTGCAGCTGAAATTACATTATTAGAGAGTAGATTTGGCTTTGTTCTGCACAACAGAGCCTGAAACAGTAAAAAAATGTATGCAATTATTCTCCATTTTAGGTAAGCATTAAACATTCTGATGTGAATTCTAACAAGCGGTATCCTGTGAAAGAGAGATCCTTCAGTAGTGAGGGGTCTGGGGAAAGGAGACTTAACAGACAGTTCATAAGTCATGTGGCAAAGGCACTAGTGGCTTACAATCCATCCAGTTTTTAATTCAGTGCTCCCCTCTGCTGATTTCTGGTGTGAGCTTCAAAAAGCCATGACACGTGACCCTTCTCTAACTATCTGTACTAATTCCTTCTGGAGGTGCTCACAGTTACCCCTCTCTGCCACATCTGAATTCTCAGAGGTGGGAGCAGTCACAGTGCCCTCATGCTTCACTTCCCATGGCAGGCCCTGATCTCAGCAGGAGCTTGATGTGTCACTGACAGTGAAATCCAGAGCCACCAGCTAAGGTGGGTGGATGGGTGAATGGGCTGACCTTGTTTCATCCCAAGGCAGGGGTGATACTCAGTACTTTTCTTAAATGTAGGTGATAAAGATCAGAGGCAACTGGTAACATGAACTTACTTCCCTTTGGGGAGAAGCCTTGAATTTTTCCTTCTCAGGAGAAGCCTGTTTAACAAAACACAAACTTCTCAATCATATGTGTAACAAGCTGCTGCAAAAACTGCCACGACTTCCCTTTCCAGCAAAAAGAGAAGAGGCTGCTTTTACTGATACAGGCTTGCAAGCGCAGGCATTTCCAGGAACTCTGTGCTCCCTCCTGCATTTTGCATCCCTTTTTTCCTACTTTATCTTGGATTTGGACTGACAATCACTGGAATGGTCTGGGGACAGTATGCCTACGTGCAGTTTTTGACCTGAAAGACCACCATGTCAGCACAGCATTTGCAAGTGTTAGTGCCACAGGAATGCCTTGGAAAGGCTCATCAGTATGCATGCAGTAGCTGCTGAGCACAAATATGTATGAAATTCTGATCATTGGTATTGAAATGGTGATCCTGAATATAAATTAGGAGGCTTCTAAATACATCAAATTTCAGTTAAATGGGAACTAAGTAAATACTGCATTTTAAATTATAGTTGTCTTCCATTTTAAAAAAGGAAATCTGATGTTAGTTGGTTCTTCAGACTAGATAAAGCCTTTAGGAATGTAAAAAACACATTATTAACAGAGACATTTAAATTTGAAAAATAATTGCCTAGGCATAAGCAAGACTTTTATCATGCATGTGAAGCTTTTAAATCTTTAGATCTTGTTGAGATATGGCAGATAGGATATAAAAGTGCTTATCTGTGCAATACTTTTTTGCTCAGGGAATAAATTCTCAAGTAAATTGATTATCCTAAACAAATAAAAAATGCTAAACAGGGAGAGAATTCACTGTATCTTGTTCCAGCTACCACTCGTGAGGGCTTTGTCTTTACAGCTTGCTATGGCAGCTCTCTGAAAACCATTAAACCATTGGACAGTTTCATCTTCCCCCCAACATTAAAGAAGAGAGAATTCCCATCATCAGGGATGTAGAAAAACCAACATCAATTTTTTATCAATTCCCTTTGCAGAGGAGCTGAAATGCACCTTCCCTTTGCATTGTCAGCTGTAATCCTGTGAGCAGCTCTTCATACAGTCAATACAGAACCCCACAAACAGAACACACCAGTAACTTCGTTTTTTTTACTTTATCAATCCTCATCTAGCAAGCCTCTTTAATTAACTACCTCTGTAACAGAAGCTTTTAATTCAACCAGTGTGAAACACACAATACTGCATATGGTCAAATCACTGTGATGCAAATATTTTATTAGCTTTCTGTTCATCTTAAGCCAGTCTATGCTTAACATATCAAATAACTCTGTTTTAACAGTGGAAAAGGGGAATGTGATGGATGGTAAAAGAAATAATGGGAAAGCATGTCTGAAATTCAGAAGTGGCTGGGAGTAGAAATTCAGAATGCAGTACTTTACTCCTAGAGTATTATCTCAGTCTCTAACAATGATACAAGATGCATCTGTGAAATTGAGCACCAGCTTTGTGTATGGACACAAGAGGATTTGGGAGGACAGTCAAAGATACGTAAGAGAGCACTTACTTCACTCTGCTCCACAGTTCAAAAATATTTGTCATGTCCAAATTGTGGGTAGACACTTGCCAGGCATTGAATGCTTGTTTTTAATGATTATACCTATACAACTAGATTTCTGAGCCAACCAAAATAAGAAGCTTTCTTTTGCTGTAATTTCTCAGTTAAATGCTAAAACAGGGGCACTGCTGGAGGTATCAGAATACAAAATACACATTGCTTAGTGTGCAGTATGGACATGTGGCAGCACATATGGCATTACACGTGAACACCAAACAATTTGCTCAGACCCCAAAGAGTTTGCAGGAAGTCAGAGAAAACACAGGTAGGTGACAACAATAACCTGCAGTGTAAGAGGAAAGTGGAACCAGTGGAGCATGAAAATATATTCACTCTCCCTTTTCCCAGGATGGAATAGGGAATATAGTTGAAAGCAGAGAGGATTGTCTCCAGCAGATCCAGGGGCTGTATCTGAGTCTGGTCAGGATAACTACAGCTGTTGGTTTGTTGGTGTTTGTGCTCCCATCCTGAACAGGCAGGTGTATCAGCTTATGGAAAACTTGCTTTTTGTTTTTTGCAGTGCTCTCAAACCACCTCTAATATTGCACAACTTTTGCAATCTCATAATTTCATTCATTTCAGTGGAGTTCCTCCACTTACACTGATGAAATAAGGAGGAGACTGCAGTGCCATATTTGTACTGGGAATCAGGGCAGGTTGTCAGGATCACAGTCTCTCACTTGCTGTGGGGGGCATAAAATAAAGATGATGTCAGGTCAAAGAGACAGTCTCCAATATCAGTCTTAAACCTGAGGATTTAACAAGCAGCAATTAAAAACCTTTCTTTGATATAAGAATTATGTAAGTCAATGGCATTAAGTTCTGTTGCTGATTATCTGGTCTTTGTGAAATTTAATTTCCCAATATTTCATGGCAATATATTTCCTCTTTCTAGTTAGAGTATGCGGTTAGAAGTAAAATCAGGAGCCTTTCAAAAGGTGACTTATTTGGAGTGGCTGAAAATCATCCCTCTGAGAAACAAGTACTTAAAAGCACAAATCATACTAAAAATTAGGAGATACTGCAGACACTTTGTGCTAGCCCTAGGAGGGGATCCAATATGTGTTTTTATGGGCTCTTTAATGATGATGATATTTATACATTAAACATATTTAAGAAGAGAAGGCTTGGAAAAAACTAACAACACTTCAGTGGAATGGCATTTCCACGTGCAGCTGTCACAGTTAATGTTATATTGATAAGATGTAGGTCTTGCTGACTACCGTACATATCCTTTACTTCATTTCCTTTGCAGGCAGCAAGAATCCATCATTCACATTTTTCTCTTGGCCTACATCTGTCTAAGGCAGTGTTCTCAGGATATAGTACTGTAACAATATCATATGTCATATTATTAAGTTGATGGCTAAATGCCTGATCCTGTTGTTTTAGCCCCCTCAGTGGGCAGAGGGACTCCACAAAATTTTGGAGGTGCATGAACATCTGAGACTCTGCTGATCATCTGCAAAAGCAATCAATTATTTTGTACCTTTCTCTCTTCTCACCCACAGTGCAGAAGTGAAGGTGCAGACACAATGAACAATATTATAGGTGACAGAAATGTTTGTATATAAAGCAAAGTCACACTTCTTTCCACAGCTGCTCGGATGGAAATCTAAAAACCAGTGAAAAAGTGGGTTCAGCATCTCCAGTGAGGCAATGCCTGTTCACTGACAGCAAACTTCACTCTGTGCAAAGACCTGTGCACTATTTCCACATCCCTTGGGTGCAGTATCGGCCCTCTCAGTGGGAATAAATGAGTTCTTCAGTTCACTTACCTTCATTCTAATTTCTAATTCACTGACTCAACTCACTGGTCACAGTCATCTCTTGTTTCTGTTTGGGCATCTACTCCTAGATCCTACTCCTTACTCATATGACACTCCTCTTAACTGAATCCTTTCTGCAATAATTGTAGAAAATAGCTTGTCTTTCTGATGACGGCATAAAGAGAAGCTTGACTTAAGGTACAACATGGAAAATTGGGAATGGAGGCCTAGACTTCTGCTACTGATGGATAACTTGATAAAACTGCACAGAAGATTTTGGTATGTGTATCCCTGTCACTCTAAAAGAACACTGACCTTGGCAAATATACAGACTCATATTTTGTTTTTTCTTTAATTCATGTAAATTATAAAGTTAGTTACTAATGTTGTGTACTTTAATACCATATCCTGTATCTTACACCTATTTTTGAGAATCTTAAAACAAGAATGAACTTTGTGATGCATAAAATCATAAGCAGAAACAGTTCAGTAGAACAAAGCAATGATTACTGCAATGTACAAACATGAGAACTGCCCTGAGGACAGCCCTTAAACACAGCATTATAAGAAATGCTTACGAATTGAGTTTCCCATGTCACTGAAGTATCCTGCTGCAAAACTGCCATCACTCAAAGCAAAGCTGGGAAGATCCCTTCTGGCAGACTGGAATCGCTCATGAGCATGGTAATAGATCACACCCAGCCAGTGGAGAACAGCAGAGAAACCTGTCTGTGCCCATTCTGGGTCACAACTCTTTTCTTATTAGCCAGCAGCTCCAAAACTCTTGCATGTTTTCATTAGATTTGCTTCCACTGTAAATTCTGTCTTTAGTCACGTGTCATTTCAATTCCATGTTTGAGAAGTAGATCTGGTGTCTCTGCTCATTGCCTTGAGAGTGCAGTTGCTGAGGTCTTGTCTGGTTATTACTCTGTTTTCTTCAGTGTTGGCTTCGTCTAAGGATGTGTGAGCATGTACGAGTAGGAAATAAAACAAAAGAGCAGATAGGGAATAGGAAGAGAATGAGCTAACAAGCATTAGCCCTTTCTTTAAATTATTTTCTCAAAAGTGCCTGGATATCTTCTTTTTTTTTCATTTTTAATTTCTCCAGAGTTTTCACCCTGCTTTACAAGTAGGGGAATCTTATTTTCCCCTTCAGAGAAACAGAAAACTTGAGACAAACACAGTTAATGCCAAAAGTTATTATGTAATTTCTCGTTTTTTTTTTTTTTTTAATATTCACCAAAGATATTCCCTCATCTAATTAATAATATTCAAAATTTCTACCTACAAAATACCTTTTTTTGGTACGGTTTGAGCTGTATATTGGCCTTAAAGTGTAATTCTTTGAGGTGCAGGGACTGAGTCATTCACAAAAAAAATCATTTAGGTGAAATCCAAGTCAAGGTTCAATATGTTAATGCCATCTGAAGGCAGCTTTGAAAAAGATAATTAGCTGTCCTTGCTCCTAGATTTCTGTTTGAATCTGTATATTCTCATCTTTGGAAGGTCTAGGAAGGTTTAGTTACAAGTTTTGTTTTTCTATTGCAGCAGGAACTCACCACAAAGTGATATTTTAAAGCGGGTCAGTAAAACTTTGATCTCAAATTTTCAAGTCTAGCCTGACATACAGCACCTTAAAGAGGATCTGATTTACAGACAGTGCATGCTCAGCACTTTCAAAGCTGAAGTCCCCCTCTTTCAAGCTGAATGTTCAAAAAGAGAAGCATTCCGAAACATCAGACACATTTTGGAAGTCAAAGTGAATCTTTGCTGTGGCATATTTGGTGTCACTGACTGATTTCCTTTTTTCTCTACTTTTCCAGGGATTAAGATACAGAGATTACAAAGTCTTTCTTGTAGCTCCTGTATGTGGAATAGAATAGGGGGTCCTATAAAAAACCTCTCATGTTTATGTTCATTATTTTCGAGAGCTCCAGCTATTTATGTGCCTGTAAATAACCATTTAGCATCATTAGAAGTTCTCCATGAAGCAAGTCTGTTCCATTACACTGAAGCACCAGCCTGAAGGAGGATGCCTGATCAAACTGTCATCTGCATCTTTCAGACATCACACCTGCTCGGAGTCAAGACAATTTTCCATTCATAGGCTCTCTCCCTTCATCACGCTGGCCAAAGCGATTCTTAATAGTAGCACTGAGCTGCAACAGCAGGTAATTCAGACTTGTAAAGAAAGGACCAGCTTCTACTGGTGCAGATGCAGGCAAAACAACACAGTTCTTACACTGAAACCTTTTCACTGCTAATACAGTCCCAAAGACAGAGTCTGACTTCCTGCCATAATATGCATTTATTCATCCCTTTATCACCACAGAGCAAAAGTGGTTTTCACCTGTCACAGAACTCCTGGAACTCGTCCTCATGTGCCCGTAGCAGAAGGGTTTCTTTGAAAGTCTCATGGGAGAGCCATTTGCATGCAGCACGTCGTGGACATGCTCCAAATGCTGCTGCACCACAGGCATACCAATGCAGAGGGCTTATAAAATAAGGTTTGTCGTGGCTAGTCCTTGAGAGGTGGCATATTGGGAAGAGAAAAACAAAGATATTCATTGAGACTGGAGCCATTCTCCCCTTAAGAGAAGCATGTCATCTGCCCGCCATTGGCAGTGTGAGTCAATGCCAGCTTACAGAGAGCTTCACACGAGGAATATCTGAAGAGACAAGTGGGAGTGTACATGGACTAAAGGATTGATATGGAGTGATTCCAAAATTTCCAAATATAATTTGTAAGGCCCTTTATTCAGGGGGTGCAGATGCACATATTAGGGCATTTATATCTTAGTTAATGTCTAATAGGTAAAGAAGTGGCAACTGGGCAAAAAAGGAAAAAGGTCTTTTTCGACACAAAAGGAACTTGCACAACTGTGTTATAGGATCCATACAAATGCAGGGATTAATGGACAGAAAGGCACATAGTAGAAGAGGGTACTGTACATTTTCAGTGTCTTGCTTTTTGGCTATCACAGATCCTGTAGCTGGCAGAAATAACCAGCAGTGCAATTCATCATTTTGCCGTATAGTAGGTCCCTTGCATTTATCTTCTTTCACTGATGTGATATATAAAACTTGGTGATTTCTGGGTATTTTATTTTCTATTCAATAAAATATGTTGACTGTAGTCTCAAGGTATGTGCAACTTGCAAAAAAACTATTAAAAAGCCAGGAACTGACATAGCAGTTTAACATAGAACTTCCCAGACAGGAAGGGAGAGAAATGTTGTTGTTCTGACCACATATCTAACTGGCATAAAAATATTTTGAATCTTGCAAAAGTATTTTGAATATTTTGAATTGTCTATTTCCTGCCTATTTGATCACTAATTCATGGAACTGCATTGGTGGTGCTGCTATATGAACAAAGACTGAGACTGAAAACAAGACACTATTACCTCTTCATCATAAGAGAACAGACACAGACATGGATTGAGACTAGAGCCCTGATTCAGGAATTTCCTGTAGAATGTGTTTCAACCTAGGAGACCAGAAAAGGTATTTTAAAACCCTGTTATCAGGAAGCTTACATTTGCCATACATGGAGCCACATCCCTATGTCAAACTGGGCCACTCCGGCTGGAAATGTTTAATAACTTCATTAGTGGTTCACTGGGGTATTAGAGGATGTGAATGTTAAACTTGCAGATTAACACCAGGATTGAAGGGCTGCAAGCATTTTGGAGGATAGGATCAGTGTTCAAAGCAATATTTACAAATTAGAGAAATGAACTGAAAAAATGTGAAGACACCTTGATAAGAACAAGGACAGCACAGTTAGGAATGATGGCTGCAGCAGCAGAACTGAGTGAGAGAGTTCTGCAGGCAGGAGTCCAGAGAACTTCAGCACATCCTGAATTGCACTTCAGTCAACAGTGCTCTATTGTGCAAATAACAAACATCACTTGAGCTGTCCAGTCTGAAGCCCTGCAGGTGAGATGTATAAATGCCCCAGGCTTCCCTCCTCTGCTGGAATGGTCTGACCCATTTGGCACATTGCACTTAAGGAACACTTGGATCAACTAGTCCTCAGTGATGGTAGCCAGAAGGATCACAGATCTAAAAAACCATGGCTATGAGGCAAACAGAATAAATTGGAATGGTCTGAGGATGCCAGGGCTGATGGGGGTGGGGAAGAGAGAAAACAAATTGCCATGTAGTAATAAGAATCTTCTTTCTTATATCTGTATTCTGTCAGTAGTTTTCTGTTATCATTGGACTTCTAAGAAAATATCTCTAGACAGCAGCATTTAGCTTTTTTTGTTCGTCTACAGTATAAAAATATTTATATTAGTTTCCTTACTAAATAGATAGGAGGATGTCAAATAAGTCCCATTTTTCTAGGCCAGTTTGACAGAGAGAATTCAAATATTGCTGTTTATTGTTACGCAGTATGGCTTTTAAAGTTGAAATTCAGTCAAAATTACTGACTTTGTGGTGGAAATATCAAAGTTGGGATTAGACTTTGTATTTAGCTGCCTCTAGTAAAATAAGTTTTTCATACTTACTTTCAAATATCTAACTCAGCAGAGACAGGAAAATTATAAACGTTGTTAGTATGTGGCCTGTTAGCATTTCACTTTTATTTTAATAGTTTATTTTATGGTATTGATGAGATCATTCTGAGATCCACACCCACTAGGCCATTAGTAATTTTCCTTTTCCTTGCCTTGTCACTCACTTTGCAGCAATTAAGTTGCCCTCTTTTTATCTGGTGAGCACTGGATTTATGCCCAGACTATACAGAATTGTCTACACAGAGATAGACAGTGCCCTTCATTTATACACTAGCTGTTTATTTTCAAGGTTATTTATTAGGGGCATAGCTAACATTTCTAGTTAGGATATTTTATTAAAAGCTGAGTCAAAGTTTTAAGATTCAGCCAGCTAGGAATGGATAATACTTTGCAGGGCACCTCCAGTAATTATAGCAATTTTCCTAGAATAACATGCTCTTCCATGAAGTGCATCTGTAATTATTTATCTCATTAATGGGATTATCTGCTTTTATCAGCATGACCACGTGAAAGTGCACTTCAACATACAGATACAATGCTAATGCCTTTGTGCATGTGTTTATGAATTTTTCAGCCTTTGAAGTATTAACGTGTTAAGAATGTATCTGTGCAGCAAAGATACCAAAATAATTTCCTGACACTGTCCTAGGACTAGTGTGTGTATCATCATTGCAGGTGCATCCAGCTTCATTGTACTGTTCTGCCTTGGTATCTTTCATGCTGCATTTACACAATGATTCTTTTCCCCAATATTCTTTTTGGGAAAATTATTCTTTTCTTGCATTGTTTTGGTCTGATCTTTCCCCTTTTTCAGTCTTTCATTTTGCTCACTAACTTAATAATGTTCAAGGACAAAATTAATCTAGATCTTGACACTGGACTTTGCCTTCCTGTAGCTCAGTGAGGTTTGGAAATTTTACACGAGCAATTACTAATTCTTCTGTTCCTCTTTGAGAACATGCTCTGGTATTTTCAGGGACTTCAGTGCTGTATCAGTTTGCTATTTGTCTAAAGAAAGGTTTATAGTGTTGTTGTTAATGCCTGGAAACACGCACAAAAAGCTGTTTTGAAGTACTCTACTCATAAGTAAATTGCTGCTTTCTACTGTCAATAAGTTTGAATGAGTAAAATGTCCTTCAGCTGGCTATTTAGCCAGCCAACAGCAGAGGAATAATATTTGCAAAGAGCATTAGAGCTGTTGCTCATCTCTGAGAGTTGCCCCTTAGGGAAGCTCTGAATTTGTATACGGGTGCCTGACCATTTTGACACCTTTTCATCTTTCCCTGTTTCTCATATCTTTATCCCACAAAACTAATCCTGCTATAGATCAGTTCCTGTGAGATGTATGCAAACCCGTCCCCAGGAACTCAGGAACAGGGATTGATACTGGAGACGAGGAAGCTGCGAGGGTGAATTGAAAGGATGTGACATCTCTGTTCTCCATTTCTATGTTATGGCTCCTATTTTCCTTGAGGAAGGAGACAAATGGGGTTTGTTTCCAAGCTAGTGAATATAAAGTTGAAGTAATTGCATCTGCAAATATGTGGTCATGGTTTATATGGTTGAAATAAATGACATTGTGTCTCAGTGCTCAGTGATGCAGAAAACAGAGTTAGAGACAGAAGCATAATTTTTTTTCTTTTTGTCTTCTTCCTGATTAACCAACATG
This sequence comes from Corvus cornix cornix, assembly GCF_000738735.6. NCBI lineage: Eukaryota > Metazoa > Chordata > Aves > Passeriformes > Corvidae > Corvus > Corvus cornix. The sequence continues at coordinate 5,260,026 of NC_046338.1, forward strand.
TCGCATCTTCCTTTTATCTGAACTCTACCTTATATGATGAGAACCAGCTGTGTGTTCATCAGGGTAGAAGCTGCAGCAAAACACCTGTGACACAGACATTTGCAAGGTACTTTAATGGTGCTCCTCCAACATTAAACCTGCTCTGATTTGTTATTAATTTTGTGAAATCCTGAGTATACAGCACATAGAGCAACGTATCAATTTGTTGTGCTTTAGCAAACAAACAGTGTTTGTAAAAGAGTCAGAACAAATCTGCTGCTTGCCATGTCTTATGGATAGGTTGCTGTCCTAAAATGTATGGAGCTTTCCATCAGTGGGCTATGTAGAGTTGAAGTTAATACTTTAGTAGTACATTTTATTACACTTATATCTAATAAATACCTTGGCACGGTACAAGTAAGACATTTCAGAGAAAATTTATAATTATAGAATCATAAAATTGCAGTTCAGTTTGTTACTTCACTGGAAAATCATCTTCCTTTTCAGGAGTTGTGTTACTATACTTACTATTGATTCATGGCTGTTTTTTGTGAATAAAAGCAACATTTCTCTCAAACTATATTTGGGATGATCATGAAATATAATCTTGCTCCTTTATTTATGAGAAGGAGCCCTTAGATGCTTGTGTAGTAAGAGCAATCTGCCACAGGACAAGAGCTGCCTGCTGGAATGAGAGGCTGGGCTGAGCACATCTCTTCTCTCCTCTGGAATGGGGACAGAGTATCCCTGGTGCAGCTTTGTCAGATCTTTGAGCTTGTTTGAGCTGGTGCCTAGGATCTCCACTGGACAGGCTGAGTTTGCTGGCTGCTTTCAAACAGAAGTGTTAAAGGGTTTTATGAGAATAACAGGCGAGGTGGGCTGACCCTGGCTGATGCCAGGTGCCCCCAAAGCCAGTCTTGCCACTCCCCTCCTCAGCTGGACAGGGGAGAGGAAACATATTAAAAGGCCTATGGGTTGGGAAAAGGACAGGGAGAGATCACTCACCAGTTACTGTCACAGGCAAAACTGACTCAACTTGGAAAAATTAATTTACTACCAATCAAAATCAGAAATAAAACCAAATCTTAAAACACCTTCTCCCCACCCCTCTCTTCTTCCCAGACCCAATTTCACTTCCCATTTTCTCTCCCTCCTTTCCACCAGAGGCTCCAGGGGACAGGGAATGGGGGCTGTGGTCAGTTAATCACAGTTGTCTCTGCTGCTCCTTTCTCCTAAGGGGGAAAACCTCTCACACTCTTCCCCTGCTCCAGCATGGGGCTCCTCCCACAAGAGACCGTCCTCCACAAAATTCTCCAACACGGGTCCTTCCCCTGAGCTGCAGTTCTTCCCAAACTGCTCCAGCGTGGGTCCCTTCCATGGGGTCACATCCTCCTTTGGGCATCCCCCTGCTCCTGTGTGGGGTTCCCCATGGGCTGCAGGTAGATCTCAGCTCCACCATGACCGTGGGCTGCAGGGCAGAGCTGCCTCACCATGGTCTGCACCACAGGCTGCAGGGGAATCTCTGCTCCCGTGCCTGGAGCACCTCCTCCCCCTCCTTCCCCACTGACCTTGGGGTCTGCAGGGTTGCTGCGTTCATGTTCTCACTCCTCTCGCTGCTGCTGTTCTGCTGCAGTTTTTTAGCCCCACCTTTTAAAAAATCCACTTTCCCAGAGGCTCTACCTTTCTTACTGATGGGCTCAGCCCTACCAGTGCTGTGTCTGTCTTCGAGCCAGCTGGCATTGGCTCTATTGGAGATAGAGGACACTTTCCACAGAGGCCATCCCTGGACCCCATGCTCCCAAAAACCTTGCCAGCCAACCCATCACAGTAGGGAAGAACATCTCCACGTGTGCACACAGTCTATTTCTGCACCTGTATTGTTGAAAAGGATGCACTGGAGTATCCTTCCATATTCTGTACAAATTAAAAGATCATGGTGTACTAGGTAAGAGAGAAATGTATGGACAGCAATAGCTGCAGTGGAAATCTATTCCTCCTTTTCCCTACCTGTTTGCTACAGACAGCTGCAGAGAGTGCAGCCTGGGAACACTCAGCACTTCTGCATAATTTTGCACTTAGTAATGATTAAAAATTTGCTCATTTACTGATTTCTAAGGAGTTGGTTCTAGTTCAGCTGTGGATAAGTTATTTTTCCAGCTGCATCTAAATGACAGTTTTGATATTCAGCACCATGATTAATGATTTCAGAAACAATAAGAAAAAATATAGTTTTCATCGGCATATTTCTAATCTTTGTGAATGTGGAAAGTTTTTGTAAATAAACTAATCTTATATTTATTTGTGTTGGTTATTTGTGTAGGTTTCTTTGTTCTTGTTGATGCCTCACTTGAGCGCTGTAAAAAGGCTTCTAGCTGAGTGCCATGTGTTTAAGTAGCCAGTGTCTTATTAATACTGTTCATATGATAGAGTTCAAAGGCAACCTGCCTTCTATACAAATCTGGAGTAATTCCACTATTGTTAATCAAAGTACTCCAGAATTATACCAGTTCAAATGAGAATAGAATATAGTGCTGTGATACAAATCCAAAGCAATCCAATTGAACTTAGCCCTCAGAGTAGTCACCACAAATGTATTATAGAGCTATGGCTGCACAAAATCACTTCTCAGTTGTTCATTTCATATGTGTTTGTTTTTATTCCCAGCGAACCTGAAGTGCCATCAAATTGTAAATAAAATTCTTTCCATCAGAATGTGAAATCTTGAAATATTCAGCTGCAGGCTGTCTTACTTCTCAAGCACCATTCCTTTATTTGAAAGCTGTTCTCTGCTGTAGACTGAGTTACTCTGTTGGCAGAACCACTTCCTGGGGCACTCTAGATGAAGGAGATGTGGCTGACAATTTGTCTTCAAAACCTCCTGCTTTCTTTAGGAAGGCTTATTATTAATAGATGCCTTTAGCAGACAGTGAATCTTTTAATTGCCAATTTCCAGTCTGTAGAGATTGCTCATAGTTCACTGGAGCAATAGTCATCATTACCTTGTGAAGGCCTTTTGTTTGCTCCTGCCATGAGCTCAGTGTCATCACACCCATTAAACTGAATAAACTGCATGTTGTTTATCTCCATCATTTCTGTGAGCTGGTGATGAGCCCTGTCAGTCTCACAAACATTGAGATGAATGGGTTTCCTCGAAAACCTTTGCTGGGACAGGAAAAAACAATGACCAAAGAATAAAGTGCTGAGGGAAATAAAGGTAGAAGTTTAAAACTGGGTGTAAAATTAAATTGTCTGGATTTGAAGATAAGATTAAATTCTTTTTGGCCAAACAGCTGGTAGATTGACTTTGAATTGTCTGAACTCAGTGGGAATATTGCCTGTCTTCCATGGGAGCAGGATCTCATGCGGAAATGGGTGTGCATTTTTTACCAGGGAACTTCTCAGTCAATACAGACAGAGCCCTTTCAGTTGGTTGAGTCAATTGATTAAGCTAAATACAAAATGACCCTGCAGACCACTCAGTTGGTCAGACACACGTGACAGGCAGTGCAGTGGTTAGAGCCCAAGGCTCTTACCCAGATCTGCATTCATCGTGTGAGCAAACCCATTGTGAACAATCTTCTGGTGAACCCTCTCTACTTCCACAGAACTGTCACAAGGCTGATCCTGGGAGACCTGGAGCTAGCACAGGAGATAAATTTCAGCCAGGAAGGAATAGTACTTTTATACTTTTGTAGCTATGTTCAGTGTACATTTGGAGAGAAATTGCAAATTAACAAATTATTATGTTAGAGTGCACAAATTATTTCAGTGGGTCACTTTAATGGCTTTATTTTTATTGTAACACTGAGGTTTGCAGTGTTTAATGCTGTTGTGGAGCAGTTGGAAGAGACACTGGTACCCACATGCTCACTAAGCCTCGTTGCACTGAAGCACCTTTTAACGGGTCGAAGCCTCTTGTAGTTGCTGTGGGAGAGTCACCCTGTCTCACTTCTTACCCTGTAAAGTGCAGTGCAGAAAGCAGTGGATGTGCAGCACAGAAATCCTTGTGCAGGTTTCTGTGACTATGCAGAGACCCATCTCTAGAAACAGAGAGGGAGAAAAGCTTCTTTCACGTTTAGTTTTAAGGACCGGAATAATGTGAAAAACTTGCTAAAGCTGAAATTCTTCAGATTCAGATAAGCTTTCCTCATATATTTCTTATCTCCAGTGGCTGCTGATAATGACTGGCCTTTTCACCTGCAGAACTGCTCAAGAGTACATTACAATGTCAAGTGCTAAAGGAAAGTGGGCACATATTCATGAATGCAAGTTGCAGCTTATGTCCCAATTCCCAATGAGCAGTTTCATTCGATGTGACAGAAAGCATGTAAATTGGGATATTGGCAGGAGCAGAAAAAGTTTTTTTGTGCATAGGGTGTTACAAAAGAAAGCATCAGTGTCTACATATATTAAAATTAATCTGTTTTTAAGGTAGCAATGTTCTAAGGAACAGCTCTTCTTGCATTCAGTGTTTTAAAAGCAGAATTAGGATTACACAACAATTTACAGAGAGGGTTTTCATACTAATGAAGATGTAATTCCTGAGAGTGACTGTCGCCATGTGCTATTAGTGAAAAGCCTTCAACTCTAAGTCCCAAACCACAAGTCAGATACAACAGCGTCTGGTCATGTGCCTAACGCTAATTAAATACTGAGCATTCAGAGACTGCTGACCTCAAACCTTAATCCCTGCTTGTAAAAAAAAAAGAACCCAAAAACTGGAGATCAGGAAAATTCAAAAGTTTGCTTTGGTTTTTTTTTTTTTTTTTCCCTTTCTATAAGTTCACATAGATCTAAGTGGAAAATGCCACTGTTGACATATTTATAGTTTTGTCTCTGGGTTGTGAGGTCTCTGTATTGTAACTGCAGAACATTTGTGCAAAATACTGGCAATAAGGAAATAAGAAGGAGCAGAAATACTGGCAGATTTGGTGATCCCCCTTCTTTATTTTTTCCTTTCGTGCTTTATTTGCTTGGCCTCTTCCCTTCTTCCTTGAGGCATATTTTCATCTCATGTTGCTGCTTGTGCACATCAATTACACAGGTAGCTCTTACAGAGTAAACTCAGTAACTCAGAGAGTTACCAGTGCAGTAGATGCTTTTTTCCCTTTGGCATTGATCAAAACACAGGATAGATCATGGTAGTATGCCTGATCTCTTGTGTTTAGGTCAGTGCTGCTGCATGTGTGGTCAGTGTTTCTGCAGTGGTTCTCCTCCTCAGTGCTCACACTGTTACCAGTGCTTTGCTGAGAGCTCACCTCTTTGTCCTATTGTTTGACTGCTTTTTAGGTGTCCTACTAAACGGCCACTTTAAGCAAATACTGTTTATGGGTAGAATATCACTATTTCAGATGTGGCTTCTGGAGTAGGACTTGTGATGACAATTTCTTCCTCATCTTGGGCTGTCTATTCAGTGATTCTCTCCCTCAAAGAAAGGTTGCCAATTCCACATTCAGACATACTCCATTATATATCTATGTTGCTCTATCTAGTTCCAGACTTCTGATATCTACTTCTATCCCAGAGAGACCCTCTGAGACTGGAACTAAGCTGTGGTCTTAATGGGAAGGAAGAGAAAAAGAAAAGGTGTTGTTCTATTGACTAGTTTTAATGTGATACAGTGGAAAAATTGAGGGTTTGTCAGTATTTAAAAGTGGTAGGAGCTGGAGACAGAATGGAACTTTACCTTTTGATAGCTTATGTTCTGCAGATGGGTATCTTGGAAAAGACTAATCTTGTATTGTAATGCTGGACTATGTTGCAGATGGAGAGAATAAATTGAGTCGGCAGAAAATATGAGCTGTACTTTGTTTCCATAACTGAATTACTGGCCTGAAATGAAAGGTGGAAGGCCTGGCTTGTGGCCACCCGAGCCTCCAGCAATTTGGGGACACCCACGTCCCTGCAGTGACTGTTAAAGTCGTATGTGCCAGGCAAGCAGGGCATGCTGATCTGCAGAGGAAGAGGTTTCCACCTCAGAAAGACAGGCTGTAGTCATGGCCCCTGGAAGAGTTCAGAAAGAAAAAATGTTGGAAATGTTTTCTTTTCCCTTTGCTTTTTCACTTAGGCTGCTGTTCATGAGGGCTTGATCCATGCCCACTGTCTTCCTCTCATTCCTGGCAGCTGGAAGCTCTTCATGTATCTGAAATATTTGGCCACCTTATTCCATCTCAGATTTCCTGCACCCCTTATTTCTTAAATAGTTTGTTCAAAATTTTGAGAACCAAATTATTTGATAGCAGCTGTCTTTTCTTCACTCAAATTCTCACAATATCCCAAGGTAAAAATTTTGCAAGAAGTTTGGTATAGCCTGGCAACGTATAGCCCATCCTGGCCTGCAGGACTTGCTATTATCTCTTTGTGTTTTTCTGTCCTGAGCTCATTTGCACCTTCAAATGTTTTCTTGCTGTCAGCTTCCCTATTTTTCTCCTGCATCTTTCCTGGTCGCTCTGCCAACATTCCTGCTGCCACCTATCGTGAGTCTGGAGATGTCATCGCTGTTCCCTAAGCCATGTTTGCACTGAGCACACACATTTAAATATGGATGAGCCTGGATAGATTCCACTTTGTCTTTTGCCTGGCACTGTTATAAGCTTGTCATAAACACTTCCTAAAGGATTGCCACATTGAAATATTTAAGAAGCTGTTTAATCTAGTCACACTGATTAAAAATATTTAGTTCTTTAATGCACCCCATTCGCTTGCTTGTATTTGCTATATTTACTGTACAGCTCACAAATTTGTTGAGAAAAAAGATCAACCAATAATGATACTAATCTTAGTAACTTGCATGCTTTTGTTATGAAAGGCTCATCTTTTGCCACTTTCTGCAAAGGAGGAGTTGGCAGGGAAGAAATACACAAAAGAAATATAAATATAAAATATTTATAAAATATAAAAGAAATATAGTTAAATAATTGCTTAGGCAGGGAAAAAGCTATAACTGAAAAGACTTTCAAACAATCTGATTCCAGGACTTCAAGCCTGAATTATAGTATCAGTGGCAGTTTTGCCACTTCTGTTACTAGGAGCAACTTTTTACTGCCCTTCAATGTCTGGTAAAATCAACAGTCCTCTGAGAAGTGTCAAATTATTCGTGACTTTGGCTCTGAAGGCAGTAAGCTCCTGCTTGATGTGTCATTAGTTCAAAGCCAGTAAGGACGAGCAGGTTTTGCCTGTTCTTTGTCTTTCATTCCCCTGGATTGCTTGCCATATCTAATTAATATTTTGTCACCCATCACTATATAAGTCCTCAATGCTGTCTTCAATACGAAATGTTTTAATCTATTTTGCTCTTTGTACCATGTGTTGTATAACAGGCTCTATCCAGTAGACAATAGAAGCAGCTGCCTCTGGTGTTAAAATGTGTGGCAAACATGTCCTGTTCCGTGCTGCACTGCTTTGATGCTCAAACCTCATGGTAAGGCCCAAAACTCAGAAGCATGAAATAAAAATTAGTCTAGAGAGACAAAAAATCTCTTTTTATCACCGGCAAGTAGCAAGAGTCCATGTTACCTTGTTCATCATTCTGTCCATCAGATGAATTTTTTATGTGTTGGTGGTGGTACAGAAATAAATAATAGAAAATAAAATAATAATTAGTTCAAAGTATTTTCATGATACATATTTGTAAAAAGACATAGCTGCAGGTTTGTGGAAGTCTTTATGAGGTTGGAGATGACCATTCTTTAAGTCTTGGTTTAACCCCAGCCCCACACAGCCTCTCACTCACTGCCTGCCAGCGGGATGGGGGGGAGAACCCAAGAGTAAAGTGAGAACACTCCTGGGTTGAGATAAAGACAGTTTAACAGGTAACGCAAAAGCACACAGACAAAGCAAAGCAAGGAATTCACTCCCCACTTCCCATGGGCAGGCAGTGTTCAGCAGGGCTTCACCATGTGTAATGGTGGCTTGGGAATTGAAACACCATCACTCTGAATGTCCCCTCTTCCTCCTTCTTCCCCAGCTTGGTATGCTGAGCATGACTCCACAGGGTCTGGAATATCACTTGGTCACTTGGGGTCAGCTCTCCCAGCTGTGTCCTCTCCCAACTCCTTGTGTACCTCCAGCCCGTGGGTGGGGTGGGGTGAGGAGCAGAAAAGGCCTTTGCTCTGTGTAAGATCTGCACAGCAATAACCAAAACATCTCTGGGTTATCAACTCTGTTTTCAGCACAAATCTAAATCATAGTCCCATACCAGCTACCATGAAGAAAATTAACTCTGCTCCAGCCAAAATTAGCACACCACTGAGGCCTTAAAGAATTTGTCCAGAAGTATCTCAAGAAGTTGCCTGGGAAATTGTTTGTGTTTTTTCCTGATTTTTTTTCAAGGTTTCTCTACTTGCTGCATTTGGCCCTTCTCTTTCTAGTATACTATGATGGGAGAGATACAAAACATTACTGGGAAGAAGAAAGGAGTTAACCTTGATCAAAGTTATTGAAATGTGCCTGGACTAATTTTTTTTCCATTTTGGTTAAATTCGTCAACTTCCTGCTTATTCAGAATGGGTCCAAAAATCCCTCCAAAAGTCTTCCAAATGCCTTATGAGATTAATTTGGATGCATGAAATACAGGTCTGCAAAATCATATGATTTAGCAAAGCACTGAGCGACCACCCTTTACAAATTCTTTAAGGTGTCATAAATTAGTCTTCTATTTTAATTTTTTTATGTTTATTCTAACATGATGACTATAGCTATTCTAAAAATTAATGCTATTTTATGCAAAATCTTGACTGACATTACTTTGACCTAATTAATTTCTAATTCTTTAAATCTGTTACAGTATTTACATCTACATGTTACAGTATTTTCATCTACTTCACAGGTTTTAAAAAAACTGAGCTTGTTACCCCAGTATTTATATCAGCCATTTCATGTAACTGACTTTTTTGAAGCCAAATCCTCTATTTCAGTCGTGAATGGGAAGGCAGAATGATTGGAAACAATTTACAGAGTATTTTTGCATTATTGGGAAGCCTCAATATGCTGTAAAGTGTCTCAGAAGCGCCTGTGCCAGCACGTGCTCTCAGCCTGCCACTGCCCGGGGGTGGTGCGCACAGCGCTGTACTGACCTCTTGGAATGAGATCATTTCTCTTGTTGTTTAGGTTGCTGCTCTCTGCCTTCTCTCGTGGCATTTTTCTGTGGAGATACAGAAACTTAACTGACATTGAATTCCTCTTTCCCTGTCATTTATGTATGTTTCCACAAGATGTTTGTTATTTAGCAGGAACCAGATATTCCTGGATCCAGCTATTCCAGAGCAAGCTCAGTGCTTTTTTCTTTCCCCTGTCTGGTGAGTCCAAGAGCAGAGGATAATCCGGACTGGCATTTAGGCTGATGTTGCCTGCCGGCAGCTCTTTGCTTAGGAGGGCACAGCACAGATGAGTGCCAGTGCACCTGGAGCTGCTTTTCCTGAGACTTCCCTCTGCACCTCCAACTCCCTGACCCGAGTCCCACAAAGGTGCCAGCGTGCACAGGCCCCTGAGCTGCTCAGCTGCTCAGGAGTCAGAGGCAGCCTCCCTGCCTGGCTCTTGCCTGCCAGGCCTTGGTGCAGGTGCAGGACTGCTCTGGCCCCACTGCAGCAGCCCTTGGTGCTGGGCTGAACCCCTGCAGTGCTGCCTGTGGTGCGGGCATGTCCGAACCAACCCCGGGTGCAATTCGGCTGTCATTAACAGCTCCCTCCTCCCTCAATTGGATGGAAAGGATTTCTTGTATTTTAGGGGTTTTTTTGAATAAAACTCCTTCAGAATTGAAATCTTGGAATATACTGGTTTGCAATCAATACAAATGTGCTTATCTCTAGCCTTGTGCTTGAGAGACACTCAGCTTGCAGCAGTACCTATCTATATGTATTTGCTGACTCAAGTACTTTCCAAGAAAACAGCAGTAGCAGTTTGACCTCTAAGTAATGCTGCACTTCCATGCGTCCTATGAACTGGGCATCTTCATTCCTGTTGCTCAGAGATACGGATTCTGGAACGTGCAAAAACAGGGAGATAAGAATTTCACCCTGCTGATTTGGCCATCGACATTTTTCCTTGTCTTTTCAGCCCCATCTCAGCCTGATTTACATCTTCTGTGTAACTGATAAACAGAATTGGACATTGGTGAAAGTAACTGAGTTGTTATAGTAGGAAAGCCTTTCCCTTCCTACTGGAGGTGTAAGAACTGCACCCCTTGCTTGCCTGAAGAGCTTTATTTGGGCAAAGCCGCAGTAGAAATAAATTCCAGTCTGAGCTTTGGTCTAAAGGAGGCTGAAATGCCAAATCTCTGGTGAAAGGTGGCCACAGGGCCAGCTGCTCTCATCACCCTAGGCTGCTTTTAGTAGAGGAACGGAAGCCAAAAAACATCAGGAATTTGTTTTGTTTGTTTTTTGAGGTTTCCTGTGGTTCTTTGGGCTGGATTCTATTTGGAGATATGTATTTTTTAGGAATCCATGTAGCAAACAGTGACCTATATTATTATTGAATCACAAAAGCTATCTACTGACAGTGGAACTATGATGTGAGTCCTACCATATTTCCTGATAGTTTGAGGGTAAGATAAACATCAGTGACAATTTAAAGCAATCTTTTGCTTTTAAAAGGCTTGGATGTCCGTAGGGTTGAAGAGGGACTTAAACCTTTAATGAAAATAGAAGGGAGTGGCAAAACCATTTAAGCAAACTGGATCATAACATAAAGGGAATTGAACCAAGTGAGGATGTCAGGCCACTGAACAAGATGAAATAGTGGCATTAAATCCTTCTAGTTCTCATACTGAAAATAGAACTGACCTCTAGGTTCTGTATGTCAGAAGCTGTGGTCCTGCTAGTGCTGCTGTATTAATTTTCTGGAATTAATAAGGGTCTTTTTCTGAGCATAGAGAGTCTTTCTTTTGAAGCCCTTCCTTGCTTGGGGGAGAAGGGCATTTATTTATGCTTATGAAGCCAGATTTTACCATGCACACTACATGAGAAATCCCACTGAAATCAATTAAAGAATATATGTCATAAGTGACCATTCAGTATGAGGAAGGGTGACAAAATCTGGTCTTCAGATAGACCACAAGAGGAGAAAAGTCTGTCTTCATCCTTTATTTTTATAAATCCTTAAGAAAACACAAGACAGATTGGTACAAACATGTTGCAGAAATGAAGGTGAGCAGAATTTCTTCCAAATAGCCTGATAGCTGGGTTGTACCGTACAAGATTAAGCTGGTGATGATTATATAAATAAACTAATTAGCAGCATTTTCTTTAGGAGACTAATATCTTGCTGTATTAGCCCAAAGTACTGGGAACCAAAGAAAAAAGAGACAGATGAAAAGATGCTAAATGAAGGCCTTTAAAGGAAAAAAGACAAAAGGAAAAAGAAAATGAAAAATTCTGCCTCTGAACAGATTCCAAATGGAAGATTGACACAGAGGATGCTGGTATTGTCTCCTTCCTTCTGTTAGGGCTGTCTTATGCCTTGAACTGAGGAAATCTAAACTTTCTAGACTGGTGTAAAAGGAAAAGCATCTTGAATTCCTTGGCCTGATTCCCTATTGAAGCATCAATTCATATGCCATTTCAGAGTGGGCCTGGCTAACAAGTGCTTCTGATGGAATCCTGAAAAGCTTCCAAGGATATCCAGGCACGGACACGTGGCAAACAGGAGCTGTCTGTTGAAACCCACAGCCAGTGTCCATCTGAAGAGCTGGACCAACTGAAAATCCTACCTGCTCTACCTATAGGTATGAGGAGATCAGCAGGGTGCTGTGGAAGGATGCAGTAGTGAGACAGAATTTGAGTAGTGTACTTAATTATGGTTAGTGACAGCAGAAGACTGAGGAGGAGATGTGTCACTTCTCAGTGAATAGCTAAAGACAGAAAAATATCACTCATTTATTTATGATTAAAATTTCTTAAAAATTACTGCTGTGAGTATTGTACATCTGAACAACTTTTAAACAAAAGCACACACAATTAAAATTATTAGATTTAAAAGAATGGTTGTCCTTTTAAGGATATTTGACTAAAGCTAGAGAATGTACGTGCCACACTAAGAAGAGAAAAAAGGAGAAAAAGAAAAAGAAAAAAAGAAAAAAAGAAGAAGAAGGAGAAGAAAAGAGAAGTTTAGTCAGGGTTCTGAAGACAAATGTGAAGGAAATTGTGTGACCTCCAGGACATATGCAGCTCTCATCCAACCTGTGCTGATGATGAGCAGTTGCAGCTGTGGCAGATGATGGTGGGCACTGACCAGTCATAATGTGGGACAAACACCTAAAACCCCAAGAAATCCCAGGCAGCCTCAGCATTTGTGTTTTTTAAAGTGAGACAACAGAGAGGGGAGTGACATCCCATTGTGAGGTTGCCTGTTACAGCTGTGTGAGGAACAGGCTCTGGAAATGTTGATGAGTTGCTTTGCTGTGCTGGGTTTCTGCCCCCTGGCAGAGATTCCCATGCTTGGACCACGGCTTATACACATGGATTATCCAGAAGGGCACTGAGAGGTGAAGACACCCTTCTGTTCAAACTATATGTAATGAACTCCTAGTAGTGCTCAGTTCTAATGACAATACCTTTCATGTTCAAAGGATCTTTCTTCCAAGAGTTTTGAACTTTTTCAAATTATCGAGGGCAACCTTAAATTTACACAGATTTCTGTGGTGCTACATGGTGCAGCCTTTTGTGCCTCCCATGCTGAAGCCACACCCTGTTGCTCACTGATGATTCCCTCAGGTTTTACTGATCAGGCCATGGTAGAGAACAATTCTCTGGCTATTTTCCTGTATGTGCCACTTGCAAACTTCAGGCTGCTTGTGGCCCCTATAGCCACACTGAGAGATGATCAGCACAAGGAAGGTGGTTCTGAATGGAAAAGTGAGTTCTCCCCTTTGCTTGGGAAGTGATGGAGAGGAGAGGGAGGAGGAGGCGTAAATTTCCAATTTACTGGATTGACAGATGTAGTCGTTTGTAGTATGTCAGCTTTTCTGAGATAGTCTTTCTACAAATTCCTAAAAAATAGACTGCAGCAATTTTGTGCATGATTGATGATCATGCATACTTCATCCAGTTTTAAACTCTACAACCTCATGTGCTGAGCAGTTTTTCCATATCACTTTTTGTAGGACAGACAAACATTATCTTGAAGTCTGCTTCGTGTGTTTTACTGGCATTATTAATATGTTTTGTGTCCAGTTCAGTCCCATTAAAGTCATATCTTCAAGCACATTCACTGCTGAATATCTCATCAGGGAGAGATGTATATTTATAATCCCTGTTAAGAGCTTGCCAGTCATACAGTCTCATGCTTTTCCTCCTTCAGAACAACTTAATTTTTCAGTGTATCAGTAGCTGTGATGGTAGAAGCAGTGGGTGCTCTATTCTGAACTGTTTGCCTTTACATTATTACTCCTTAATATGTTACATGGTAGTCCCATCTTTCTATCTTCCTTCCTTTGCTTATAGCATCACTGTAACAACCTCCTGTATAATACAACCTCTATTACCTTTTGTACAAGTCTGGGAAAAACATGAGCAATATTTTTTGAAGCCCCATTCTGTCCTCTTTAGGAGGATATGCAGGCAAACTCATTATTCATACAGAAGACTAAAAGATTTTAAAACTAAGTAGCTGGGTGAAAAGAATGAATACTTTATTATTTCATTAGGTATTTGTGTGATAGTCACATGGCTATATCATCCTACTCCTTTATCACTTCTATTAATAATCATATTTATTTTCTCTCGAATTGTTCATGGAACTTACATCCCTGGAGCCATAAATTGTGCTGAAATATGTTGAGATTATGTACTTGTTTATGCAATTTCACTAAAGCCAAATTGGTTAACAATGGCTGAAAGTGATGCTCAGGCTTTAACTCCATTGAATACTTTATCAAAACCATAAAATAATAGATAGTAATTAAATGGTGTGAGCTACTGATTAACGCCTTGTGAAGCTGCACATGTAGTCTGCTCTCTTGCTGCTGTTTTCAAACAAAGGGCCGTGACAGTCACTCTATGCTTCATTGACTTGTGTGAAAAAACCAAAACCGGTACAGCCAGGCCACTTGCATGGTCATTTCACTGCTGACATCTTGACATGAACCCCTTCAGGGTCTAACAGAGATCAGTTCAGCAGCACAGTAATGACCTCATTTAGTGCCAGGGAAATCATAAAGCATTAATGCTATAAAGCATCAGATTTTGCTCATTATTATGTTAGAAAAACATTATTAATAACATTTTATGCCTGTTTATAAGAATTCTGAAGAGCGAGCTGAGATACTAAATGGTGGGTGCATCAGCCATGCTCTTTTTAGTCTTTTTGCATGAAAAGACAGGGACTCCCAAATGCCACTCTCCTGTTACTGCCATGTGCACATGGGACCAGTGAGGCAGTGCACACGGCCTCCCCTCACAGGCCTGTTCATACACAGCTCGAGCATTCCTGTCTGCCCAAGTCACTCTTAACAACTTCAGCCTTACATCATTTCACAGAACTGGTAAAGACACCTATAGCTAAACAGTATTGTCTTGTATCCACACACAGCTCAACAGTGCTGCAGGAGAGGTGACTCAGCCCAGTTTTTGTAGGTGAAGTTCTCCTCCAGTTCCATAATTGTTTTAATACCCTCTAAAGCACTATGACAGGTGAGATGAATCTAATGCCAGGGATCTTAGCTGCAAGTGTGAGAGGCAGCTGTGTACTTGCATCCCCTCAGGAGATGTTAGAGCTGGTATTGCTGCCTATGGCAGCAATTTGATGTCAGCTGGCACCAGGGAAATAGTGATCAGATCAGTTTCTTCAGCTCTTCAGGAAAACACCACATTATTTTCTGTACAGTGGCTCTTCTCCCAGTGTTTCTGGGTTGATTCCCTCTTAAAAAGTACTAGAATATGTTGCTACTTCTGTGGAAGATACTTCCTGGAGATTAACGGTGTTATGTCATTTTACTAATGAAACAAAGGCATTTCCAGCTCTCCTCTGTAGTATAACACTAGGAAATGTCAGAACCCTGGCTACTGACATACTAAACTTTACCTGGCTTCCTGATACCCAACCAGGCTTTGTGTTTTGAAGCACTTGATACTCAGAGGTTTGAGGTTAGATGCCCAAATACCCAGGAGTGAGTCACGTCATCAAAGCTGCTTTTTATGACAGAATGCAAATGTGGCTTGGTGTGTAAGGAGAATAGGAGCAGACTCTTCTCACTGGTCTCCAGTCACAGGAGAAGACATGATGAACACAAACTGAAATGCAGGAAGTTCCATATGAATGTCAGAACCTTTTATACCGTGAGTTGGTTTAACACTGGAACAGGTTACCCAGGGAGGCTATGGTGTCTCCATCCTTTGAGATTCTCAGAACCTGACTAGACACAGTCCAGGGCAACCTGTCCTAGCTGACTCTGTCCTGGACAATGGGTAGGAGTAGATACTTCCAGAGGTTCCTTCCCACCTCAACTATTCTGTGATTCCTCAGAGAACAAATATTTGGTGCAGATTATATAATGGTAAGGAATTATTAAATATAGGTGTGGGAATACAGGACAGAAAATAGACTCTGCAAAAGGTATAACAAAGAGAATTTGTACACTTATTATCACAGCTGGTGTACATTTGCTCCTGGAGAGAATGTAGAGTTTACAATCACCTCTGAGAGGAAGGCCAGGATGTGAGCTAATACTCAAGTCAGTGCTTAATTAACCAAGGAAAAATATCAATAGAGGTATATGTGAATGTCACAGATAATATGAAAACACAGTTTCTAATTTAATGCAGTAAGGTCTCTAGGCATGCTCCCCCCATATAAATGAGATCTAGGCCAATATTAAATAGAAATGGTGATAAAGCAGGGAAAGAAAATCTAATCTGGAACAGCTTGTTGCAGTATTATGAGAGATGTACTGATAGGGGTCATCTGTGTTTCTGAACAACTGTACTTTCAGTTTCATAAATATTGTTTTTAATGGGTTAATATGTCATTCAGACTTCTGTTTATAAGTCAGTGTTCCACTTTGGTTCAAACAAATCCAAATCCATCGTTTCCAACCTGATTGGTAATACAAGGTAGCTTCCAGAGTAGGAGCATCTCTCAGAGCTGCAGTAAGGCTGCCCTGCCACACCCAGCGAGGGAGGGTGCCCACCCCCCACCTGGGGTCTGCAGTGTCCGAAGCAAAACAATTCCTCCCCTTTTCACTGCAAATCCTGTGCTCTCCATTCCCGAGAGTGGTGCTGGCACATGGATCTGGTGATGCACATTCACTTTGTTATGTGAACATCTGGAAGTAATGTACCTGGAAGTAGAGAAAGGTGTTTGCTCTGTTCTGATATTGGGAAATGCAGTGTGGGAGAGAGCTGACGTGGTCATTGGCAAGAGAACCTGTTGAATCATTCAAACCCAGCTAAATCTTGATGTGTCCAACGAGAGCTCTGTGGTCTTGGATTGAAATAACTCCAGTAAATTGGGCACTGCTGTTTCTGTAACAGGCCCTTATTTGGAGGTCAGATATGCTTCAGTGGCATGGATTTACACTGAATTTCTGAGATGTCAACACTGCAATCTGAAAGGAAATGGCTCTAAAGTAATACCCAGAATGTTATGTTTCCCTTTTCTATTGCTGTCTAACTAATCCATCCTGCTTTACTTGTGTCCTTATTTTCCTGCTCTTGAGCTCTAAGCTTTGCATAGCAGTCACAATGCTTTCTGGACAGCATATCAGATGGGTTATGTAGTCCATAAAAACAGCATCTGTTTCTGTTCTTGATCTAAGCCTCCTTATTCACCCAACTTCATCCTTCACTGTGACTTCTGGGGACTTTTTTGACAACAAAATAGTAAATCTTCCTTGATTTGATAAATCTCTCTGTAAGCATGTGTTCTGTTCATGGATGCTACTCAGTAGCTCTGGAAAGTGTACACCCTTTCCTTATAAATGAAAGATAGTGTGGGCAGTGATGATGGATATTCTTCACAACCTCGTGCACAGTGGTCCAGCCTTCCAAAATATTGTTAATGCCAGGTGGGAGCCAAACAGTTTCTATAGTTTGGGTGCTTTTCTTGTACCAGTGGGAACATCCAATCCTGTGATACAAGGCCTTGTTATTACCTAACTCTATGTAAATTAACAGTTCTACTTAAAACTAAACCCACTGGTGGTAGTAATAAAAATGGTCTAGGAAAAATCTGTCGGGCAGGAATTCCCAGAAGTACTGTTTCTCTGAAGTCTGTGGATTTCATGGGTTATACTCTTGACCCAAGTGTCTGCTGCTGACCACTGATGGAAGGAGAATATTGTGATGTGCAGATTCCTGCTTGGCCCAGTGCAGGAGCCATGTCCTCAAATCCGCTGCCTGCTCAGGGTAACTGGCTGTTTCAAGTGATCTAAATTAATTTGAGCCAGCAATTTAATTTTAAATGCTCTGTGTTCCAATGACTGTAACACACAGTTCTCTGGTTGTGTTAATGATGACTATATTCAGTTAGGTCAAAACAGTAAAGAGAGTAAGAAAAGGAATACCGGTGGAGAGTGAAGGATGTGTGGAAAAACCAATATTTTACAGCAAGAAAGCACCAATATTATTGGGGAAAAGGTTATTTTTCAGACCTGCTAATAAGAAATACAATATGTGAAAAATGAGGAAATATAGACATGACTGAATCCATATAGTTAGGAGAATGAGTAAGCATCAGAGTGCCTCTGTCTTTCATACAATGTAATTGATTTTTAACTAAGTCTACACCCAGAGAAACTAATGCTTGTGTGAAAAAAAAAAAAAAAATCATTGAATCTAAACCAGTTTTTACTTGAACAAATAGGTCACCAAATACTGTCCCACGGAAGCATATGCAGTGATATGGGTACAGATGTGTTGTTCTGCACGGAGTTTTGAGTACGGGTCTGACTGTGCACTGCCTGCCCTGGAATCACTGCAGCGTTGCAGTCAGCTCAGTCAGGACAAAACCACAAATACTGGGAGGAGCAGGAGCAGCAGGTCAGGGATGCCCAGACCTGGATGTTGCTCTTTGTGCTGCAGTTCTTCAAGGCTCTTTTTCTCTGACTGCCCTTGTCTGCAGATGTGACAAAGTTCCTCCTGGCCACGATGGGCTCCGTGCCCGCTCCCGGGTCCTGTTTGCCTTTGCTCTCCAGGTGCAGCAGGGTGAGCAGGCTTTTGGCAGCATTGTTCTCTGAACACCCACTCCTCTGCTCTTAAGCAACAACACCAACCTGTCTAATCAGGTGCCCTGCTGTGTGCTCCCTTTGTGTGCTTCATGCCAGCTCCCAGCCAGGAATATTGCATCACTGCACAGTAATGCAATCCATTAATATAAGTGTGATTTCCTGGTGCTCCAGATCCCTTATCTTGTGCTCATATGCACAACTGCCTGTATCTCTGCAGTGCAGAAGGATGCATCCAGAATTCATTTTCTTTCTCACATAACATGAAAGGTATTTCTGAAAGAGTAACTAGTGAAGTGATGAGAATCCTCCAGGCTTTGAAGTCTAAGCTTTGCTGGTGTGATTAGTTTAAATAGCTCATTTGCCATATAGGGAAGTGGTATTGATGGGTTTGGGTTTCTTCACACCCCCCCCCCTTCTGTTTTGAAATTTGATATCAACCAACAAGGGCTATTTGGAGAAAGCTCAAAGCTGCTGTTGTGTTTCCCAACAAGAGCCCTCCAATATATGTGCAAAGAGGAAATATCTGGCATTTCTGAACGGTTCTTTTGGTTGCCCATGTACTACTTTGCAATGAAAGTGTTTGAGAAGATGGTGGTGGGTGTATAATACAAGCTCTCCAGAAGCATAGGGTACTTCTCAAAATATTTGTTTCTGACTCACAGAGTTAGATAAGAGCAGATCTGAGTTCTCTGTGCACCCAGCTGGACCTTTTCTGCAACAGTTATTCAGCTTCTCAGATAATCTCCCACAATGAGGATTTGTCTCTGTGTTTGTTGCCTCAGTCTCATCTCTCCCTCATTAAAATGAGCTCTCAGCCAGCATAACCAAGACACATCTGCCATTTATGCAGTCCAGACTTCCCTGTGGCTGGATATTAAGAGAGACTGTATGATGAAAAAACTCACTTACACTGAAGAAAAATCCTTGATTTATCAACACACACAAAAAAAAATCCATCTTAGAACTCATCATAAGAAACCTCTTCAGTCCCTCAAACCCTCTTGTTACTCAACTACTCTGTTTCTGCTTTCAGCCCTGGCTGGAGTGTTACTTCCACATGTTTGACTTTTCCCATGTTAAGTCATCTGCAGGCTGATAGGCCAACATCCACATGGATTGGGTCCAGAAAGGCTTCCAGAGCATCACTGCTGAAACGTCCTGACTCTGCATGCAGAGAGCATGCTCTGCTCTAGCTCAGCAGGGTTTCATTACGGTCATGGGATACTTTAAGTCAGGCTGGGCACTCATCCTCCCTCTTCTTACAGCCCAACAACGGCTAAAGCAGCTGCCTGAATGAGAGTGTGAGGAGGCAGCAGTTGGGCTATGGCTTCTGCTAATAAAGAACACAGACTGCGCATGCATATATTTGGAAAACCTGTGACAAAGGAATGTTAAAATTACAAAGTTAAGCTCACAAAAGTTGAGCTTTCCTATGTTTCCTGCGCAGCATTTATTCGGCTATTTTACACACCTGAATGTTGTTAATCTGAAATTATGGGTTTCCACACTACAGGTTTTTGCCTGGGACATTTGCTTCATTTAAAAGCTGGTGTAATGAAATGTGCTTCAGAGATAAATCAGTAGTCTGAAGGGAATGAGCACCAAAGCCTTTCCTGTTGCAGAAAGTGAAAGGCACACAACCAGTGATGCAAGGATCTGCAGAAAGCAAAATTATGGGTTTATGATGACTTTTTCTTGTGGCAAGTGAATAGCAGAGAAATGGGTTTTATCTCTAAATGCACCAGAGATCTCTTGATTCTCAGCATCCTACTCACATCAAATGAAACTTTTCAAGGCTGTTTTCTACTTGTGGGTTTTTCTGGTTTTGTGCTACACAGCTAAGATCCCAGGGTTGTAAACTGTGTAATTGTTGAGCCATCACAGTTCCAGCTGAGGCCACTGCAATCTTAATCTTGAATATATGAAGTACTATACAATAGTCTGAAAACTCAGGTTTTAAACAGCTTGTGTTAGGTACCCAAGTTTAGCTGATACTTCTTGCTCAGTTCATGTTCCGTAAAAATGGGAAAAACTGCAACCTTAACACCCCAGAAAGTTTATAAAAATGAATGCATTGATGTCTGAAGCATTCACACTGTTCTGATAAGCACCACAGAAAAGCCTATGAAGAAATGAATAATTCTGTTTTCAAAGCAGAATCTGAATAGCGTGCAATAAATAATGCCTGGTGAGAGTGAATAATGAAGAGAAAATAAACTATTGAAAGCTACACATTAGTTGAACATTGTTCATTCTGCACACACTGAATGAGGCAAGGGCCTTATGGAAACCAGCACATGTGACAGTGCTATCGTGGTGCCTGTGCACCAAGCACATGAATTACTGTTTCACAGGCAACCACACCATTTTGTGTGCTTGATTAGCAGCCTTTATAATGTAAGCATAGCATAGTTTTTGTGTGCAGTAAAAAAGTTACATGGTTTTTAACTCATTTGAAGTCCCTATTTCAAGATCTGAAGACTGAAGCCTTTTCAGTTAAATGGTTCTAGGGTTATTCTGTTCTTTTACGTGGGGGAACAATTCATTCTCCCTGCTTTAGTTCTCTGAAATATGCAATCTATTTTGTCTGAAACTCAGAAAGAAAATAAAGAGTGAGCCTGGTGCAGGTATTTCACATGATGAATTTTATTTATATTGTGAGAACAGAATTCCATCATGGAAATTGGTGGGCAGGGTTGGTGACTCCAGTGTTTCCTGTTGCACCACTGTTATTTAGGAACATGGTGGTCGTTCATGCCCCTCGCAACAGCAGTGACTGGAGATACCAGACTGATCAGAGTCACCAGGCTTGTTTATATGTGTGTCCTACCCTGCCGTTACTCACAGAAGGAAAAATGTGTAATTATCCCCCTTCAAGGCTAGATGGGCAGTCTGGTTGGGCCCCAGGTGCTGAGGAGGAATTCCCTGGTGTCACAAATGGGTTTGGTAAAGAAATACTGGATACCGCCACTAGGATTTGAAGGAGACTCTATGTGTGAGACAGCAACGCCATGTATCGAGATCTGGGCGGGATGGGAGTGAATCCTGAGAAGTGTTCAGGTTGCTCACAGTCACTGTGAGGATGGATTTATATCAAGGTCGCTGCTGCTTAGATAAATATTAGTGCTGAGGACACAGAAAGGTGCCAGAAGATGATGGCCAGTCTTGGTAGGAGACAGAGAATTTGGGATTTGCCAAAAGCCATGAGCAGCCTCAGGGTCATTAAGCAATAAGCTCCTATTGCCCACAGCAATAGCTAAAGACAGGTTACCATTCCACTCAAATTTTGCTTTTCAGCCTTTTTTAGGGGTAATCATTACTTTTTATCCACTGACAAATTCCCATTCTGCTGTGCAGGAATCAGATATTGGATTATTTTGAGATAAATATTAGTATTGGCATCTTTTACATCTGAATCCTTGTGCACTTGGTTAAAAAAACCAGCCCAAACCACCATGTTGTACTATGTCAATTGTTTACTCTTCCATTTAATCACAGGAACTGTGACTGTCCTGCCCTTTCAGCTTCCTTTGGAGATGGATGAATTCCCAGGGATGTCTAAAGCAAATTAGGGGGCTTTAACTTAACATGAAACAATGGCATTTTAAAAATTTTATAAGGGTGCCAACCACGCCGGTTTAATTTTTGATAAGAGATGATACTAGATTTCTGCATTTTTAATAAGGAGACTGACAAAAGACTCACTTAAGATACCTAGAAAGACAAACTTCTACAGCATGACTGCAACTAATTCAAATGTTAATGGTAAAGATACCAGGACAGTCTGTCTCAAAAAAAATCATTAAATACTCACTAGTGTTGCTGCATAAAAGTCAAAAAATTACTTTTGATTTGCAGACTCATTATACAATGCTTTCAGGTTCTTAAGACTGATTTGGAAATAATTTTCGTATTTTGAAATTCTGATGTAATAAAACCCATGAAAATACCACCCCTCACTACAGGTAAAACCAGAAAGAACTTAACTTTACTGAATTTTTGTTTGTTCAGGGAATTAATCTATGAATTTATATCACCAGATTTTTTTATATGTTTCAAAAAGATAAGTAACCTTAGATGACTAAACTCTTAAGAATGTACAAGAGAAGATTGCTGCCATTGGTTCAAATTTCATTTGTTAAGTGTAGGATATGTGTTAGGACCAGTAGATCACAACACAGGCACATAAGGCACAGTAATATTTGATTTTTTAAATTAGGACTGTGTGGTTTTACAGATTATCCTTGTTTAAGAAGAGCTATGTTTATCCATAAAACATTTATATTGTGAGGACCACTGCAAGAAGTATGATGGACACTTTCTCTCGAGGCTGGGTTTGTGCACTTTGGCTATTTTGGGGGGAGTTGAATTGTGAAATGAGATCTATCATCATCCATGCATCAGATCTGCTGGATGGGCTGAATGGTAAGAAGATCAGTTCAATTGATGGGGAATAGGGCTTCTCACAGGGTTTTGTGCATGCAGAACCCTACTACTTGCACACTCTGTTGTTGCCAGGCAGTGCCATGGCCCATGAGCCAACTCTGTCACCTCTGCAGTGGATCACAGAGCCACCCAACATCTGCATCCTGCAGTGTGGTACAGATGGGGACAGAGAGGTCACGGTGCAGGGCTCCCTGGGGATCCCGCACACACCTCGCTGTGGGGAGTGTGCAACAGGAGATTCTTGCACTGCCCTCAGCTTGTGGGTAAGAGCTACAAGGTTGTTTGATTGTCTTTCGTGGGCCTGTTCAGCCCTGCCTCATTTTTCTTCCTTCTCTCCTGCATAAATTTTCCTGGCCTAGCAAATTTTTGAGCAGCCAATAATGCTGTCAGACCCTAGATGAACATGAATAATAGCCTGTTTGCACAGCTGATAACTGAGCTGTAAAAACGAATCTGCTCCCAGATGAAACTTGACATGCAAAATTTAAGCTTGGGGAACAATTCTTTGTATGTATTCTGAAAAAAAAATAATTACTTGGACTGCTTAATTTTTATTCATCCCTAAAATAAGAAACCCTACAGGAGGGTCAGCAGAGAAAGCTCCTGTGTTTTGACATAGAACTGGAATTAGCTTTAAACATAAAATACAGCAAATGTTTAATCTGTAATAAAGTTGAATCTGCTCATTTTGCAGAAGAACAATGGCTGAGGGTCGAAGCCTTGGGTTCTGCAGTTGCCAGATGGGATCATTTCCAAAAGGGAATTTGGATGGTAATCAGTGTCCGCTGGGATCCATGCCCACCGCTCCAAGCCCGCGTGCCACAAAGGAGAGATTAGGGGCAGAATGAGAATGTGCAAGGCTGGCATGAATCAAAGGGACTCCCTGTAAAACCTATTACATCTGTGCTCTAAAAAATGCATAGAGAAACTGACAGTGAGGAAAATGCAGTTTTGATTGTGCTTTGATGGCTGGGAAACTAAAATTGTGTGGGTGGGTGGCTAAGTGTAACTCCATGTCCATGCCAGCTTTATTTGACTGGGAGAGCCGGAGTCAGGCCAGTTTTTATTGTCCTTTCAAGACTTTCAGAGCAGCAGGATAAATAAAGGAATGAAATGGGGAAATTAATTTATAGACTTTGGGTGTCAAATGATTAACAAAAGGCCCAAACCTTGGTGTTTTATTCTATTGATTTTGTTTTGGCAAGGCAAAGATAAGATTGTGAACCTGCACAAAGGGAGGTGGTCTTTATTCCCTCTGTGCCTTTGTGGTGGCTGAGTAATTTACTGAATTGAAGTTTCACTTTTGGACTGAAAGCAGGTGTTACTCTACACTGAATTATGAGATACAAAACACTGTGCCATGTTTTTGGGGCCCACATGGTTGGTTAGTATTAAATCAAAATAGATCCCAAACATTTGGGTGGGAATATCTGAATTTCTCCAATGCCTGCTTTGTAATGAAGCAGGAGAAATGATCCACTTCTCAAATCAAGTTTCAGGTGAACTACACAAACTTGTCATGGTGTTTGGGAGCCCATGTTAGTCCTTGAGGCCTGTGGCCTTAGCAGGTGAGTGTGCCCATGATTTGGGTCCTAGCTCTATAAACCAGTTTCCTCAACCTGATCTGGCTACAGGATTTACCATTTTCCAGAGGAAAGGAACTCCCAGCTGTGCAGGGCTGTGACACTGGCTGCAGAGCTCTCCTCCAGTGCTTTGTGTCAACCTGGTGTTGCCCTCCCGGGCATTGTGGGCTCTTGTGCAAGTACCAAGACCAGCCTTTCATGACTAGTGGGCAACAAGTATCCAGCAATCCTACTACTGTCACAGGTTGTACTGCAACAGAGAAGTTATTTTAAAAAAATAGGAGCTCTGATATTAGTTTGGACATATTTAAGCTTTCTAGAGCAGGGATTAGAGGTAGACAAGGTCTTTCTGAGACAATAGATTAGCTCAGTTGGTCAGAGCAGGGTGCTGATAATGCCAAGGTTGTGGGGTTGATCCCCGTATGGGCCTTTCACTTCAGAGTTGGACTCAAAGATTCTTGTGGGTCCCTGCCAGCTCAGGATATTCTGTGATATAAGTAGCAGCCTCACAAGAAAAAATTACAGTGCTTTGAAGTGCTGTGGAAAGTGCTTGTGGAAGTTCAAACTGTACTAGTCTGACAGGAGCTGAGCAGACATACAAATGCGTCACTAGTGGGCTTCACCACAGCCATAGGAGAAGGCAGGGCTGGAGCACAAGAAGGCAGCAAATCCAGGACCAGCTGAATTGGAAGGTTAGTTTAGACTACAAGTATGTGTATGCTTGTAGCTTTTCTATCTTGATTCATCTGGTTAGAACTTAACATTTGTGGATCTGATAGAAACTTTCCCCTTTGGTGAAAGAACTGGGGATGGGGCAATATTTTGAAGGGTGTACTGGAAAGGGTAAGAGGAGAGCTGTTTTATGCTTCTAGAAATTCTGTCTCTAGGACATGTTATTCTGGAGTGCATCTATCACTAGATGCTTTATGTGATATGACAAAATGCCACAGGGATTGATCCATCAACTGCTGTTGTTTCAACATGGGGTAACAGGCAGGAAATCTGAAAGGACATGTTTTCTGAAACTTTGTTGAAAAGAGCTGTGGCTCTGGGAGTGCCAGAGTTATGTCTGTAACTCACACACGCATGGATTCTACACACGGCCTGAGCTCTGTCCTAACATTTGTGAGAAAAGGTTTCTCAGCTTCAATGAAACAAGTTTTTCACAACTCAGTTACATTGATTACTCTTCTCAAACATATGGGAATAAGGCTGCATTGCACGACTCCAGTATCTCTAGTGAAGCTATACATAGAGACTCCCAGAAGAATATTAGCATTGACTAAGCAAAACACCATGGAAAGTGAGGAGATATTTGAAACCGGGCCCACATTTGCAAGACGATAATTGGATTCTTTTTCTATCCTGAAAAAAGATCTTCTGGTGTTTCCCTTTTCTTCCCCTTCTCCCTTCCTCTTTTTGAGGGGATTTAAAAAACTAATTTGATTTTTATCCACTCTGAAAAACAAATAATTTCCCTCTAACCAAGCTCGTATCTTTTGGTTATGCTCAAATCTCCATTCATTCTCTCATCATTCCAGAATTGAAAGTGATGAGATGGCAATATCTAAAGGGATAGCTTAAAAAGATTATTAAATACAAGCTAGTAAATCAAAAAAGAAAGCAAGAAAAAACCATTCAGAATCCAACCTTGAAAAATCTGCTTTTAATGAGTTTTCACTTTAAAAAGGAAAACAAGTATTGGGTTCACATTCCTTCATAAAAAAAGACATCCTTGTCAAGCAGCTATAAGAATTCACAAATTGGATGACAGACTGTGCCCGCTGCTTTAGCACGAAGGCAATAGATCCAGCAGGAGCTTGAAAGCAAGATGGGTTTTAAAGTGTTCTGCTGTCATACAAAATCCATACCAAAATAATGAGAAACATTCCAGGCAGACATCATCCTAAATTCCCATTTGGGTATTGTTTTCTCATTGATGTTGTAATTAATGCTAAAATAATTTGTCTGTGAGCTTTCAAGATGCTTAGAGCTTTCCAGAGGGCTGCTGGGAGCTGAGGGAATTTGGCACCTTGCGGAACCAGACCTTGTCTCCTCTTCTGCCATCCACACACAAAATACCACCTTGCAGCATTGGAGCCTGAACAAATAAAGTGTGGGATAAAAATGGAGCAAGCATCTAGCTAGCAGGATTTTTTAACAGGAAAAAAAGTCTAATCCAGTCTTGGTGCTGCTCCTAGTTTTCCCAGTTTGTGTCTAAGCCCTTTGGGAGCCACAGAGCAAACAGCAGCCTGTGGTATTAATCTGCTGCTTTACAGCACTTGTATATGGTCACTGTAGAGCTACACGAGACACTGTCAATTTCAGTTTTGCTCCAATTCGTGATTCCTTTGTTAGTAGTAATAGGATGAATAATTTGAAGTGAGACATCTTGAAAAAATCCCACTGTACTTGTTAAGACCTGTGGCCTCAAGTCTGCATTTTTGTTAGCTTTCACAGTGATTAGTCACTGTACAACAGCAAAGAGCAGAGCAGTCTATAGCAGTGCTCCTCTGGCATGCAAAAGATCTTGCCAGACACCAAATCCTCACTTTTTTTTCTCTCTGGTACCTTCATTCTTATACTCATTAAAAGTAATGGAAAAGGTCCCTATTGAGGTGGGAGGTTTGGTTGCACTCAGAGATCCATTGTCCACGGATACTGCTGTGGCAGGGTGTTCAACCTTGGGTTGGGAAAGAAGGGCAGAAGAACTATGGCTGTGGAAGTGAGAAATTCTGGCTTGTAAGAGAGACCATTCTTGGATGACAAACTGATGGGGTTTGTAGTTTGATTTAAATCTGATTGTGTCCTCCTTTCTTTACTAGGAGTTATGATCCAGTTTTAAGGTTCTTAGAAACGCCTCTGCCTGAATTAAGGTGCAAACGAGACCATATGCCAGTGACAATAGTATGGGTTTTATTTGATGGTCAATATGAGAGTGAGAGAGAGAAAGAAAGAAAGAAATAGAAAATAGGTGGGGGGGACAGAAAGCATGACAGGGACGGAATAAGGAAAATAGCACCACTCTGTGGATCTCAAAAATGTTCGTTGATCCTCTCCAGCTGGTCTTCTTGATGGTGAAGGTCCCCCCAAAAAGCACAGAATCCGATGGGTTTATATACCCTTGAGCCAGATGGCTCAGGTATGTCCCCCTGGGGTGGGGGGTCAGTCTCTCACAGCAGACTCTGGGTCTGTTGCATCACGTGCAGTCCTGTGGGGCCAAGCCTCTCACGTGAAAGTCCCGTGGATGTGCCCTGTGGGGTTGGGGGCTCCAGTTTGTGTAATGGAGGATGGGTGTTTATTGCCTCTGACCAGAGGCAATTTATTTATGCCACACACCCAAAACCTCCTCTTCCCCCCTCAGCTGGGGGGGCAGTCTGTGTAAACCTGGCTTCTGTGAGCTGTGCTCTCCTCCCCACCCCAAACTCAGTGCAGCTGGTGATTTTGGCCTTTTGTGGATGCACACCTTTCTCTCAGCCTGAGGTGACTGAACAATTCCCTTTATCTAATCAGCAGTTTGACTTTCAGTTCAAAGTCCCAGTCTTCAGAGAGGCTTCTTTGGTTGTAGCTTCTTTGTCATGAACAAAACTTTCAATGTTTGGGGCATGAACTATTTTCAGTCTCTGACACTCGGCCATGAGCTAACTAAAAATAAGGATATCATTAGAAGACCTGGAGCATGCTGAGGTGGTTAAATTGCCCTTTTAGACATGAAACAAGCAAAAGAAATGTCCTGATGGCTGTGCAAGGTCCCTAAAATGTGAGAAGGGAAGGTGTATCCAATAGGCACAGAAGTACAGAGCATGGAGTTAAGTAAGAAATATGAAAAGCAAAACAGCAAACAGCTGACTTAGGGGATTGGAGTTCTCTGTAAAGAAGTTGAAGTTAAAAGAGAATAAAATTAAGCTAAGAAACAAAGGAGATTATAGAAGACATTGAACAAAGCATTTTTAAACAATAAAAGTTCCAAAAATAAAAGCATAGAAAAAGGAGATCAAAGAGACACCATTTAGTCAGATACAAATAAAATTATGACTTGGAAAAAAAAGACCCCTAAAGAATTAAGACCCCTAACTTGCTTTCACACAAACAAAAAGGGATTTGTGCAAATGAGAAGTAATGTCACCTGTCATTAAAGTGCCCTTGCAAAGACACAGATGAGGATGGCCATGGGGCTGGAGGGTAAAATGTTGATGACCATTGATGCTACAGTAACTGTGGTTAAATGCATGAGTTAGGGGAAATTTCTACAGCCACCTGGAGAAGACTGGAAGGATTTAAGAAAATTAGTATGGGAAAATTGGAAATCAGTCTAGGGAACCTATGAAAAGAGGAAAACGAGAAGAAACTTTGCTGTGCAGTTTAAAATGGGCAGATTTTGAAGACATTTGCCAATAGCAAAAGACTAAAGCATTTTAACAGATAAAAACAGTAAGTAAAACATTTAAAAACAGATTATTAAACACAGTACAAACAACAGTAGTTTTGGGAATCCCAAGAGTAGGATGGAAGGTTGTGAAAACTGTTGGCTATTTTGAATACAGCAGTAAAAAACAGGAGCTACGTAAGAATCTGAAGGACAAATCTTGACCAGAAATGAACATGTACTTATGCTCTGCTGTGCTTTTAGTTTGTTTTGTGCCTCAGTAGAAGCAGCAGAAAATGAATTTTAGTTTTAAATGTAATATACAATACCACATATAGCTGAAAAATCATAGTAGTTTTGGCAAGAGAATTTTATTTTAAAATGCAAAAAGTATTGTGGACACTAACATATCAGTTGGCAGTTTAAGGGATGTGGCTGCTAATGCATTGGCTCAACTAACTTTAATTAAAAAGTTTAATTTAAATATCTTTTTGCAAAACATATTACATTACCATATCTAAAAGCCGTGATGGGATTGAAGGAATTAGATTTGTCTAGTTGAACAAAAAAAGTCAGCCTAATGGACAGGGGATGTTTTCAAAGGTTGTTATACAAATAGAGGAGAACAGGTTTTTTAAATGTCCATTTGAAAGAAGAAAGAAATACATTGTAGAAAGACATGAAATTGTTTTGGGGAAAATAGAGATGAGGGGGGCAGTAGCACAAATACCTCAGGAACTTGGTCCCTGTGGCTTGAAGAGTTTCCCAGTGGAAGCCCAACTGCTCCTGTTGCTTCTCTTCCCTCACAGTCTGTCATTATACTTTCTTATATAAAAAAGATTTTGTTGATGAATAAATGAAGCACTCACCATTCTTCCATTCCTGAGAGCTCTCTTTGGTGGGGGCTGCTCTCCAACAGTGGTCACAGGGCAGGGGAGGTGCTCAGCTTCTTGACATTCCCAGTTGTGAGTGCGAGTAAGAAAGCAGGGACTCTGCTCTGACTGGGCACCATCACACCCAGGTTCCCAGTGTTAAATTAGGTGAAATCTGTTGCCTTTCTCTGAGTCAGTGTGGATGGCATTGGGTCACCTCCTCTTGCACAGCCACTCTGTGGTGTCTTCGGCTGCGATGTGGTGGATACTGAAATGTTCTTGGGCACTGCACAGCAGGTGGAAATGCCTGGAGCATGTTGTTCAAGATGGACTTCTGGTATGAACCTGTGTAATAGTGTTCTGCAAAATAAGGAAACGTGTACATAAAATGGGCAAAAGCTGGAAACACCAGAGGAACTTCCACTAAAATAATTCTGGTGCATCATTTTTCACATGCTTCTGAATGATTTTTCCAATTCAATTCCCACTCTGTGATTGGGAGGGTGCATATATGCACACCTGGGTGAGTAAAGAACCTGGTATATGAATACAAGACTGCAGAAAATCCAGGGTGCAGAGGGTCAGCTATTCATTCTGACTCTGAAGAAACTTCTCTGATGTATAAGCTGTAGTTAGCATGAGAAATATATGGATCTAAGGGACCAATTGTTGAAAAAAGTAAGGTTGGAAAAATATCTGGGTTCTGTGTTAAGAAAACAATCAAGCTGGAAAAATCGTTTGTGAAATAGATCAAAGGAATGGTATGGATGACAAACAACAGAGAGCTGGCTGGTGAAACTCTACAGAAATAACATTTCACTGTTTTGATGCACCCCCTTGCTCTGTCAGTGGGTGTCATCTGTGTTAGTTTGTTTTGTTTAATACGCAGTGGTGTGTGACCAAGTAGAAACAATAAACCACAAAGGTAATTTAAAAGGTAAATTAACAACCTTAATGATTGATGAAATTAGATTTCATTTCTCTTTCATACCAATTGGCATACTTTGCCCAATCTACTTCTCCTATAGCACCTCCAGTTTCCTTCTTGCCTCTGCAATTCCTTGGAGACACATATGTCCACAAGATGGTACTAGGCTACCAGCAGCCCCTACAATGGCTGCTCAGTGAAGGCTCTTGAAATTGCTGCTGCTCAGGTGTCACCATAAAAGTTCAGTCCAAAAAAAAATCTCATTAGTGTTGTTACCTGTGAGAGGCATTCAAGCCAAAATACCTGTTTGTTTGGGTTTTTTAATGAAAAAAAATTCCAGTAGGAATCAGAGCAGAGCATTGCTATGACTGATGCTCTTCACACTCACACCTGTTTCCAGATAGCTTCATTATTGCCTTTGGAGCCACTTCCAATTTAAACTAATAAACTGATTTAGGAAAGAGAAGAAGGAGGCCATGAATTACAGCAGCTTTATGAATCTGTGTTTTGACACATTTAAAAAAGAGAAATTTGACCTAATGTATTACAAATACCTCATTTGCTTTAAGCAATTATTGTAATCTATCACATTGATGCAGCCAACACAAACACGCGTTACATTTCTCACGCTAAAAATTGTTCAAACAGGCTTGAATAAATTGTTAATACTCTATAAGCTGCTAGTGGAATAGCTCAATGATTAGCTCTTCTCTTCACATGATTCAAACGCATTAGTGACACTGCTGACTAATGACTTGCAAAATTTTTGTTAAAGACACAGGTGCATTTTTAAATGGCAGCCCAGTTCTTAAGTCAATGGCATTTCAGGCTTTGTAACTGAAAAGCTTTGTTACATTGGTTTATGTAAAATTAGTGCTTGATTTAAAACGTTTTTAAAATGACACTCCACATATAATCATGTTAATTCTGTTGTGATGTTAGATACAAGTTACTCTTGAAAAGTATCTTCTCGTAATACGATTACTGGAATACTGTTAATCCTGACTGTATGAACAAGGCTGCGGTGCTAATCAAAGACGGTGAAGTGCTTTCTCATCAGCACCGTGCAAATGGAGTGATAAATAAGGCCCCTGATAGCTTGGAAAGCATTCCTTATTACTCATCAGACCGCATGTGCTTAGGCAGTACAAAGGGTAAGCGGTCCCTACGAAGGGAGGTGCCCACCTTGAGCATACTTGGTACTTGTTTCACTAATTTTAATACAATTAAGTGGAGAGCACACAATTTGTGACTCGAGGCCATTTAAAGGAGTCTGTGTGTTTAATTGGCTTAATAAAATTAAGATCATGAATGAGGCTGTCCAGGGTCCGCCGAGGCAGGCTCAGGACCTGAGGGCCCGACCCAGTGGTCCAGCAGGGCCCAGGCCCGCCTGCCCCAGCGAGAGCTCCGGGGTGCCCAGCCCGGCCTGGGAGCGCGCGTCCGAGCGCGGCCGTGCCATCTGCGGGGCTTCCTTTCGGTGGCCGCGGGCTGCCGGAGGATGTGTCCCGCAGGTGTCCCTGCGGCTGCTGCCCCTCCGGCGCACCTCCGGGAGGCGGAATGCCAGCGGTGGCCGGGTTCTCCGGAGCCGAGCCGAGCGGGGCCCGCCCAGCGGGGCGCGTCACGGCGCGGCGGCGGCGCGGCGGGGCGGGGGCGGCGCCGGCCGCAGTCGGCACGGGGCGGGCAGCGAGCGGCGCGCCGGCTGCGCGCACCCCGCACACGGCGCGCTGCCACCGAGGGAGGGAGGGAGCGAGGGAGCACCATGTGCCGGCCAGCGCTCACCCGGCTGCTGCTCCTCCAGCTGCTGCTGCTCAAACTGCATCTCGGCAAAGGTGGGTCCGGCGCGCCACGGCCGCTCTCCCTCAGCGCCGTGGTCCCCCGGCCTCAGCGCTGCCGGGGAGGGGGCGAGCGTCCTGCCGGCACGGGCACCCCGGGATGTGCGGCCGCGGGCGCCCGCTCGCCCCGGTGCCCTGCGCGGGGTTTGGGACCTGCGGAGGGCCGGGCACGCTCGGGGGTTGCGACCTGCGGGAGCTGGGCACGCTCTTCAGCGGGCGAATGCAGCCCAAGCGCTGGTGACAGGAGCTGCCACCTTTAATCCCTTTCAGAGGGGATTTGTGCCTCATCAGAGCAGCGCGGCACCGAGTCTGCAAAGCAGATTTGCTCCGTTCTCCCCCCGCCCTCAACTTTAGTTGAGTCGGGTCCCTTTTCCCGGGATGGCGCCGATGCCTGTTCCGCCCCGCGTCCCCAGGTGTCGGTGCGATTTGCCCCGGTAACGGATGCGCAGGAGGTCCCAGCATCGCTGCGCTTTATAATTTTTCTTTGTCTGTTGTATTTCGGGTTTAACCATCTTCTATTCCCAGGCTCCTCTTCCCTCCGCCTTTAAAACAATGCGGGGAAGCACGGGAATGGCCCCTTTTATCCCTGCACAAAGCAGCTTCGGGATCGCCGCCGTGCTCCCGCGGAGGCGCGTCTCCCCCAGCCCCTCACCGAGCCGCTATGCCCCGGCGAGCCCATCCCCGCACCGAACCGCTGTGCCCTGGCGAGCCCAGCCGCAGCCACCACCCTCGGCCCGGCTGCGGCTCCCGGCGCCTTGCCCGGGTTGTCCGCGGGCGGCGAGGCGGCCCCGGGATGCCCCCGCTGCCCGGCCGTGGGAGCGCGCCCCGCTGACCCAGGCGCGGCCTCGTGTCTCGCAGGCGCCGTCAAGGAGTGCGAGGAGAACCAGTTCCAGTGCCGGAACGAGCGGTGCATCCCCGCCATCTGGAAATGCGACGAGGACGACGACTGCTCGGATAACAGCGACGAGGCGGATTGCCGTGAGTGTCCGTGCCCCGTAAGCGGGGCGGGGGGCCGGGAAGGGCGCGCTTCCCAGCTGCGCTGCGCCTCTTTTTATGAATGAATGAATGAAGTCGCGCCGTCCCCGGCCGCGGCGCCGATTGGCTGCCGGGAGCAGCAGATCCGTGACGCGGCGCCGCGGGGCAGCGGCTCCTCGCTGCCGGCTCGGCCGGGCCGCCCGGCCGGAGTACCCGGAGCGCGGCGCGGCAGCGCGAGTCCGGCGGCAGCCGGCACCTGGCAGCTCCCTGCCCTCTCCCTGCCAGTCCCCTCGCCTCCAGCAGTGTCTCTGCTCAGAGCGCCTAAAAGAAACAGCGCAGTTTGTGCCCCCGGGCAGATGTTAAACCCCGGAAGAGCCCGTGCTCAGGGCCAGTGACAGGTTCTTCTGTGGAACGTTACTTACTCGTAATCATCCTACAAGATGTGGGGTGGGTGTGAGTTTTGTGTTTAAATATGTTTGCAGTCAGGGTGAGAAGGGAGATGAACATGTACCACTACTTGGCTTGGCAGTGTCAGCCATGTAACACTGATTCCTTCATAGTGTAAGGGGAGAGCAAGATCTATACTTTCAACCTTGAGAAGATGGTAC
Source organism: Corvus cornix cornix (assembly GCF_000738735.6). NCBI lineage: Eukaryota > Metazoa > Chordata > Aves > Passeriformes > Corvidae > Corvus > Corvus cornix. Next base: position 5,293,772 of record NC_046338.1, read on the forward strand.
TCTTTCCTTCTCCTGTGGTGTGGCCCTGGTGCGTATCAATGGAAGCCCATAAACTCTGGGTAGTTTGTAGGGTTGTGCTGTTATAACTTGGCTGTTACTTTGCATACAGCTTCTGACAGCCTGGGAGAATTTGTCTCAGCTGTGGAGTGTTAAGAAGCATCTGTAAAAGAAATTACAGAGTCTAAGTCTTGAAGAGAAGTATCTTTAATTTGGAGCTTAAAGTTGCTAATGTTGTAGCAAGTACCACATCTCTTGAATTATCTCTGTAGAATAATAGGTGTTGAATGTGCATCAGGTGAATGAACTCTTCAAACCTCAAAGGCACAGCAAATATATCAAGAAAAAGTCCAGTTAACAGCTTCACCTATAAGTCTGTTTCAGGTGATATTCGGAGTGAAATCTAAGTAGATTACTTTAAGGAGAGCTGGGATTCCCAAACTCTTAAATTATAACAACATGTTCCCCGTGAACAAAACGTTAACACTTATTTCTGGTGCTGTTTTTATTCAGAGGACTTGATAGGCTTTATATATACATAGTTTTATGATCCAGGGAGTTAGCAGCACTAGTTAATTGATATATAGATACGGCTTTTACAGGAATTATAATGGCAGTATTGAGAATCAACTTAGATTTGGAATGTGTCAAATTGCATAAGGCTCAGGGAAACCAGGGGTGACTGAGAACGACCTTGGACTCTTGTGTAGCCATAACTGAGTATGTTTTCTCAGAAGTGCCTGTGTTTCCTGAGAGAGACACTAATCTGTGGAAGCACTGGGAATCTCTGAGAAGGTACATAATGGTGTTTGTGAAGCCTTCTATTTAAAACCTCTGTGCGCTGTTGTACAGAGACTTGGTGAACTGCAGGTGACCTGTGGGCAGTGCTTTCGGAACTGCTTTTCAGAGGTTGGGATCATGGCTCGAGGAGCATCTTGAACAGATTCTGCACCCTGCATTCAACATTGAAGAGTAAGTTTGTGTCCTGAGCTCTTGCCCTGCATGAATGAGTGGGTCAGTATCTGGGCTGCTTTTTCATTTTCTCCTTTTCCTTGTGATCAACCCTCTGAGCATTGTGTCAGAAGAGAGAGTGTAGAACAACAGGCTGTTGAACATCATCTCAGTCTGAACTGTGCTGTGTTAGAATGCTTACTGCATCTGATTTAGGTTTATTTCAGAGGGTTTTTATAGTTGTTGGGTTTGGGGGTGGTGAAAATATGTTCCTCACTTTAATCTGAATTTGGCATTTATTATTGATTGGGGATCAGACTACAGAAATTGCTCATGGACTGTTAATTTAGTTCAAGCTTTGCAGTTGCTTCTTCAAGCAGGCTGAAAGATAAAAAATGCATTTGTCATTCATATTTTTCTCACTTAAATTGTTCTGAACACTGTTTTATTTTGAAAATGCATACTGCTTTTCAGCATATGGAATGTTTGGAGTTCTATTCACTGGGTGAAAAAATACATTCCGTGTGTTTTTGCTTATAGATACCGCCTCTGTTATCACTGCTGTAATAAACAGATATTTATTTTAAAACTATTTTATGAACATATGCAGTGGAAGAAACTGTTCTGGAAAACTCAGCATGCCAGAGTGGTGATGGAGAGGGAAATGAATATGCAGGTAGCCTGCTGGCAGTGAGTACTGATAAGGACCCTGATAACCTCTGTAATTACTTGATGATTCTTTTTCCCAGAGCTGATAATGTATTTGTAATAGCTCATTGCTGCTTGTGTATATCCTCCCTTGTTGAGGAGACAGGAGGGTCTTTTTCTGTGTGAAGAATTGGTTTATCAAACCAATTCCTTATGGGAGATGGTCTAATACACTGGAAGATTTTGTAACCAAGAGGATCTTAAATAGTTCTTGAAGGAGTTGATTTTATTTTTTGGCAGGACTCTCTGGCTTCCTACTAGAAACTGTGTTTGCACAAGACTGAATTTTTGTTTGTTTGTTTTTGTTTGTGTTCCCCCGTTGTGTTGTGTGTCCCATGTCTGTCCTCATTTCCTCCCCCCTGTCCTCCCTGTCCCCAAGATTTGCTGGCATAATGTTGGCTTTTTAAAGAGAGTTTTGGATTCTAAGGAGAATGTTTTCAGTAATCAAACTGTATTGCATCCTTGGCATTTGCTTCCCACTGAGTAATCCTTTTCTGTTGTGGCTGGTAGTTCAACTTACTTACCATAGGACCATGTGAGTTAATACAGCAAACATTAGACCTGAAGCATGAAAAAGTGATGATTTCCAGTCTTGGACAAATCAGATTGGTCAATACTAGTTTTTAAGGTGTATTAAGTTTATCCAGGACAGGGTTTCTCGGCTAGCAAAAGAATGGTAGCCAAGGAGCTTGCCAGGAAGGAGACGGTGCTCGTTTGTGTGTAGGCACGTGACTTGTGAAGTGTTAACAGGAGAGAAGGAGGAGACACTAATTTGTGTGCATTGTAGAAATATATAAAAATAAAGCAGTAAACAGATTGCTTAAATATGAAGATGCCTTTTGCTGTCATGTTTGCAGAAAGTTATACCATTTTGAGGAAGGGAAAATAAAATGGGAGTAGAGAGGTTCCTTAAAATGTATCTACAAAGAGGAAACTAAACTCCTTAGAGAAAAACAGTGGAAGTTACATTGTTTGTATTGCTGGGGAAATAAAGGTGTAAACTCTAGAATAAGAAATCTTGGGTTGCTATTGCAGAGTTTAAACCTGTCTTAAAACCATTTGCTCTGCTCTATGCAGAAGTATTTGCTTGAGCTCAGTCCAGTCTGTGTAGGCCTGGAAAGACAAAATCGCGGTCACAACTTACAGCTTGCAGTGCCATGATCTGCACTAAATGTGGTCCATACAATGAGGACAGGGCTCCAGGACAGTTCTGAACATGATTTCTATAGATGCATTTTAGTCCTTCCCTGTGATGCGTTTTCCTCTTTCGAAACTCTGGAAAGGCAAGACTGACTCTTGTAACCTATTTCAGAAAATGCTTGCAGATGCACAGTCATCAAGACTTTTTTTGTAATGGTATAGCAGCAACTTTATAAAACATCAAAGCTACTTTTGTAGTGGGAAAAATGTCCATTTTCTGAGGCACAGTGTTTTACCAAAAGCACTGTTTGCTGAGGTACTCAGAATGTGGGATACTGACTTTTTTTCTATGTCTCCCTCAGGAAAGGTAGAGGCTGCAGAGCCAGGTCAGGCTAGGGATCCGTGCGCTGTGTGTCCAGGGCGCTGCTGCTGTGTGACACATCACCCAGAATGGAAAATCCTAGAGAGCTGCTTCAAGGGGGGAGTGGCTCTTGGAGGCTTTTCCCCCAGTTTTACAAGTTTCTTCCTGCTTGCCATTGTAGCCAGCAGAAAACAAGGAAGACCTTGCAAACTGCAGCCACACACAATATATTTGATGCAAAATAGGAGCTTTTACTTTGATAGTTATGTTTGATTTTATTTTTCTCATGTAAGTAGAGTTTACATTATCTTAACCCAGACCTGAATGTGGGTGGAGACTGCAAGACCTCTGCTTAAATGTTTCATTGTTGAATAAACACTAAATGTGGCAAAGAGTAGAGTTGCAAAAAGCAATCAGTAGCTTAGCCAGTTTCCTAAAATGAAACACAAGCTGTAAGATCACTTCAGCTTTGTAATACCTGCCTGCAGGGGGACACAGCCAAATGCAGAATTACTGTTTCTTGTTTAAAGCTCCATTTTCCACCTTTGCACTGGTATCCTTTCTGTGGTGTTGCTTGCTGGTGAGAACGGTTCATAGGGACATTTTATAGAGAGAATCAAGGCTGCCTCAGGTATGAGATGCAGTCTGAAGGGAGTTACTGTTTTGAAAACTGTTCCCATGTGTCCAGAATGCAGGGTAAACATGTGGCATCAGCAAACCTCCCAGACCTCAGCCCTTGCCTGCCTTGTGGCCACAGGTGACTCTGTAGCTGAGACACATTTCCTTTGCAATTGGGAGGAAGCACTCCTGTTCTTCCACTGGCTTTGTAGAGAGAGTCTGTGGAGTTTGACTCCTGCTGCCTGTGTTTTGAAAGCCCAGGAGAGAGCCTTGTGGTCACTATGCTTTTCAGTTTAGATTTCACTAGAGCTGGAATTTGGGAGTAAAAATATATAAAAAAAACCTGTTTGAAAACTAAATTCTGGATCCTGTGCAGAGTTAAGTATGGTCTGGGTGGCTTTGAAATGCAGGAGTGTAACAGTGTGCCACGCTTGCAGGTTTTGGGGCATGACCAAGTGACACAGTAGGCACTCACAACTGCTACATGTATTCTATGACTTTTTGTCCTCTCTTATGCATTGCTCCAATTTTTCTTTATGTTCCATGTTGAGCCAGTATCCTGCATGCTGAGTGATTGCTGCCTGCCACTCTGGAGATGCCTGTGCCCGTCACCACGTGGAGTTTTAGGTTTCCTTGACAAATGCATGGTCATATGCTCTTGATTATGTCAGTGATGTTTAATTGCGTTGTGTGGCCAGCCTGCATGCTTATCCCAAAACTGGAAGCACTGGGAAGAGTGGTGTTGAGAGGCAGGGCTTGTTTGCTTGCTTGTGTGGCTGCCGCCTGCCTGTCTTAGTCTGTTCTGGGTTCATGTCCACCTTAGGCTCAAAACCAGTTTACTGATTTCTTGTGTTCCACAGTGAATGTTATTACTCATTTATCTTCATTTTTCATTTTACTGTTTTCTGCTCTGAAGAAGCTAACTTGCATGTTTTTGGGGGCTGGATTATCTTCCCTGTTATTGCAACCTGCTGCAACCTTTATGTAGAGAATCAAGTTTTAAGCACATGCCCTTCTCCATTTCCCTATTTCCTGGTGCATTTTCTTGAAGAGTTTTATCTATTAAGCAGTCTAGATGCAGACTGCTTTCCAGAAGGTGGTGATTTCTATCAGACTCCTGCTCATGGTCTGGGAAACAAAGAGAACTGGAATGGGAGCACTGAAAAGGCAGAAGAGAGAACTGGGGTATGTGGGAGAGCCACTGGGGACATGATAGTTACAGAGGGAAGTGAACTTGGTTTTATGGAGTGCTGCTGTGCTATAGCAAGAAAGCACAAGGGTTGCTCTAGATAGAGTCACAGGAACAAGCTGTGAGCTGAAAAGTTTTCCTGAGGTCAAGGAGAATGGCAAGAGTGAATATAATTATTAAGTTCAAGATGGAAATTATGAAAGTTCAGTCAAAACCAGTATGACTTGGTTTTTTTATCAAAGAGCTCAGAGCTGTCATTTCAGAGGATACAAACGTATTCTATGTTTTGAGCCAAAGTAGGTAAACTTCATCCAGATCATTTTAATGTATAAAGATAAAACAAAGAAGCTGTGGCTGCCCCATCCCTGGCAGTGTTCAGTGCCAGGCTGGATGGGGCTCTGAGCAACCTGGTCTAATGAAAGGTCCTTAACAGGGGGTTTGGAACAAATGGTCTTTAAAGTTCCTTCCAAGCCAAACCATTCTGTGATTCTATGAAAAGTCAATGTAGACCAGTGCTCTTGTGTCTGCAGTGTTCTGGACCCAGGCTTAGCATAGGTTAGAGATGTGATTTCTGACTAGTTGATGTTAAGAGTGGAAGATAATTTAATATTAATCAGAAAATATTCAGAAGTTAATTCAAATTGCAATTACGAGACCAGAGAAACCAAGTGTAATGTGTGGGTGAATTTATCCAATACACCTACACTAAGAGATTGCCAGTGCTAGAAATAATTTTTCTTGACTCCATTGTCCACCTAAAGGACCATTAAACACTCTGTTACACCTGAAAATGTCTAACTACTATTGATTCCCTCAGCTGTTTCTAATACAGCAGACACCCAGCTTTTGTTTCTGCTGGCTTTTTCAATGTCATCAGCTCTTTTAATTCACTGACAAATCTACCATGTCTTTGGTGTGCCTCAGAGACTGATGTGTTAGGGATGTATTTGTGGTAGAATTGATTTGGTGTGAGGTTCTCCTGGTCCTTTTACTGGTGACTTTCTCTACATCTTTCCCATTTTCCTATGACTTTTCCCTAGTAATTTCAAAGATGGTCCCAAAGCATGTTGCTGTTCAGTTCTGCTTTTCTGTGTCACTACACTTTTTTGTGTCTGCCTTAAAAAATGCTGTAAGATGTCAATTTTTCTTTCTTTTTTTTCCTTTGCCCAGGAAAACAAATCAGTGAGTTGAGTTTGGGTGATGGAGATGAAGATTTGGATTGCTGCTTGTTGTCTTATGCAGTAGCATGTCCTCAGCAGAGAAGGAGTCTGCCTGCTCTGGTGCGCTCCGCTTTCAGTGCAGACAGCTGCTTCCAGCCAAAGGGAAATCCTCACTATTTTATGGTGCATGTGCGGGAAGTGTTGGAAAAGCTGAGTGCAGTTTTTCCAACTCCCTATTTTGCATTAAAAATTAATATTTAGATATCCACAAGGGAGGGGGAAAGGGTAAAAGGCCCTGTGATAAAATTAATGCAGATTTTCTGCTCTGTGAAAAATTCTGTCTGAAATGCAAGTGATAAAAACCTGATTAGACTTTAATAGTTACAATAATACTGTAAGCTAGTTGAAAAATAAAACTAAACTCTTCCAAACTGAAATAGTTTCGAGAGCCAGATTTTAACCTACAAGAAGCCAGAAGATTTTTAAAGCAGGGTTGTGAGCTCTGTCACTGATGGTCTTTCAGGGGGAGATATCCTTTTTCTTGCCATAGTAGTGATGCCCCGGTAGACTGTGCTTTTGTTGCTGGCAAAGACCATGACTTTTCTTCCCAGAGCTGAGGCAGATCTGGCAGACCTGTGCCTTTCTCCTCATGAGGAGGTGAAAAAATGGTGTTAGAGCTCTTCTGCACCAGAGTGACTCAGTTGTACAAGAGTCAGCAGCAGAGCCAAGAACAGAAGTGAGGCCTCCAACCTACCAGTCCAGTGCTCAACACACACAACTGCTCCTTGCTGAGGTACCTGTTGGACAAGTGGAAGGGTTTCACTTTTTCCTCCAGGTTTCCTGGTTATTTTCAGCTGAAGCTAGGGCCTGGCAGTCAATCTAACCTCACACTTAATGCCAAGAGCAAGTGTTAGAAACTAGGAGAGAACAGGATTTGTAGCTGGCTTAGAGCAAGGCTTACAAGCCTTTGGGCTGCAGCCATGTAAAGTGAGTTTTATTGCCAATTTTTTTCTTAGATGTTCTCTTTCTGATACTTCAATATTATTAAATGCATTATTAATATTTATTAAATGCTTGAGAGCATGTGTGGCACCATACCAGGACCAAAGCAGTGAGGGACTCAGTTTCCATGGCAGCAGGAGCACAGTCCTGTACTTGCAGAACCAGAAGGACTCTTTTTTGGCAACTGCTCTCTGTGCTGTGATTACTTTTTCTTTTTAAAGATAGATATATAATTTAAAATCTAATTCATTAGTGCTGCAGAATCTTGTCCATGCTGACTGAGAATTTTGCCTGCTGTAAGTTTCTTTATCTTTTTTTGGAGTTCTAGCTTTGTTTCTGTAGCTTCTGTGGGTGTGATTTCTTTTACTTGCAAAATACTGGAAGGGGGTAAAAGAGTGTGTTTACAGTTCATGGTAATAGATGGAAATTTGAAATATTACATTGTTGTAGACTTCTTTCTCTTTACAGGTAGCCTATAGCATAGATTTATCAATTAAAATAATTGTTGAAGAAACTGGTGTGTACAACTGATAGTAAACTCTTAACTGTACTATGCCCCTCATTTAGATAACTGCTCCAGTTCCAGGTTTTAACTTTGTGTTTTATTTTAGCTGGCCTTGTTTCATACTTTTTTCATGCTTCTTTCCTTGACATATAATGTGTAGTATGATGTACACTTTGTGATACTTTGCTTTATTTCAAGGGGTGAATTAAAATTTTCTTTTGATCCCAAGTCTTTGTCCTGCTGTGCATTACCTAGTTGAGATCTTGTGTCTGTCTTTGCTTTCCATGTATAAACTTAATGTGATTAATTTCTTCGGTGGCTTTTCAGGCTTTTTCTATTTTTGTTGTTCTAGGTAAGGAAGGTTGTAGGCATCTTTCCAAATGTGTTGCATGGATTTCCTACAATAGATACCAGCTGCTTGGCTTGCTGTTTGAACAGTGATTGTATATCAGTAAACCTTGCTGGATTTGCTGGACGTGTTCCATTGAGATATGACGCTATTCTGTGAGATCCGGGGAGTAGTTAAGAGCATAAAAAATCATAAACAGCAGGAGTAGTGAATATATTTGCACTGTGAATAAGAATTTCGGGTGTAAACGTACAACCGTTCCTGGAGACTTTTCATCCTGAATCATGGTTGCGTCTATAGAGCTACTCATAAACAGAGAAATGGCCCAGTTTCTTTGATAGCAAATGTCAGTGCTGACTGATGCAGGCCAAGAAATACACCTCCTGCCTCTGTAACTCAGAGCTTCTATTCTTGTTTGTGTAGTTGTGTTACGCTCATTACACATTTGTCATCCCGTGGCTGCTTAGCAGTTCAGCTTTCTATGAATCTTCCCCATACAAATGGACTAAATATTATTTCAGGGATGTGAAAATCGATGCTTGGGGAAGTTACCCTCTGCCCAAGGCTGTAGAGTGATTCAGCAACTCATTGTGGACATTAGTGGCTCATGAAGAAAGTCCCCAGTTTCCTTTTTTCTGGTTCATTATCACATTGTTTTACACAGATAATCATGTTCCTTGGATTAAACGACTGCTCAAGGACTTTGCCTTTGCCTTTGTCATATAAAGATTGTAAAATATTTAGAAAAGTCCCAGTGTTGAGATAACTCACTGTTTCAAAATTTTAGTGTGGGGTCAAGTGCAAGAAATGCTTCAAATGGCTCACTTGTATTTAGTATCTGAGACACAGAAAATACAGGTGTTTGAAGAGGAGCATAATATTTTTGTGTTTCAAAATGGACTTTGTTTTTGTACATTCCAACATATCCTGAAGCATAGCCTATGTACAGACAGGCATCACTGCAGCCACTTCTTCAGCTGGCCAGAAGTGCCTGTTGTGAGACTGCACGTGACAGACTTTTCTTTTGCTAAAGAGGCTCTTTCCATTCTGTGTATTTGTCTCCAAGCCTCCTTCACCTCCCACCCACACCTTGCTGTTATCTGAGCACGAACTACTGAAGTAATTTATCACTTGTGCACCCGTTCCTCCATAAATTATTTGTTATGTATCATTTTCTGGAAGAAACCAAGATAACTGAGGGAGTTTAATTTGCTATTGTTTATTTTATTGCTGCTACTCTTTTCCTTCTTCCTTCCTCGTGTAAAACAACAAAGATACAGTTTAGATTGTGCAACTCTGAAGTTTGCACAAGGTGGGCTCGGTACATGATCTAGGAGGGGTAACCTATAATGTGCACTGTTCTTTGGCAGGTGATAAATAAGGGGTTTCAAAGGGAGCCTCTGGACTAGTCTCTGCCAGGATCACATTGGTGTGTTGAAACTGCTTTACTTCAAGCTCTTTGCTGGGTGATTTCTGTTCCCCCTTTTCACAGGAGCTCTTTTAACACAGAAATCTGTCCTAATTTTTATAAAATAATGTGTTATGTGTGTTTGCCCAAGGTGCCAGTGCATGTTGATCCCTGAAGTTAAATTGGGATTAACGAGCTGCATTGACAGGTGCTGAAAAGAACTGTATCTGTCCAGTTCTTGACTGCAGGGTCTCTGACTGTGGCATGGCACTTCAAAGAGAGTGAGTGCAGAACAGGAGAGAAATCCTGGGGGCCCCTTTCTGGAGGGAAATGATAAATAATGGACTTAATTTTTCTCCTTGGTCGTGGACGAAGGTGTGCCTGAGCAATATGGAACCTTTCCCAAGTTTGCACACAGCATCTCATTGCCTTGCTCTTCCTTCCAGTCATTCCCCATGAGTTTGGCCATTAATTCTCATGTCCCTGTTTCAGAGTGCCTGTTCTCAACAGCAATGCACAAAGCCTTTGTTAACACCTTCCGTTGCTCAGGCATAGCCAGGGACTCTGCAAAGCTTGGCTGAGAGCAGCAGGCATTTCTTCACATTTGATTATGCACGCAATCACGTGAATATTGCAAGGCTCTATTTGTGCTAATGCTTGTAGAAAGGATTCATAATTCCTGCACAAATGCTGTACTTCAGCTGGCAAGAAGCTGCTAAGTTCACCCTGCCCAGATCTATTTAGTTAATTTACGGTATTTTTAAATTTTGAGACTGAAATGCAGGTTGAGGCTGCCAGGGTGACAAGTATTGGAGATTTCAGAGCTGATGTGGTGCTCCGCATCTGCCAACTGTTGATTCCAGTTCAGGGCAGTTGTGCATCAGATTGTTGGGCACACAGTGAAGTGCATTGGCAAACAACACCCCGGGAGATGCGTGTTCACAGAACAAAAGCCATCGCTGTCACTGAGCAGTTCTGATCCTCCAGCTTTCAAGGTCAGGACTGAGATATTCAGCACCATGGGAAATGCTGCATTCCTGCAGCAAGAGTCAGGGTAGTGCTGGGGATTACGAGTCCTTGTCTTACAGGGCTCTCATCCTGGCAGCTTCATCCCTGCCTGCTCAGCACACTGGAGGAGTGTTTCAAGAAAACCTGAAACCAAAATATCCTTTTAGGAGACTGTTTTCTTTCCTTTGTTCTCCAAGCAAGCTGGATAGCTGTCAGTGAGTTGTCCATAATAATAAGGGTTGAGCAGTGATCTTTGTTGCTTACTAGTTCCTTTTCTGAGCTGTGTTGTTCAGGCTTCATCATCATATCACAGGGTTAATTTTAGAATGCAAAAAAGATGCTTCTCTGACAGTGAAAACCACCGAGGGGGAGGAAGGCAGCCAAGTACAGGACCTAATTTTCCCCCTTCCCACAAAACTGTTTCTTTCTTCCTGTGGGGGAGTGCGAGTTTGAATGTGGCATTAGAAACATATTCAATGAGGGGTTTAGGGCAGAATCTTGCTGTGCTGTTTTTGAAAAGGGTTCTCTCCCTGCTACTTGTTTCTACTGAAGTCATATGGGATTAGGTTTCCTTGGAGGAAAAAACAAACCTGATGAGATCTAGAACAACAAACTAGAATTCCCTTAATTTAATTTATGGCCACTTTTGGTGACCATGGTGCACCTGAGAGCTGGTATCACCTTTTCTAGAGATGATTGGGGGTGAATTCCCTGTAGATGAAGCGTTTTGGTGCATCAGCTTGACCTTTTACATAGAAAAAGGGCATATGTAAATGTCACTTTTCTACAGTAATCAGTTGGGATTATCTGCCACTGTGTTGGGTTTTTTCCTCTGCTTTTATAATAGCAGAGATTTTTACAGCAGTTTGACATGTAAGAATGATGGAGGTTTCACTCTCTTACGTTGGATAAATTCTCGTCAGTAGATGGGAAGGAGATGATTCATACCTATTAGGACTCTGTGTATGAGAGAGTTGTATTTCTTATTGGATATAAACTGGAAGATGGAGGATCTCATTTCACTCTGAACTGCTAGAATTCAAAATGTTAAACGATGAGTGTCTCGGGATTTGGGGGAGATATTTGCTGTGTGTTCCGCTCTAATTAATTGCGATGTTTGGTGGGGGTTCCTTACTTTAATCTGCGGACAGCACCATTCCCTGATGTTGAAAGTTGAAGAAAGAAAACATCTTGTCTGTGTGAGGGCTCAGCCTGATCTTGCTGCTGCACAAGTCTCTGAGGAAATGCTGATTGGTTATTTTAGATTGCTGACTAAAACTTGGCCCTGTAGCTTCAGAGCACAGACCTGACCCTCTCCCTGCTGGCGTAATTCTGTTGAGATTGACGTCTCTTAGCTGGAAAAGCTGCTGCTGTGGGCCCAGAGAGGCTGAAAGGAGATGGATTTATGTGGTCCATGAGGTCCTGCTGAGAGAAGAGCCCTGGCTGGCCTCACTGAGCACAGGGCTGTGCCCATGTACATGCCCATGTACCCTGCCATGTGCTGGCCAGGGTTTCTCCACAGGGCCACCCTCACCAGCCGGGCAGAGCTTCACCTCGAGTACGTTTTATCCCTGAGGTGAGCCTGTGGAATAATGGTAAGGGGAGCACTGTTGGCAGCGGAATATGCTGGATAAAACATGAGTTTTAAGTGATATTTCAAGGGATCTTTGTTCCTTCACAGTGACAGACACAACTGACAATAAGAAACCTTTCCAAACTCAAAATCAATGGCTTCAGGCCTGTGGTGTTCACAAAATGTTTTCTGCAGCAGTTTTCACCAGGGTATTACCCTGTCTTTCTTTCAGCTTCCAGAAGTGCATAGAGCATCATTGTAGAGCTACAAAACAAGTTCTAGCCTTGGACCACTGTTTTGTTCCAAGTGAGGATTAACTGCTCTCTAATTCTATTTTAGGGGTGAAAGTACACTTTCATTCCATTCCTGATCTCATGCATCCACCAGCTACAATGTTGTGTGAGGACTTGACATTGGCAAGCCATGAAAATAGAAACCATCCATATGTTATTGACCATTCAGTCTGTATCCAGTACTTGTTTTGCCTCTGTTTCCTGGTGTCCTGCTGAAGGAAAGATCAACCACAGGCATAGTTTAGTCTGTGATATCCCTAGTTTTATAATGATCTTGCTTGCAATTTGGGTATTTTAAAATTGCCCTTTTAGGCTGCTTAGTCTGCATTTACAGCTCTGCTCTTTGGTGGAAAGGGCCAAGCTCACTCCAGTGATGGATGTTGTGTTATTCTATAGCTAAAGCAAGTTCTTCCTGTGCTAAACTTCAGGTGTCTCTGCTTTCTGGAGCAGAAAGACCCAGAGCTCTCAGTGTGGTACAGCTGCAGTGTGTAGGTCTGAACTTTGACACAGGAAGTCTAGAAGTGCAGGAGATCACAAGGTTGACATGATATTTAAATCTTATTGAGAGCCTGCTTGTGGCAGTAAAATCATCACTGTGGCTTTGACTTTGCCAGTGCCTCTGGTGTTCACCCTGCCTTGAACAGCACAGCAACTAAAAGTTCTCCAGGCTTGCCTTATAATTTTCAGTATTATCTGTCAGGGCAGGAATAGACCCAAGGAAAATTCCTCTGTCCCACAAAACAGAACCACTGCCTGGGTTGAGTATTCCCAATCAAAGCTCCTTGCCCTGCTGGACAATATTGTATCCTGCCTGAATGTGGCTTGGAAAGCCTCAATATTATTGCTTTAATCCACTTGCTTACGAAAAAACTTGAAGTTCATGTTCTGGTTTAGATATTGTGCAATATATGCAACTGACAAAAAAATAAGCAAAGCAAGAAAACCCCAACCCTGAGCCATTTGGAGAGGTGGTTTTGCCTGCTAAGCTGCAGGCTATTAGATTGCACAGCAGAACTCTTGGTGAGCTCAAAGTGAGTTTATTGTTGCTGTGTAGGTATTTAGTGAGTCAGTGTAAACCTCTTTAATTCTGTTACGTCAGTAATGCAACTTTCATCCTGCTTTTTCAGTACCCTTTCTCAGGTAACAGTAATAGGATTTGCCTGTAATATGTAGGTACTAAAACACTTCCAGGATATTAGATTTTTTGTTTGACTGCAAAAAATGAGCAAGAAGAATTGCCAAATGTGAGTAGGCACTCTTCATCTCTATCACTGCTGTGCACTTCTTTGTAAGTGTATGAACTTGATGGAGATTTGTTTTGATGAGCTTTTGCCAGGTTGGCCTTTTGTTCCAACAGCATTATGTCTGAGTGAGTGAGTCAAATAAACTGCCTTGGAGTTTTCCAGCATGCTGTCTCTCCTCCAGATGAAGAGCAGGTAATTGTGACTCAGTCCTGCCAAATCTATTCTATTACAAAGTATTTCTAGGCAGGTGACTGTAGAGTAAATCTGTACTGCTCTTGTAAGGATCTTTGCTCACAAAGGCTTCACACAGCCATTCCAGGGACAGTTTTCAGGGGGCACAGGCAGGCAAGAGCCAGGCCTGCTGAAGGGTCATTTGGGTGCTTTAGGCAGTTCTGTCCTCAGGTCTCCAAGTGCCTCCTGTGCAGAGAGCTTGTAGTGGCAGCCTGCTTGGTTGGGCTCCCATGCTGGAAGACAAAAGAAGCCTAAAGAGAAATAAAGTATCACCAGGGCTGAGGATGAAACTCCTGTGCAAGGTCTGGTGAGGCAGCTGGAAACTCAGCCATTACTGAACTTTGTGGTTTTAATAAATAAGGCTTGTTGAGAAAATAGGCCCAATGCAGAGAAATCATAAAGGGCAGAATGAGGATGTGATGGGAAAGGCAGGCTGAGAGTTTTGACAGAACATGTCCCTGTTTCATCAGGCTCTGTGGTGGACTCTCCCCTCCTCACCCAAAGCAACTGTGCAAACTCAACCTCAAATGTCATCAGAGGAAGCACTTATCTGGCAATGTTTGTGCTTGGGCCTGCTCGTTCTGTAGCCTCAAACTGCTGACAATGATGGTGAGGGTGTTTTCTGTACCACACAGACCTCACTGGCTCCTCACTCCCTCCCAGCCTCACACGGTGCTGGTTTGATCCCAGCTGTGCCACTGTAAAGGTGAGGGGCTTTTCCCACCTCAGGGCTGAGCCTGATGGGCTGATGGCACACTTACTGGAATTTGCCAAGCAGCAGATGCCCAGCAGCAAAGCAGGACACCTTTGCATTGATTTATTGTTGCTATTTTCCATGAAATTGACTTTGCATGCAGAAAACTATTGCTGTCAATGCAGAGAAATGGAAGGGTACAACTGCATATCAGGAAGGTATTTTTCTGCTGCAGTGAGTAGAAATAGGAAAGTAAAAATGCCTACTCTACCTGTCTGATTGTTAGTGGGGCAGATAGGCCCCAAAAGTAATTCTAAGGTTATCCTGTAAATGCCCTACTTCTAAAAATGAAAACAAGAAGTCTCATTATAGCCATCGAGGGTATGCATCGAGAGCAGGGTACCTAGGTGTATTAAAATGTGCCTGATCTGGCAGGAGCAGGGACTTGGTATAAAATCCCTTTCTAAGTTTTGATTGACAGCCTCCTTCAGCTCTCATTTTCCCAATTTGCCCACTTGTGAGATGGGGAAGTGGTCTGTCTTTATTTTTGTAGAATAGTGCAGTTGATAAATGGTCAAAAGAGTGGAAGAGGAGCTTGGTATTGCTGTTTAGTTAAATGTGTGTGCTTGCAAACAAAATCAGCAAGTTGGCATTTGGTCAAGAGAAGCAGCTTTCAAGTTTAGAGGGACGGACTTCTGAATCCAGTAAGAATATTGAATGCAACCCAGATGGCGTCCTGGAGGGAAGTTCTGTAGCATCAATTAGCTTGTAGGTGACCATGCTTCTAGCCAACTGTGAGTTATTTGGCAGCTTGCCACTTGACTGCTAGTGAAAATTCAAGAGCAATGAGATGAAATAGAGTTCCTGAGAGACAAAGAGAAAGATGTCTTCATTTGAGAAAGGAGATTTGTGTATACTGTTTCGTAAATGATTTAAGCTGTCTGCTTTTTGTACAGCCACATATCTCCGCCTCGCTTATATATGTTTCTTTGCTGAATTTGTGTATGTAAACCCATTTAAAACTTCTCTCAAATTTCACATGTAATTTCTTCTCATGAAGGAATCTGCAAATTAAAGGGCCACCAGTAGTTGGACCAGTGCCCACCAATGCCCTTGTAACTACCAGAAGGTGAGCTTAATTTAACATTTCCCTCTAGAAATTATGTTCTTACCTAGATTTTAGGACTTCTATATATCTGCTAAGACTAAATGAGGTTGTTGTATGCTGGACTCAAAAAGAGCTGCCAAATCCTGAAGAACTGGCTGCATTGTAATAGATTGTAGTAGCACAGTTTCAGATCATCCCACTGAGGACTGAGTCTAAGGAGCAGTGAGATTAAACACTCATATGGGACAGATGTGATTATCTGATATTAGAATTAGCTGGGACCAGTTTTTGTTGACTTCAAGTTTGTGCATCAGTAACAGAAATACTTCTGTATGGCTTTTCCTTTTAAAAAAAAGTTAATTTAAAAGGGACTTAAAATTATCTCTGTGTCTCAGGTGCCAACATTTCAGATGTCTTTTGCATCTGTTCAGTGAGGGATAATTAGGTTTGTAGAGCAGATGTTGTGGAAGCCTGCACTGCAGCATGCCTGGCTGTTTCTGGCCACAAAGATTTACTCCTGGGTGCACTTGCTTTCTTTTTATGTAGGAGAATGGCAAATTCCCAGTCTTCTGTATGCAGTAAGAACTTCAAGATCTCATACCAGATTTAAGCAGTAAATGCTTCACTAATAGCTTTAGAAATGAATGGTTTTACTTTCAAGAATTTATTTCAGCTGCTTAGGTACTGAGTTTTTACTCTGCACGGAAATGTGTTGTGGCTTTTTCGAAAAGAGCAGAGGTGTTTGCAAGGAAGCACTGATGGTGAGATTTTTCACTCTGTTCTCCTGAGACAACAATTTGAACAAAAAAAGTCTTCATGGAAAACAGAATGATACCATTATCCCAGAATTGCATTCTGTTGTGTACTACCTTGTGCTGTGCTGCTTGCTGAAGGGAGAAAAGGGATTTTATAACTAGCCAGATAGGAACAAGGCTATGAACAGTAAGTGTGGATATATGCTGAGAGTGACCTAGGAGTGGCTTTATACAGTACAAAATGTTCATCCTGACACTTTTTGATCTGGGGATGTGGTTTTGCTCAGTTTTACCACATCACACAAGGTTGTGTGCTTCTCCCAGTGCAGCTATCAATGAAAAAACCAATATTTTGATTTTGAAAAGCATTACATGTAAAAAGCTATTAAATGGAGGTTGCCTTTTTCATCAAAAAGTTACATCTGACTTTTTAATGACCTGACAATAGTATATGCAGATGTGCTTTCCTTCATCATTTCATCAGGCGTGCCTGCTTGTCACAGACAAGGGCTTAGGGAGCTGATCTTCTGCCTTGCAAAGGCCACGCATTCGCTTTCATTCCAGGGGGGGTCGAGGCTTTTTCAAAAATGACTTTGCTGGGTCATTCCTCCTGGCTTTACTCCTATACAGCACACGGGTTTGTTTTGACAGCTTCAGAAAGACGTGGTATGAGAAACAACAGCTTCAAGGAAGGACCTGGAGACACAGCACTAACAAAATAAAAGCTTTCAAATCTTCACAGGAATTCATGTATGTGGAAAAATACTACACGCTCAAAGCAATACAGTGGGAGTTGTTTTGGGGTATGCTTTCAACTGAGAATCAGAAATGGGCACGACTTTCATGTTTCTGTCTTGCTGGTGCCGACTCAGGTCAGTTATGTTCCAATTTGGAGCAAACTCATCTCCAGTTTGAAGTTACTGGAAGTGTCGGGGATTTCCTCGATCTGGTTCTTGCTTTCTTAGTGACTACTGAAGGAAGAAGCATGGGCAAGCACTCCCAGGCATTTTACAAGGAAAGCCAAAGCATAAAGTTATTTTTAGATCTGATTCTTTAAAATGCCTGCTGAAAGAGCTTTCTCTCCCTGCTTTGCATAAGAATGAACCTGGCAATCAGATCCTTATATAAATAAAACCTGAAGCTCACTCAATCAATATTTTATTCCTCTCTTAGCACATATAGAATAAAATCACAGAAGAGCTAGTTAGTTTTCACAATTAATGCTGATCTTGCAAAAACAGTCACGATTTTAAGAGTCACCTGAAATCTAAATCTCTACAAAGTCCTGGTTGGAGAATTTTTTTTCTTTCTCCAGAGGTTGTATTGTCATGGCACTCTTCTGCTCTGAGGATTTTATTTTTCATACCACTTTTGGCAGAATCAGGTTTGAGAGCTGCACGTTTCTCCTCTTTAAATACTGCAATAATTTGGAAGTCATCCTGACAACTGAGTCATCTGAGTAACTTTCCTCTCATCTTCCAAGGAGGGTGAATCCTCCTTGTGCCTGCTGCACAGGAACATTCAATTACTTCCTCTCATTTACTTTCAGTAGTTACTGCAGTTATCTCTCAGCTGCTGAGAGAGAGGAGAGAAGCAAATAAATATGGCAGAGGGTTGCTATGAATATACAGTTTCTGTTGCTGGCAAAGCTCAAAGTCTGTTTCAGTTTTCACTTGATCTTTCCAAAGAATCCCTCCAAAAGGTTCTATTATCTAGTCAGGGCTGTGTTCCAAGGATACTGGATGAACTGTTGGAACCCAAAGTGCTCCAGACCTTCCTGAATGCAACAGCAGCTCTGCAAGGCGGAGTGGGAGCAGTGCCCTGTTCCTCCTGCGGGCAACAGCAGGGAGATCTTGCAAGGGGCACTGTAATATCTTAGTACCTGCTGGGACAGTTTATTTTCTTTTGGTCTCACAAAGCTGTAAAGGACTTAAAATTTGGAAACTCAGCTGTTGATCATCAGCACCAAGAGCTGAACTTTGAATCTGATGCAGCCAAAGGTGTCTGAGGCTAATACACATTTTATATTGGGATGCTTCCAGATAGAAGATCATTAATCTTCAGAGCAGAATAGACCTTGGTTTAACCTCTGGGCCCTCTACAGTGTCTCTTGTGGTGCTCTGTTATTGGTCAGTATAAAAAGTCTAATTTAATCCTCAGTAAGAATTTGAACTTCTGTGACTTTCACATTTCAAAGTCATCTCTGCTCTCCTCTGGGATCCTCTGGTGTGGGTTTATGCAGGAGCTGGGAGGACATTAGTTTTTCCATTAACATGTGGCAATTGCTCATGCTCCTCTCTCTCTCTTCCCCCCAAGGTTTTTGGCACGGTACTGCATTCCTATCAAGTCACTGCTCTTGGGCTCATGACTTTCCTAATCTCATGGGACATTTTAAATTTGGCTTTTCCTCATGGTGGTTACTACTTGGTGGTTTTGTTGAATATTTGATCTGAATTTCTTTAAAATGCTTTCCATATTTTGTAGGAATGACAAAAGGAGACTTTCCTCTTACCCTCTGGTCTGGTGGTGACTCAGCAGCTGCCTGGAATTCAGGTCAAGTGGCCCAGGGTGATTGGTGCTGGTAGTCCCAGGTATAGAGACCAGAAGATAAAGTGTGGCCCAAAGAGGGACATCTGTGTTCCTGTTCCCTGTTCAGTCCTTATATTTAGGATCATCTGGCCATCTTTGCCTTTATGTCTGCAGACAGAGTGGTGACAGAATCTCCGCTACAGACTTGATCTGGCAGCACCAAAACTAGAGGGGAAATGTGGTTTGTTTTCTTTGCCTTTGAAATCCTCCTGCAGAAAGGGAGCAGGACATGGGGGCAGAGCTTGCAAAAGAAAAAGCCATTGGGTGAGTTCAGCCTCTGACCACTTCCTTCCCAAGTAGGAGTGACACTTTTTGGTGATTGCTTATATTGACTAGCGATAAAGCAGTATTTTAAGTGCAAAATATTTCACAGGCAGTTTTCAAACCAGAGCTATCTAGCTATACCTTTTGGGTGTTTGATAAAGTCTTCAATAGGATCTCCATCTTTCCAGTCCAAGTCGTCACAGCAAGGTTTTAGGATTTCTAACTTTTCTCTTCCATTTGACTTTAGTATTACACAAATCTTTGGTCTGGTGCCTCATCTGACTACCTTCCATTTAGTACTCTTCTGAGATGAGAACCTGAAAAGCACAACCAATCCATGACACTAACGCCACTAATTGCGACTAATGAGTGTGTTTTAAAGCATTCTCACAAGTGAATCCAGACTCAGCCTAACAGTGTTTCAGGTTTGTGCTTGAAGCTATAGATACTCTGATTGGGCTGTCAGTGCATCTCTGACCACCAGCAAACAGGATCTGTGCACAGAATTTGCTTTCCTTCAGTGAGGATGCTAATTCAGAGCTCTCTCACACAAGCTGTCATCTTCTGAATCTATTAATAAAGTCCCTATAAAGATGATAGTCTTTGAGATCTATGCTTAATTTTCCAACTTGATTGAAATTAATCAGCTGGTTTGATTAGTAGATATTAACAAGAGGTCTGACAGAAAAGCAAGGTAATCATCATGACTTTAAGATGACAATCTACAAACAGACTTGACTTAACTGGAGTTCCAGCTCTGACTCTGCCAGGAGCAGGGCTAAGTTACAAATATGTGATAGTGCTGAGTTCTACTGTGAACTGATGGATCCTGGCTCCATGTGAATGCCATACAGGAAAGATACTTCCAAAACAGGAGACCTATCAATGCTCACAGCTCCAGAATAATGAAAAGTTGGACCTGCTTCATAGGTGCAGTTGGCTGTACTCTTTCAGTTTAAAACCATTTCTCCTTGTCCTATCACTACAGGCCCTGATAAAAAGTCTCTCTACATCTTTGTTGTAAGCCCTGTTATATATTGAAAGGCTGCAATAAGGTCTCCTGAAGGAGCCTTTTCTTCTCCAGGAATCTGAAGGACGAGTCTGTGTCTCCTGCAGTAAAAGGACCCTTGGATTCTGTGATATGGGGAATACCTATTCAGCAAGGCAAAAGGGAGAAAAATGCGAGGATGGTAAAATTCCAGTAAGTAAATTCCAGAGGATCCAAAGCAGTAAGAATGTACAAGTCCAGTCTGCTCATTGAACCGAAATTCCAGTTGTATTTGAATCTGAGAGGGAGGCCCTGGCAGCTAAAGGCTGTGGGCCTTAATTTAGTTTGGAGCAAAGGCCGGCTAGAGAGCAGTTGTTTGGAAGCTTGGGGCTGTGCCTGCCTGCTGCCAGGCTCTGTCTGAGGGGCTGCTCACTCTGTGCTGGGGGATTTTCTGGTGTCTGTCAGTGCTGAGAAGTGTTCATTAAAGGAGATGATGCTGGTGTCAGACATCCACATGCAGGGTTGTCACATTCTGGTTTTTCTGCAAAGATGAGTTCTTTTATTGACTTCTTGCTGAAGATTGGCATGCGTTTCCTGAGGAAAATCTGGACATCCTGCCCTAAAAATAGCTGAAGACAACTGGCTTCTGAGGAGTTTGCAGTCAGTCTGTGGCCTTAGAGGAAACAAATCTGTTCGTGAGCTTCTGGTGAGCCAATCCAATATGTGACTCTGTCCAGTGTTGTACATGTTCTCTTAGCCCAAAGCTAATTCCCCAAATCACCCCAAGTGCAACCTCTCTCACATTCAGGTAGGATTTAGGAGGTCATTGTGTGACTGTAGCCTTGTGCTGGCTATGACTACTCCAGGTACAATGAAACAGTGGTATTTAGGATATGCAATCCATAGTAGCCCATGGCTTGGTGTGAGCTGTCAGGCAGTTGAAGCTCTGCTGGACTGGGCTCTTCACAAAATTGTGATGTGTCCATGTAATCAATGAGAAAAATCAACAGGAGCCCGTGTATGTACACAAGTGGACAGGACTGATGGCTGTGTAACTCACTGGCCTGGGACAGGTCTGCATATCAGGGAAGGTGATAAGCAGCAGTACGGCAGTGAGATGTAGAGGTGTAAATCATTTGCTGTGTCTCTGTCTACTGACTTTTGGGAAAAGTGTCACTCCAGTCAAATGGGAATGGCTGTGACGTGATGGTAGAGCTCTCAGTGAATTGAGGTGAGGTGTCTGTGCTTCACTGCTTTTCAGAAATTGGTCTGTCCTTGGCTTCAGCTGTATTTTTATGTGACATTGGACAAATGGCTTAACCTCTCTGGGCATTGTTGCTTAAAATGGAAATGTCAATATTTTTGCCAACCTTTGTGAGCTATCACTGGATTAATGGATAAAAATTGCTGCATAAAGAGTGAGTATCATGTATGATGTATTTAATCTTGTTTACTTGCAGCTGGGCTACCTTGAACTGTCACAACTGCCAAAAGTGTGCGAGGGAACCTACCATATTTGTGTGAGCCAAGATACCTCCAAAACTAACTTCACCTATAAAGTCTTCAGATTGGTTCATATTTTAAATAGGGTTTATTTAGTGTTTGTAGCGCAGAACTTCACTTTCTCTAATGGACTCTCTGAGCTCCACACTTTCAAAAATTGCTTACGAGGATGACAGCATAGACACTGACAACCTCCAGGACCAAACCTGGGTAGGCAGAAGAAAAGAAAATACATCGTGATACTTCCAGATAACACATCCACTTTATTTTTTTAATTCCTTGGATCCTTAGCCTCCTATTTTTAAGCAAACTATTCCTGTGCATTGCCATTTTAATGATAATATATAAAATGACAGTAAGTATAGTATCTTAACTGTTTGTACTGAGAAAAAGAGTCTAGATACAAAAAGTTACATCTCTCTCAATGCTTAGAATTATCAGTCCACACTGAGCCTTGTCCACTGAACTGGCTTGTCCCTAAGGCTTGTCCCAAACCCTGTTTTTCTGGTATGTAACTATTGCTTTTCTGTTGGGGAATCATCATCCCATCCTCCTCTTTACAGCTGTGCTGCTTCAATCCCTGAGCTGATGTTCAGCCTTCGGATAGTTATGAAAGTGGTAAGTTTTGCTGCCAGGCTGTCACATGTCTGTGGATTTTGTGTTGACATGGTTGTTTGCTGTGCTATACAGACACATCCTCCTGGATCACAGTCACTATTCCAGAGTGATTTGGAAATCTTGCAGCATTGTTCTTAGGGACAGTTACACTGGAGAGACAAAGCCGTTCCCAGCCAAAACAGCCAATGGAAATAAGGGGCCAGTGGGAGAGCATAAACTGGGGCAACACATGTGGAAAATCTGGCTTGTCCAGTGCCACTTGGTGTTTCTGTATTGGACCAGGGCATCCTGGGGTTTGGCACTCTACAAACACAGCAAAGACCTGGCTCTGCGAGTTTTAATTCTCTGCTAGATGCTGACAGCTGGGGAGAAGCACAAAGACAGTCTCTTGTAGGAGTAGGGTACAATAAGGGCAGAACAAATGTCTGTGAGTATCAGTCCATCTCCTTGTCGGGTGTGACCTTTGCTATTTTTTCTTCAGGTCTCTTGGATGTGTTGGTAGAATCGTGTTTTCTTTCTCAGTGCTGGAAAAACTTCACGTGGCAAATGTGGTGTGACTCAAGCTGAGACTGGCAACAACTGCCTGAGATGGTAGCTAAAAACCTTGTTGGGATTTGTTTAGGACTCAGAGAAGAACAACAGGGAAGGTTTAGGGCAGGAAAGAATCAGTAGCCAGCAGTGTTGTCATAGGCCAAGCACTGTCATCACAAACCCCTGGCACTCAGCTGGGAGGAGGACGTTGGGGTGTTCATTTTGATTCCTTAAGCCACAATGGCTGTCTGCTTTTGTTAGCAGGCTTCCCTGTTATCCCACAATCCCGTCAGACACTTGAATTTGTCTGCATTTCTGCCTACCTGGTGGGGGGTGTTGGGAGGCTTCTTGTTTCAGAGGCACTTGTGGTCTTTGAATTCAACTTTTTACCCTAATGTGACAAAAAGGAGGCACAAGGCCAGAAATAGCATGCTGTGCTGTTTATTGCTTGATTTATTTGTGGCCATGTCTGTCACACAGATGCCAGTATGTTTTATCTTCATTTGCAATAACCCAAAATGTTTCACCTGGACTGACACAGGGTCCTAGACCAGATAGGGAGGTTCCATAGGGAGGTTTTTCTTAGCGTGTAGCTTGTTGCTGTGATTTTTTTTTTTTTAACCCCTGCTTCTCTCTCTGACCTTAAGTTCACTTGTAAAGCTGTGCATGTTTTCCATGCACGGTTTGGATAATTAAAAATAGCTGCTCGTGGCGCTTGGCTTCTGTGCAGTCTTTTATCAATAGTGCCTCTGAGAATACCTTGTGTTTGGATGAGTGGTTTTAAATAGAGTGGTGAGAACTACAGGGAAGACAAATCAAACAGGCCTCTTTCACAGCGAGCTTTTTTTACTTTGAAATGCCTAGAAATTATTTTTAAACTGAAAACAAAACATACTGATATAATGAATGCTTGATAACCTTGCTTTCTAATCATGAACAATTTTTCTTACTGGTGGAAAAGTTCACAGGTCTGATGTGTGGCCCATCCACATTATTCTGTTCTGTTGCTCTCAAAAATCAGATTTGTTACTTGGTGTGCAACAGGCCAATAATTACACACTAGAGAGACATTGATTATTTATTTCAGAGCTGCACAAACCCGGGTGCTCGGTGGTATTCCACAAATCAAGCACACCAACTATCAAAACTTTTACTATTTATACATTTCAGCAAACAAAGGAATTAGTGTTCATTGGCTACAAGTGACACAGTTCTTTTATTAATTAAATTCTATCTTCTATTGGTTAATAATTCTCTCGCTTCTCATGCTAATTAGGCCGCATGCTCAGTCTCTCTCTCCTTTTGAGTCACTGGGTTTCTTGGGTCAGTGGTCATGATCTGCCCCTGCCAGAATTATTTTTTACCCAGTTGGAGCTGATTTCAGCACAAGTGCTGAGTTTGCTTTATTAGTTTCTCCTTATCTCAGGAGTTCTGCAAAATGTCCTTGTGGCCCATAAATTCTGCATTCTTTGTGTCCATGCTGAGGTACCGCCTTCTCTCCAAGCTTGGTTAACCTCCCATAGGTCTCCAATAACTGAAACATGTCTAGCCCTAAACCTTAACAAGGCAATTCTACCAACAAGTGATTTTTTTTTTCAACACCTGGACATCACTTAGAGCTTGTTAGCTGCTCTCAGTTTCACAGTTAAATCTCCCTCTTGTTGATGAGGCTTGAAAGTATACAAAGATCAAACATTAAAGAAAATCCTTTTTAAAGAAAATTTTATGTATTCCACATTTGCAACACTGTGAAGAACCTGATATGGTGGGCTTAAAGGGATGGGGCCAGAAGCTAGATAGAAAATCATCAGTGAAAGTTGCTACCTAATCTCCTTCAGTGCTTATCTTGGGCTCTGAAACAGAAGACATTATATCCCATTAAAACTACAGTTCCCATTTAATAAAAACCTCTGAATGTACTTATAGTCAAAACAGTGGCCTAATTTCTTTTCTCCCTTTCTTCAGAAACCTCCTTCCTCCACCCCAAATCTTGGAAATGTTTTCCATTGGAAATCCATTTGATGTGTACAATTTTTCACTGATTTATTTGTGACTTTTCAGCTTCCTAGTCTGGCAGGATCTATCTATTGTAAGAACATGCAGAATTCCTAATTTCATTTTTTTCCTGTGCCATTTACTATATCAAAATATTTTCCCATGCTTTCTCTCTACCTCCTCTGTATGTTAAACAGTTCCGACTCACTGGAGGAAATAGGAATATAAAGGAATCGCTGTTGTCTGTGGCATACTCAGCCTATGAACTTAAATTTTCAAAGCCTTTGCTCTGATACATTTAATGAGTGATGCATTCACTTAAAGAAGGGTGGGTACAGGAAAAAGGTTTCTCCTCTTCACATGCAAATTTTGAGTCTTGTATGCTATTTCTCAGAAAAATCTCATATAGGTCTCAGTATTCTATTTCCTTTTAAAAAAAGAGGGGGACGCTCATCTGAACATGCAGAATATTGCATGAACATGGGAATTTTGATATTATTATTTTTTTTTATAAACAGGAATGGCCTTCTAATAGAAATGAAATAAACCTACACCCCTGTAGTGTTGTGTTGTAATCACGACTTGCAAATCTGCATGTGTAACCTTGCCCTGTGCAAAGCTTTCTGACTTCCTAGGAAGCTTCTGGCCTGAAGAACTGGAAATGAAAGGTGGTACTCTTTCTTTAAGCATGTACATATACTCAGAAGTGAAGAACAGAATTAGGTGTGTGTGTGTGCCTTCTATGACAGCTAATTAATGTTATGTGTTACTGCAATATTGATTTTCTTCATCATTGACAGACCTGGTGATGTCTGAGCCACTGATATTTTAAGTCCTGGAATTATAGGTGGGGAACATGATAGGTTTGATACTGTCCTAAGTCATTTTGGTACTGGTTTAATTTTAGATTTGGTGAATTTCTGATGCTGACTTCATTGATTTATACATTGGGAGAGAAAAATAATGCATATGGTCTGAAGACTGTTTGTAGAATAACTGTGAAAACATTGCTAGGAAAGCATGAAAGTGGAGAAAAATAATAAAGCCATAATGTCTTGGTGATATTTTTGCTCCATTTTTCTTCCCTGTCCCCCATTTTGCATTCATACTGCAGAGAAATGAAATGAGAATTGGGTTAGGGGTGAACAACTGCAGAAGTAAATCCCCAAGGAGGGAAAAATCTTTTTGTGTGTGTACAAAAACACATGAGGATGTGAATGCTTTCTCCAGGAGTTTGCTTCCTAGAGAAAAGCTCATTTACACACTCACTGTTGGTAGGGCTTCCTGTCGGAAGTATCAGCTTCCCATTACTGCTGACACCCAGAGCAGACAGCAGAGTGTCAGGATGCCTCCGTGCTGACCCCTGTGTTCATTAGCAGGCACCTGTCAGTCTGGGCTGTGTATGGTTGGCAGCGTCAGTCTTTCTGCCTTCACCCACTTCTCTTGAATTTAAATGGAAATTCCATATATAATCAAGGCCTAAACCCTGCTAAGTGCTGACATAGCAGCAATGCCCAGCTCTTCTGCTGGTCTGACTGGCAGTCTATAAGAAGCTAAATGAATATTAATGCTTTTCTGTCGACCAGCAGCTTGGTTTACTTGTCTCTTTCATCTTCTGCAATGAAGTATGTGCTTTCTGGCTGGGTCATTAATAAAACAGCTAGTGGGTGATTTATTTCACCCAAAGTACTAGTTGGCCATTGTGTCTCCAGTGTCAGCACTGAATGGCTTTTCTGCTGTTGTCATGGTCTCCCCCTTGGTAATCACAAGGATTCAGGAGAATGCAAAGGACTAGTATTGTGGGGAACTTGCTTACCACAAGTCTTGCTCCTATTGTGCTCTTTGTGCAGTTTGCAACTGAACATGAATCCTCTTTTCCTGGGAGACACCAAGACCTCCTAGGCCACTTGGTAAGAATGCAAGGGACCCTGTCACATCCCTCGTGGTGCAGGGCAGCTGACTGCTACAGCCAGCACAAAAGAATGCATATATATATATGAATATATATATTTTCCAGACTGCTAAAGATAGATGCTGTCTCTCCTCCTTCCTGGTCTGGAGGCTCTTATCAACCATCTCTGTGTGTCTAATGTCTTTGTCCAAGTCTTGGCTTTGTTTGGGCTGCCCTGAAAAAAAAGCACTGATTATCTCTCAGTCCTAGGAAAAGATATTATTTAGAGTAACTGAGTTGCTCTATAGTCTAAGTTAAGTGTGAACTAAACAATTTTAATGCAGTGAGCATGAGAACATGATCACCTGCTCTGAATATAAGATCTAGTAGAGATCCTGTAGGATCTCTAGATCATTATATTTAAGGTTCTTCCTCTAGAGAGTGTCAGAAATGGGCTCGAGTTACTTGTTCTGGATTTGGACCACTGTTAGGTCAGTTAGCACAATAATCTGGTTCAAAAATAGCTCAGCAGTGAGCTATGATGTAGGAAAGAGTGTCCTGGCATACTGAGACATACATAAATAGAAATAGTTCTGAAATAGATCTAACATAGGTGGCTTAGACCAGCTGATGTTATTAGTAAAATGAATGTGTTCCTTTCTCCTGCTAATTTGAGGATATAATAATCTTTACCACTTTGCAGCCATTAAAAAATCTGGAACAAGTCCTGGTTCTAGGGCATTTGCTCCCTCTCCTATGGTTTTAGTGGAAGCTGCACATGCATATGCTGGGTACTGCTGAAGCAGCTAAAACCGCTCTGCAAATTCTTGCTCATGGATATGCTCCTCAAGAAGGTGATTACAGGTCTTAAGGAGTGAGTATATATACTCTCAAAGGCTTCTGTACAATGTACATTTCCTTGCATGCAGATGAATTTTTCTGCTTTCTCCTTGTTCTTTCTCCCCTCCTGATTATTTTTTCAGGCACATTTTTGCTATCTGCTGTCAAAAAATTTGCCCCTTCATTAAGATGGCAACTTTAAAAGACACTGAAAAGCTGAAATAACCATTTCAGCTGGTATAAGCAATTACAGATATTTCCAGACAGCAAAATGACAACCTCAGTGAAGCTTGGACAATTGCTACATAGATGTTAATCAAGAGGGACACAGGCGGATCCCTGAATTATTAAAAATGCAATAATGTTTCTGAAGCCTTGATATGCCCTGGTGAACCATGCTTAGGGAACAGATTTTGCCTGTCCCAAGCTCTCTTATCTGGTGCAGCAGAGTAAGAACTGAGCAACCTTCTTTCGTTGCCTTTCATCATTCAGAACATCTTTTCAGCTTTGAATTTCCGAGGCTGTTTCATTGTGCTGCCGTTCCCCCTCCCACCCTTCCGCTTTGTTTGCTTGACAAGGAGAAAAGGTAGAAAGTGAAGCACAGAGCCACATTTCCATAAGCTTACACAAACTATTTCTTTCTTTTTCTTTCTACTCCAGACAGGGTGCTTATAATTAGTCATCCCTGCTGCGGTTGAAGCGGAGTTTTTAGAAGAAAGCTGTGGTGGTTTCTTACCAGCAAGAGCAAGAGTGAAAAATAAAACTCATGCAGTTCATCGTTAATTTGGGGAATACTTGTTAGCCTCATAATCCAGGCAAATAATTTCCTTCAGCCATGTTTGTTAGAAATACTGGAGCAGACACCTAGTGGTACTTCTCCCTGTCATGCTGAGATCAGACAGTCCTGGCAGCATTTGGTGTCTCGGAGCTGAATGCAGAATTAAAAGCTTCTTAAAAAAGCAGGCTATTAAAGTGGCACTGAGAAAACTCGTTACACTGCTTAGTGGTTGGGTGGGATAATCTGAGATTCTGCTTTTAATTAAAAGTGGACCCACTTTGCAGAATGCAGGCCTGGGTTGAGATGGTGTTTTGTGTGTCTGTATTTTAAAAGTCCTCCTGAAACGGGCAGTATTGAGCTCTTGGGTTTTGGCCAATGAGCAGTTCTAGTGTTGGGAGGGAGAAGAAAGAAAAGTGGTGAAATAAAACTTGAAAGAAATTTTAATTCTTACATGGGAAGTCTTGAGCATAAAATGGTATTGCAGACTCTTCCTGGTAAGAATTTTAGAAGAACTTTCTGGTAAGATGTGAAATACATGATTATTAACCTTTTAGTCTTAAGTGTTCGAAGTTATTTCTGTCACTGTTCTTAATACTCGCTGGGTCATTATCCTTCTGGTAAGGAGCTAAAATGTTATCTATCCTTCTCTAACCCTGCGAAGCTTATTCTCTTGTCCTTTTTTTAGTAGAATAGGAATGAAAAAAATATACTGAAAAGTATGTACATAACCCTGTCTGTGGAAGTCATGTTGTGTTGGAGCAGCTGAAGGGATGAGTCCTTGTAAGTAATGCACAGATTTTCGTTTGATTTCACTTAGGCAGTTGAGTGTCCAGTGATTGTTGGAGTTATGGCTGAGTGTACAAAGCTGAGCTCCAGATGCAGCTCAGATGTAGTGTGAGTTCAGGATTTCTTTGCACATTGCAGCAGTGACCAGCATCTTCTAATGCAAACTGTTTATGCAAAAATTAGACCCTCACTGCTATTTTTGCCATGCAATAGATTCTTAAAACTGTTGATTCCCATTTAATAGATGTAATATAAACACAAATTCATCAAATCTGCATTATTTCTTCTCTTTTGGTAATCAGAGACAAGTTAGGTTATTTCCTGCTGTAAACATGAAAATTGCATTTTTAAGTTCTGTTCTTTTCTGCAAACTTAGACCACTGCTTGACTGAGAAATGGTTCAGAATCGCTTGGTCATTCTGTGGGGGGTGGAACAAAGTTAGTAAAAAAGGGTTTGGCTTTCTTAAGCAGTAGAGATTCAGAATTTGAAAAGTAACCAATGCTGCACCCAGTATTACTTATTTTTTCTTGAAGTAACTGAAATTCTCTTTTAAAGTCCACTATACAACAGATTTACCACTTAACTGAGTTTTAATTGACCTTTTTATTATTATAATGATGGGGATAATGCTTTGGTAAATGTATTTTCCAGTTGCTGACTATGGTAATAAAAACCAGCCCCAGATTGCAGAAGAGAGAGAAACTCAGTTTTGTGGAAATAGGCTGTCCTTCCATTGTAAAGATAACAGGGTTTTCTTTTAACCTTGCATGGCACTCCCTAACTTGTTTCCTGTCTTTTCTTCATTATGTTGGCTCCTTGCCTTGAAGAGGAGATGGCTTTTTAATACAGCCACTAAATTCCACCAACTCAGAATCTTTCAATCCAATTACTATGGTACATTAGCTCTTGACTTGCTCCCTCTGCAACTATAGCACTTGTGAATCAAGTGTTTGTTTTTCATTGCAAGGTTTTTTCTAGAATCAAAGGATTTTCTCTTTTTTTTCTTATGCCTTGGCTGGCATTGTCAGTAGGGCTCTCAAATGTTAATGACACCAGGTTTGCATAAAGCATCAGCTCATCAGCGGCTGCTGTGCTTTGTAAGATAAAGCTCCTTGTAAAGTTGAGCTTGGAGACAAAGCAAAGGTTTATATCCCAAAGCTGTGAATATGACTGGAAAAGGGTTTATCCTATCTTTGTCCAGAAGAACAACCTGTCCACTTTCCCCCTCAGGAATAGTAGTATTAGCTTAGCACAGGAGTTTGTATGGTAGACAGCAGTCTGAAGACAAAGCACAGAATGATAAAAATAATAGCTAAATCTAAGGAATGTGCCATAAATTCCGAGGGAAACAATATTATTGTCTGAAAAGGATAACGATCCTTTCTTCTAGAAATGCCGGTTTTGAAATAGTTGTGCTTGGGGTGGTGCAGCTCATGGATGAGCAAAAGATATTTATTAGAAATTATAACGGGACTTGGTTTTGAATTCTAACCTCGCAGGGGGTTCCATTGAGTGCCTTCAGCATAGGGTGTGGTTTGACTTAGAGCACTTTTGGTCAGGCTCTGGGAAGGGAGGGCTTGGCCTTCATGTTCCACTGATCCTCCAGTGTCTCCAGAGCCTGGGTGGCTCCAGGATCCCTTCAAGTGAGGGCTGCCCTGCTCTGTGCCATGCAGGGATGTCAGTGTGCTGGCCAGAAACCACCGCAGTGTGATCTAGTGTTGTCCTTGCACATCCAGGATGTCCTTGGTCTTCCCCTTTCCTTCCTTCCTTCCTTCCCCAGCTCATCCCCCGCTCCCGAGGGACTCCGCAACCACTGCCATAGTACACGTCAGCCCCAAAATTATTATTATACTTGGACATAACCAGTTTTGAGATGTAACACTTATTTTCTGTGACTTGTTCTAGTTTAGTCTGTGAAATTTGGCAGAGAAAACTGTCACTATGGGAAACTGCAATGCCTACCTGGATATTCCTTCTAGTACAAAACTTGGTTTGTGTTTAAGTGGACAGATTTTTTTGTTTCCAAATGGGAACTTGATTTCTAAGCCAGTTTCTGCTGCAATTTATACTGAAAAGTCCTGGAAGTAGCTGGGGCTGGATGCACTGTGAATGCATTAAAGCAAATCCTGTATTTGTGCTCCATTCCCTGGTATAGGAATTGAGCATCTGTTTTGACTGGCAAGTGTCCCTCAGCTGTATTTACACATACAACATCACATGGGAGTTTGTGGACAAATGAGATGCATCCATACAAAATCTCTTGTACATTCAAAAATGTGCAAATGCCTTTACTGCTGGTAGTAGAAAGAGCTGAACAAAATCTGCCAAAATATATGGAATAAATTCCAGGTATGATAGCATTTTTATTATAAGTAATATATCAAAGTTTTAACCTACTGATGATAGATTAGATTGGAATTTTTGAAAGCCTCTTTTGTTATATAAATATAAAAAGGGGATTAAATACTAAGTGAAAGGTAACTCAAAATGTAGGCAAACAAGAGGCAGGGTGGTTACCTGGTGTGCTACACGCAGTTAATGTGACTTAGCCAAGGATGTTGAGACACATTGTACATGTTAATTTTGAACTTTATTTCTCCACACCTGGAAGGTTGTGTAATTCATCATTTATAGGCAGATGATTCCTCTTGCTGTTCTTGTATCTGTTGCTGTGTGACTAACTTCAGGTAGCCTGTCACCGTGGAAGAAGCTACCAGGGAGGATTGGGGCTCGGAGGAATGGACAGCCAGGAACCACCCCATGTCTCTCATGCCTCATACCTTTGAAATCCTTAATGCATTCTGCAGTGGATTATACCATTAAAAATGTAATGGGAGTAAACACTCTTAATCCTTCAAACCAGCAATATGTATTTGAATCACTAAGCATCAAATAAATACTAAAAACATCTTTGGAAAAATTGTATAAAGTTTATGTTGCAAATGTTCAGGAAAGTATGTTAAAGAAATTTTAAGAAGATTTTATTTAACAAAATAAATCTCAAACTCTAACTATAGCAAGATACAAATTTGAGGGAACTCAACAATGTAGAATTTAATTTACAGTCTTTAGACCCAGTTCTTGGATGTAGTGTAGCTAGAGGTTTATATACTTCCAGTATTCCCTGTTTTTAGCAGCATCCTGCTGCTTTGTTGGATGAACTAAAGCCTGCTGTTAGCTCACTTCTTATAAGCAGCCTGCCCAAGCAGCCTCCCTGAGCTTCCTCTGAGGCAGTTTACAATTCTGTACTCTTTTACTCCATAGCTGCATCACAGATGGGTTTGGGTTTTTTCAATGCAACGCAGCATGATTCATTTTTATAGGGAGGCAGGCTTTATGCATGCACTGGATGAATCTAGCTCATGGGAAAACCAAGCCCTTCGAAATTTTACAATGAAACATGGCACTTACTAACCATCCTTCTTTGCAAGGAAAAAATACTTCAACTATCTCACTGTTACTTCAGATTCTTTATTGATTCTTTATTGTATTTATGATGTGGATTAAATTCCCATTTAAGCTTAGCTTTGGGTTCTACTCCTTCACTAAAATAAAAGGTTGTGTCACTTCAAGTACTGATACCAAAGTTTGGTCTTTCCTCCCTTTAAGAGGAAGAAGACTATCCGTATATGTACACATACATACACACACACACATACATAGTAATTATCTAAACAGTGTATTTTCAGAATGATTCTGAACATGTGCCTTTTTCTTATTCAATCTTCATTTAGTTTGTGGGTTTTTTCCTAGGTATGTCTTTATTGTTATCACTATTTTGATGTTCCTAAGAATGCTTATAAAGAAAATGGCACCAGCACATTGATCATTGAAATACCTTTTAAAAAAAGAGTTGTGAAGATAGACAAACAAATGAACATTTCCTCATTAAGTTTGTTTTGCAGATTTTTCTAGTTTTTAAAACCATGTCAGCTCCATCAGTTTCTCCAGCAGAACTGGGAATTTGATGCACACTGTTGTTTGTATTATACTTAATTTTGTTCTGTGCTTAAAATATTAAGAGGGAGCTGTTGTACTCAGGCTCTCCACATTACTAGTGTGGAATTTTGAACAGTTGTTGACAGCACAGAGAACACTGCAGAGTTTTCCCAGTTTTAGATAAGACCGTGAAGGGGAGTGTGTTTAAAATAACAGGACATAAAGGCAAATACATGTTGGAGAGAAATCAACTCTTTTAGATAAGATTTTCTTATGCACTTTGCAGTAAAGAGAAGATTGGAGGGTCTGCAAAATCTCTGAACAAGTGACTCACCAGGTTCTGTGTCAGGCTCAGATTTCTTTACCTTAGGGCACAAGCTGCCAATGCATCATGCAGAGAGAATGGATTCTCACTTGAAAACACACAGAAAACAAAAACTTCTGTGGATGCATCGCTCTGCAGTTGCCTTTATAATTTATGCCTCTTGCTTGCTTCACTTCAAGCTCCAGCTCTGGTGCTGGTGAGGAGCTGAAGCCCATTTTGCTCCTCCTGTCTCATTTGAGGCTCCGCTTTCAGTATGTGGTGACAGGGTGACCCAGATTCCCAGGGGTGCCCCAGGAATGCCATGCTGCTGCTCTGCTTTCACAGTCCTTGGTTAGCACATCCCAGCAAGACAATGTCATTTTCTTTCCCTGCTCATGAGTGCACCTGCCAGCAGTGGTTTAATACAGTTAGCGTTATCTAACAGCATGTGTGCCTGGGTATGGGGTGAATACAAATGGAATAACAGTTGGATGAAGGGGCAGACAGGTGTGTTTAATAACACTAATCAGCAGGAGGGGGTGGAGAGGGGAGAAAAAGCCCACAGGCACAGGCAGCTCATAGTGGAGCCTGAGAAGCTGGGAAGTCAGGTAAAGGAGAGGAACAGAAAAGCCAAATGGAACTAAGGTGAGGGGGCTGGCTTCTCCCTGGTTATGAGCAAAAGGAGAAGAGGGAGTGGGAACAGATGGCTCTAAAATGTACAGCCCCCTGATGGTCTGTGCCCCTGTGGGATCAAACTGTGATTGACTTTTTATTTGAAGGTGGAACTGTGGCTTTCACAATAGATATATGTGAAAATCAGATCAGTAAGAAACAAACCCACAATTTTGGTAATTCCTGAAAAGGAGAACGCTTGTGGGTGTACATCTTTGTTAAAAGACAGTGAGGTGTGAACAGTTAGGAGCCTCTTCTGATGGGTTATTATGTTTAAAAGACACCAGTCTGTTCATCTTGGATGGGTTTAGTTTGTTGTGCTTTTTTTTCCCCCCTCAATCTCTTAAGTAACAATAAAAGCAGGGTGGGTTGAAAGATTGTTTTCAGCAGCTTTCTGAGGCAAAACACTGTAACTGGGGTTCTTCTACCAGGAGTCCTTGCTACTGCCTGTAGGCTCACTATGTTTAAAGTTGTTTTTGTTGTTTTCAGTTGGGCTCTTTATTTACTTTTTGTTTGTAAGAACAGTTGAATCTTACCTCATAGACATCTAAAGATGGTGCTTCTGAACACAGCAGCCTGAGTTTGTAGCTTACTAGGGGAATGCCTTGTGATTGGGGCACTGCAGGGATCCCCAAACAGGTTTTATTTTTTCTTTCTGTGCAATAAATCATGAATGTTTCTAGGAAAGCCCACCTTGAATCACGAGAGGGTAAGGGTGCCTCCCAGACTTACTTGTAACTTGTATGGAATCGCTGGTGAATGAGATCCTGGGAGGAAAGTCCCTTCTTGGACCCCACTGCACAGTGTATCTATGGCCTGTCTTTTGTGTGTGCTGCTCCTGTCTCTTAACCAGGACTACTTTTACCAACTTGATGATTTCCTGGCAGTCCATTAGGCAGAGGAACTTTTTTCTGCAGTTCCAGGAATATATTGCATGATGCATTGCTGTGGGCACTGCAAAACACACTCCTGCTCTAAAAAGCTTTTAATACGAGAAACTACTAGAAAAAATGAATAGCTTTTACTAAGACTCTTGAATGCTGCTAGATTTTATACAGCTTCTCAAGTATTTTTGCATATTCAGCAGAATGGCTTTTCAGTTTCAGGCTTCCCACCACCCCTCAGTCTCAGACATATTTCTACTAATTCTGCTGTGTGAATTTGGAGGGTTTGTAGGTCTTGGAAGCAGTGTCCTTTGCTTTGGGATCTCATTGCCTTTTATAAGAAAGCTTTAAAATATGCCAGTAACTACTGAATTTTACTCCAAAATAATTATTTAAAGGTGCCTGATTTTCTTTAATTATTGTTATTTTATTCCCTTTCATTTTCTATCATGCATTCTTTGGCCAGCTCTTCATACTTATATTTTATCTCCTGAGCTCCTCTGAAACATGTTTAATTCTGTTGAGTCTTTTTTGATGTGTATTGCCAAGAGTTTAGTCAAGCCAAGAGGTTGTGTTTGTTGAGGAAAACAAGCCATGGAGTTTCAAATCTGCTGGTTTAAATGTAGTTGGCTGAAGGGCATGAAAGCCTTGCTGCTCTGCAAGCAGCCGTGGGTGTTTGCAGCTGCACAGAGACACGGGGGTGCAAGTTAGGAACCTTCAGACTGTGAGACAATCTTGTATCTCCAAACTAAACCCAGTGCCGGAGTGAGTTGGCATAACTCATCTGGGATGTTGCTTTAGGGCGGGCAGAGTTTCACAGTCTATGTTGCAGCCTGTATTTATGACCTGTTTGCAGGACTGCTGGTCTCTATTACATATTCTTCCCTTGGCTGTCTTACTCTGTTGACCCTTCAGGGAGGGTAAACTCCTATCTGTCATGGTAATCAGAGCCATGGGAAATACTGAGGGAATGTCATGTCCTTGTTCACCAGCTCCTGCCTCTGGAAATACCAGCAGCTTTCTGGGCATCCCTAGGATGCAGCCTGATGTTTGACTGTTTTGGCTGAGCTGAGCTGAGCTGAGTGGAATGAGATAAGGATGATTTTAGAGGAGCAGCATGAGAAGACAGAAAACTTCTCACTGAGCTGCACTAAGAGGACACCCTTGGTTTCAGTTCATGGGGTCCATCACGTTGCACTGGGGACAGATGGAGGGAATGGAAGTTGCCTGTGTTGACTGCAGCCAAAAAGAAATCTGAGGAGGCAGAGACAGAGAGATGGGAGCTGGGGAAAGGGCAGAGGGTGTTCCATGTTGAAAAGCAGGGACATGGTGTCTGCAGCTTGAGTTATGTATTGTGATGTTCCACTTTCTTACTGAGTTCCTTGAGTATTAGAAAAATTGCATTTGTGGTACTGTGCATTTGGTACAGCTCTTGACCAGAGTTTGAAAGAACCCTTGGAAATATCCTTTGCTATTAAAGGATATGCTTGCTGCTGCATTTCTGGGGCTGAGTTATTGCTCACTGTTGGACTGCAGTCCAGCCATAGGATTTTCTGGAAGTTTATTCCAGGACAATCCAGACAGGTGCGAAGGCAGTAGAAGTGACAGCATCAAACACCTGATGATTTTGGATTGCCTGGTGTCACCTGTCTCAAGCAGTGGCCTACAGAGAGCTGTCTGGTACTGAACTGAGAGCAGAGGAGGAGAATCTCTCATGGCAGCTGCACAAAAAGGCTGCAGAACATGGCAGATCTGCTGTGGGCAAACCCAGCAGTAGTTGCTGCTCTGAATGCCTAATGTTTTTCCAGTTTAAAGGATTCCCATGGTTTGTGAAAAGGGTGCAAGTGACCTTTCCCTCTTCCTCTGTTTGTGGTAGGCATTTGAAATCCAACAGGAAGAAAGCCTGCAGACCAAGAAAGTCCAACTAAAATTCTTTTCAGGTTTTGTTGAGATTAAAATTGTATTTCCCTTTTGTCGGATTGTTTCATAAGACTAGCAGGATGTTTCTAAAATGCTGGCCTATATTACTGCCAAAGGAACAAAAACATATGCAAGAAGGTCTGTGTGCTCATGAATGCTGCTTGAAATTGTATGTTCTGTTCTGGGAGTATGTTTGTCAATTATTTGGTGTGTCTTGATCTCCCTCAGAAAATTCTTGTGTTCACTGGTGAATGCGGACACCTAAGAGGGCAGAACTAAGGTTGTACAACTCTTTGTGTGCTTGACACTGCAACATACTTTTAAAAACATATATTGTCCAGATAATGCAATGTGTACTGTTTATGGCAACACAAATAATTCAAGATCATGCCTGGAGCAATGACAGCAGGGAGAGTTATAAGAATTTGCAGATTGTAGTATGCAAAGGTAGAACATACACATTTATTACACTGAGGGAAAGGCTCACTGCTGACAGAGATTGCTGAAAATGATAGGAACAAGGTCAGAGTGGACCCTGGTATCCCTTGAAATTGGCACTGGGCAGCATCATGTGCAAAAAGGAAAAGATCACTGAAGCAACAAAATGGGCAAAAATCTCCACTGACAGATCCAGAAGATGCTGGTGGGTTGTGAGGAAGCCTGTGCTTAGAGCTGAGTAACAGGTACAGGCACTTTATCTTCCAGTTCAACTCAGCTTTACGTAAATTAATTATTGAACATCAGGCAACTGCTTCTGTCAGTGATGAGGATCTATCATGTAACGTCATTACTCCAAGAGAAAGCTATAGATAGTTAATTCTGGAGAACAGCTCGTCTTTCACTACTATTCTCTGGCTGTTGTGAAAACTGCATAAAGAAGGCTGAGGATGTGAAGATATGAGTAGGTATCTCTTCCTCCATTCTCCTGTCGCATGGTAAAAGTTACAGCTGGGTAGAAGAAAAATGCTGTTGGTTTCCATATTACAGAGTTTTTGGTGTGTGGTGTTGAATGCTATAAAAATAAACTTGAACAAATATATGCTCTTCTAACTGTCAAAAATCACAAAAACATGCGCAGGGTTTGACGAGCAGTTGTCTAGGAATTGTAAATATATTCCTAAGAAACTGGGTTTGACAGACAGGGGAGGACATGCAAGCTGTAGGATTTCAGCATTTTTGAAATCTCATTTTCATTTCTGGACTCTGTCTTCTTTTATGTGCACATGCACAAATGCCCATGAAGGCAGTGTTCTCATTGCAAACTAGTTCCTGACTTTGATGGGTTAGATGTCTAAAACTGTGCTGTTTGCACTTCAGACTATGTTGGATTTGCAGTAGCATAGGGGTACCCTAAGCAGCAGCATTCCCAGAGGGAGGGCTTTTGACTGCTGGATCTAGAAGAGGCACTTTTTGTGGTAACCCAGAGTTCTTGTGTTTGGGGAGAGCTATTTTGGTAAACTTTCAAGTGCTTCAAGTACTTCCCAGTGCCTTATTTTCCTTCTCTACTAATTGCCTTAGGCTTGTGCCAACAGCTGCCCATCGCTTGCATATGGAAGGACAGCTTTGGGCAGGGGGGCCAGACCTGGTCCATATCTCAGCCAGCCCCCACTGCTGTGCCCCACAGCCTCCCCACTGTGCAGCCCCGCAGAAGGACGGGCGGGGACCCCACTGGGAAGCTCCATGGGGCACGGGCGGTGCTTTGGTCTCCAATTCAGGGGATTAATACTATTTTCTGTTTCTTGGACACTGCAGCCAGTTGGCCTTGTGTTCATACTCAGTTTGCCCACTTCTTGAGTGCACTTACTTGTGTAAATCTGCTCAAGCGTTTAAGTCTGAAAGAGCAAACAAACAGGGAAATGAACAGACGGCTCTGCTGGCTCTGGAGGGGTCGCTTGCCTCTCTTTCCTTGTTTCCATGAATGTGGCCCGTGCAGCACATACAATGCTGTCTGCCAGCCTTCCCTTCCCACAGGAGGGCTTTGCTGTGCTGTAAAGGGCCGTCTGTGCTCCAGCGTCGCTGCTCCTTTAGAAGCGCTCCTTGGAAGCTGGACACGCGCTCCTTCCTCTTCCTCCATAGCCGGTTCCTCTCTGCTGCCTCTGTGTGCCCCAGGGGCAGGGACAGGAGGGATGGCTGAGCCCCAGGGCCTGCCAGGAGGAGCCGCCCCAGGCATGGGGATGAACAAAGGCACAGGGAAGGGCAGGCATGGGGAGAGCCTTGTGCTCCTACAAATGGCATTGAAGGGTTACACCAGGGGAGGACAGAGTCCTGTGGCCATGGATATTCAGACACCGGGCGTGTCCCATAACTGATGGACCTCTGCTTTATTAGGTAAGGTGGTGAGGACTGACCTGTTTCACATGCTGGCCACACAGAGCTAGTTATCAATTTCTCAGGCTCTTATAATCTAATAGGTTTTCTCTCAGAAAAGTGCCTCTGCTGTTTTGTTGTACCTTATGGCTTGGTTTGATACCTACATACACTTCTTAATGAAGAAATTTTATTATATTTGAGATTTGCAGATAATTTTCCCATTCTTTATTACTTCTGTAAAATTGCAAGAGTTTTGTTAATCCCTTGCTGGTCACTGAATCTCTGGTTTTTTGGATGCTTTGGTCTCTGAGGCTGTTGTAGGGATTCTTAGAAACACCCTTCTCTTGCTTCTAGATCTCAGCATATGCAGTATTTCACCTTCTGCATTTTGGCACAGAGCTTTCTGTGTATTACCCTGCTTTCTTCATAGTTTGTATCATCCCAGCCTTTCTACCTTTCTGTCTTGCACTCCTGATTTGAGTGAGTTAGACAAAGCAAACTTTCTGACCAAATTCAGGTCAGAGTTTCAGGCTGTATTTCTCATGGGTAGTTTAATTTCGCCTATTTTAAATTTCCACGTAACCACCTTAGACATGACATTTATTCTAGTCTTTAACTCATCTATGGCACTGTCTGTACTTTTTTTTAAAGG
Organism: Corvus cornix cornix; assembly: GCF_000738735.6. Taxonomy (NCBI): domain Eukaryota; kingdom Metazoa; phylum Chordata; class Aves; order Passeriformes; family Corvidae; genus Corvus; species Corvus cornix. The sequence continues at coordinate 5,333,531 of NC_046338.1, forward strand.
CTGTGCAGTCCATCCTGGAGTATCTGGTGTTATAAAGGTTTAAGGACTGAGTTAGTGCAGAATCAATCCTGACAGTATATTCTGGATTGAAATAAAACTGTAATGGCTGGTTTTTTTGTCATGGAAATGGTGTTCTTTTTAAACAAAGGAATGTCACTGGGCTAAAAGAAAAAATATCTAAGGCCTGCCACATATTTTAATAGTAATTTCTAATTGAGCCTGTTTGGGTCAGTTTAGTGCTATGTATGTATTTTGTGCGTTTGGTGATTGTCTCTCAGGATGAAGGTGGTTCTTGCTCTTTGGGGTTAGCCAGATGTATTAGGGACCTTCAGAGACAGGTCTGAGGGATGGAATGGGGCAGGCTCTGGAAACTTCTGTATTATCCAGAGTCTGCTCTGTCTGTGCAGGACCTGCAAGTATCTGGTATTTGGTATGCCACCCATTTCAACTTGTGCTTCCCTAAGCTGACTGGTTCATTTAAAAGGCAATGCTTTGTTGGGAAGCCAGTTCTTCAGGCTTTTTGTAGTGAATTATGTTTCAAGAGCTGATGGATTTTGCTTTTTAAATTGAGCTACGGTGTTAGTTTTTTCAGTGGAAGTTTTGTGAAAAAGTGGGTCTCAAACTTCTCTGCTTGTGTCCCCATTCTCTGGTGCAAACTCTTCCACTGTAGCTGAATTTCATCTGACTTGTGATCCCATCTGGGATTCTCGGCCCTGTTTGCCACTTGCCCAGACAGTGCACTCCTTTCTGCAGGCTCCAGTAGAAGTAGCTGCTGCTCAGATCCCAAAGGGCATTCTTCTGGTGATGCTTTCACTTGCTTTAGGTGTAAAATGCTGGGCCAAAGTAATTCCTGATATACTTGCATCAAAAAAAGTGACCTACTTACCACACTGGTGTTGATTTTATTGTTATTACAGAGTGTTTGTCTTTAGATTAAAATATCAACCCTAATCAAACATACACGTGTTCCCTGTTGATTATGTCTAAGGATTCCTCCAAGAAGAGTTTGTATGTAAATAATTGCAATTTCTGTTCAAGTCCTGTGTGATCTCCAGTGAAGGCACAACACCACTGATTCTTTTTCCTTCCCTTTTCACTAAGGTAAGATGTTTTCTCTGGTGTTTAAAAGGTGCTGTCAGACTCAGCCCTCTATCCAGGCAGTGTTCCCTGTTATTTTGCATTCATCCAGGTTTCCATCCCTTGCTATCAAACAGATGTTTAAAATGTCACAGAACTCACCAGCCTCCCTTTTGCACAGTTTATTTATGATTATATTTGCCTCCTGGTGATGACCTGCTGCAAGACAGGAGAGGAGGGAAAGTGGTTGAATTGCATGAGACCTGAGGTTACCTCCCAGCTGGAAGGTGACTGTCACAGCAAGAGCAGTGAGAGAAGCCTGTGGAGTGCAGGCTTGTCTGCAGCTCTGTCTGTAAAGGGGAGGCTGTCCCTCGAGGCAGACTGACCCCAGGGACAGAGGCTTATCCTGTGTTGGGTAAGACATCCAGGTGGAGGTGTATATTGTGAGACACCAAGGAACCTTGTCACAGCAGCTTTATGGGACAGGATAAGAGGAGGGAAAAGGTGGAAGATCTTAGGAACTACCAGAGTGGTGATGATTCTGTGCTACAAGAAATATTCTTCATAAACCCTTGCAGCTCTCTAGGGGATAACCAGCGTGCAGAGTCCTGGGACAGAGAGATTGATGGTTCATTCCAGTCTGACCCTTCTTCTCTTCTTAGTTGTCATTGCTGTGTTAAGTCTGGTGACTGTTTGCATTCCTGTTCCAGATCAGGGAATTCCCTTGTGCTAATTCACTGCTTGACTCATGAGTCATGTTCTCTTTTTCTGAGTAGAATTTTACATCCCTATGAAATGAGTTGCCAAATCTAAACTTGCACTAAATGGAGGCATCTTTCTGGCTGAATTCTGTCATCTGTCTTAGGTCTATGTGCAATGTCCTATTCCTGGACTAGGCACTGGGTTCAGTGTGCTGCAGAAGTGACCTGGATTGTCCTTCATGCTCATCTTTGAGACATCTAGAACCGCTCCTTTGTGTAGCTGGCCCTGAACTGTGTCTTAAGGACATTCCAAACCACTGTGTACCCCTTCTTTGATACCTGAGCAGCTCTGTCAATCATGTGCATAGATCTTGGATCTTGCTTGTGTTGAAAAATCTACAACTTTGAGTTGGGACACTTTGAACAAAAGTAAAAAGAAGTCAGGATTAAGGCAGCTCAATTCATTTGCATTTCACCGGCTTCAAGTTCAGGCTTCTTTCCACCAAAGGAAGACTGGTTCATTACCGTGGTGCTACTCTGCACCTCTGCTCCCCTCTTCTGAATTTCTTTTGGGGCTGCTCTGAAGCAGTAATCAAATGTGTGATCCTCCAGCATGCCAGAACTCTTGAATCCTTTTTAGTTTTAGTTGATGTGGAGGGAAGTGATAGGCAGAGATGGTTCCTGGGAGCCCTTAGGAAAAAAATAGTGTGCCTTGTAAAAACAAGTGATTTTAGTTATTGCAATCGAGGAGTCAATTAACTGGCTAATTAAAGTAATTTCTCATTACATAATTGAATTCTGGTTCATCACCATTTCTACTCTGCAAGACTGCCCCAGAGAGCAGAGCCATTTCTGAGCACTCTTTATCACAAACAGAAGAACCATTCTCAGTACTCAGATGTGTCTGGAAAAGGAAGAGGTGATTTGGTGGGACTTTTCTTGATTGCCTGTGGAAATAAACATTGGAATGTCATCCAGGTGATAAAGGCAGTTTTCTCAGACACGTTTCTAGTGCCAAAGATAAATGAAGAAAGGAGGTGATGAATGGTGGAGCACAAAACCCATAAGGTTTAGGATGCCCAGGGCTGTGGGACTCAAGGTTACACTCTGGAATATTAGAATGTCTCAAGCTCTCAAAGTGTTACACTGGGTTTGAACATGCCAGTGCTCATCAAATATACTCTTCAACTGGCTGAGAGGACTGAGGGCTTTTAAATTCTGTCAGCTTCCTCCTGTACAGATAGGCTGAAGATGGAGTTCTTTTTTAATGAAGGATGAATTAGAAAAGTGCCAGTGTACCGAAATGTTGGTTAGTTATGAAAGGTGTATGTTGGGAAAAAACATGAACTAAAAGAATTTGAAATAATTTAAAATCTACAATATGAGATTTTATTTGGCATAGGTGACACCATGGTGTCAAGCATGCCACCTGCAGGAGCAGAGGAGGGAGCACCAGGTCAATGACATTTGTTGCTGGTGAGCCATGATTTGACAAGGAGGGACTGTGCCAGAGAAATTTTTGAAGTTAGGATATAAGTACTTCAAAGCCCAGAAGAAATTGAATTTTGCAGCTCATGTGGACTTTGAAGACTGAATGAGACACAGTTAAAAGAGCTGCATGTAACATGTTCAGGTTCCCTCACTGGTACCCACACTGGTGAGACCATGAATGGTCAGGGACTCTGAATCCCCTAGTCACCCTGTACCTTGGAAACAGGGCTCAGGTGGAGCAGAAACCATCTCCTCATTTGAAGAGGAAACTGGTTAAAATTAGTAAATGTTGGGGATTTAGTCAAAGTTCAGGTATTTTAACTGATGTCTCATTAGTCAGCTCCAAGTGCTTGAGAAAAAATTACTGTGTGGGGTTTTTTTTTCATTTGTTTGCACTTTTGTTTGGGTTTTTTGTGTGCTTTTTGTTTGTTTTGTTTTGTTTTACATGTTCTTTTTAAATGTTCAGACTGCAGACTTGGGCTTCCTCCTGTGTGTGAGAGATGCTGATCAGGTACCTTGTTCCCTGAGCCCCAGTTCCTCATTGAGAAATTAAATGTACTGTGCCTTGACATCACAGAAGCACTGTGGGGCACAAGCACTGGTGTTTGTGAATCCCTTGTTGGTAATGATCTCTAATAAACGTAAGTAGGCTTATAAAATTCAGGGGATACTATACTTCAAGGAGTGCAAAACTTGCTGGAAAGGGAGAAGTGAGAGAGTAGTTAAAAAAAAACCAGAACAAAAGGGCCTCTTGGTAATAGCATTTCCAGAGACTAATGAAGAGAGAAAGGAGAAGGGGATAATGATGGCTTTGTACAGTGAAATATTTGTTTTCTGTACCTGGATTTTTGGTCCAATGGAAGAAAAGGAAGCAGTGGAGGCAGACTGCAGCATGAAAACTGGGGGAAGGAAGAGGAAGATTAGGAGGAATAGAACTGCACATGTTCACCTATGTGTGAGGTATGGGGAAGTGGGTGTAGTGCTGTGAAAGACTACTCCCTAAGTGGGAAAGAGCATTAGATTGTTAATGACTGCGTTATAGCTGATGATGTATTGCCAAGAAGAAAGCTAACAGAAGTTGGGAAATAAAATCAGTAAGAAAAGCAGTATTCTTCAAAAGTATTCAACCAGAAGCTGGAATGTAAAAAGACTTAGGATGTGTTGTAGGGAGCTGCATGGCACTGGTGGAGACAGATCACCCACAGAAAATGTTTGTGGGTTCAGTTCCGTTGGGTTTTGCTGTTCATGGAGTGTGAGGGAGGTTTTGTTCTATGGGTTGGGGTTGGTTTGTTTTCCCTGCGGCTGGATGGCTGGAGTATGGGAAGGGAAAAATCGTGGCAATTAAAAAAAAGAAAAAATCAGTAATATTTCACTTCTGACTGCCCCTGCTTAGTATCATGACTCTGGTGGAGCTCAGTTCCCACCCCTGACCAGCAGCATCAGCTCCATATGTTCCTGATCCCACGCGTGAAATGGGCATTCCCGACGCAACGCAGCTGGCAGATGCTGGTTTGTTCAGTGGCAGCCTTTTCCTCTTTCAATCAAGTTATTAGTGTCATTGTCATGGAGCACTCAACATCTTTCAGCCCTTAGGGAAGAGCAGCCCGGTCTGGAACAGAAGCCGGTGCATCCTGACAGCACACATTGAAGCACCATGGAGTTAAAACAGACTCATGTTCGCTGTCCCTTAGGAAGCAGTCTAATTCCCGGGCTGGCACTTCTGACATAACTCCATTATGGAATCATAAATAAACAGTTGACATAGGCCAGGGAACTTCAAAGCAATCAGTACAGTTGTAATAGGTTCTAGCTTGATAAATAAACCATGCTGAGATAGTCTAAAGGATGCTTAATTTTTTTTTTTTTTCCTTCTGTGTTAGATCAAAGCATCTTCCTTGAACAGCAGCCTGGCAACTCTCCCTAATGCCTTTCCTTCCCCCACGTCCCCTGCTGATCTCTCGGTACAGGCATCATTACCATGGGACTGGTGTCTTTGCAAAGTGTACTCCATCTCCTAAATTAATTGGCTGCTGGTACACAGTTGCATGCAAAGTTGTTTTTGGAGAATGATTCTTGGCCAGCGTTTTGTTTTTATTTACTGAATTGACTTGCATAGCCTGGCTTCTTGGGTAATGAGGGTCACTTTAACACTGCTCCATGTTTTGGGCTTTTAGTGCCTGTGTGGGAGCTTTATACCCACATAGTGGGGTCCCAACAAGATCAAGATGCAGTGAGGTGGTGGCTGAGATGGTGTTTCTTGTGCAGCTCAATGATTGCTGAGGCCTTTTTCCCCAGAATGTTTATCACACTTAGAAGCTGCTGGTTGAGGCAACTTACCTTCATTGAGCCCAAAACTCTCTTTAAGATATCCCATCTGCCTTTACCAGCCTGAAAACATCATGGACCATCGGAATGTCCTGTGAATCAGTGGCAAGCCTTGTGATGAACTTGCTCTGTGTTCAACACCTTGTTTTGGTGCCAGCTGTTTCCTTGTGTGTTGTCTGTGTCAGGAGTGAGCTGGCCATGGGAAGGTGTGGAGGGGAGGGTGCCTTCCATCCACCTCTGCCCTGCTCTGTGTAAGCATGTCCAATCTAAAACATGGTCAGTCCTGTGTTAGAATTCATAGTTCCAGCTCAGTTTGGGAAGTGTGAACCCTCTCAGTGAATACATTGCTGACACACAGCACTGGCCCCAAGGAAAAGGTGCCTTTTGCTTCTGTGTCACAGTGCCAAACCCATCACTGTCTCTGGGATGGCGAGGGGGGCAAAGGGGAAAGGAGGAAGCAGCAGGTGCAAGCAGGCTCCTGCTGGGAGCATTTAAATGCTGACATGTCAGAAGCTGGGAAGTGTGTGACAGGCAGTTTTCCTGTGACCTGGATCCTGAGAGCTTAAGGAAGTCTGAAACTTTTCTTTTTTTAAACAAGCTGATATATTAATGAGAAATCTGTTGTTGGTTTATGTGGGAGAGGGGCTGATTTTCACATGGAATCTGTTTGAGAATGTGATGCCCAGGTGTTGAGGCACAAGACCACCTATTACCGTGCTGCCTCCTGCCCAGAGGAGGAAGTTGCCAGGATTTTCTGAGACGAAACCAAACAAAAACCTCCTCGTAACTTCAAATAAACAGGGAAGGAGAAGTCACCAGTGTTGTTAGCTTCCTAAGAGCTGCATTTATAATCAATCCTGTCAGTGAAAAGAACTAAAATCTCCAGTTTTAACAAAGAGTCCAGTCTGAGGAGCTGATACTTTCTAATGTACCAAGAGCTCCCTGGCTTGCCCACATCAAAACAGTCCACAGCCTGTGCATGGGTCTTTGGACCAAAGCTGTTTGATAAATATTTTAGTGTTTTGCACATTTTGTTGCCAAAAATTCAGAGTCTAAAGCTGCCTTCCAGGGAAGGGCATCTTTATGCATGCTCATGTTTGATTCAAGCACTTGTTCTTTACTGTGTGTGCTGCAAAAAAGGCAAGCTTTATAATCAATTCTCTACTCCATTAGCATCCTCAAAGGATGTCTCTGGTCACATCAGAGGCAATCTGCTCTCTCTGTCTTTTGTTTTATTACTTTTTTTGTTTAAAACTTCATTGTCTATGAAATCATCTGTCACCCTCTGCAGAGACCTGTCAGGGCACTGTCTGTGTGTTTGCCTCTCCTTGGGAATAACAAAGAAGTTTCTCTGTTGCAGGCTGCCTGTCTGCCTCCCCTCAGCTGAGGGAGAAGTGGTTTGCTGAATTTTTGTGGCCCATTTGGTCCTTGGCCTCTTTGCTTCTGCTGCCCTAAGGATGCCAATTAATGTTAATCTGAAGGTATAAGTTTCTCTGTTAGGTCCTGGAGTAATGCCATCAGCTGGTCCCACATGGGCCACCAGGCAGCTGTCAAGCAATAATGTTTATTGCATTTTTACTTCATATCCTTTACTTCATGATTGATCATCGGGGCTTATATGAAACCAGTAAAATTGACAAAATTTTAAACTATGGTAAAAGCCAGTAAGTGAAATGTGGGCATGAGAGCAGAGAGGTAGCCCATAGCTTTCTTACAGTCTTTGAGAATACAGAGAAAGGAGAGAAAGTGAAATCAAGAGCAAATAAAGGTGTGTTTTGTTTAGATTTCAAACAGGAACTGTGGAAATTTTCTTTGCCATGTAAGGATATGGTGTTCAGTAGCACACTTTAATGTATTTTATTCCACCCTTAGTGATGCTGTATCTCCTGTCTGCCCTTGCACACTCACCTCTGCACAGGGACGGCTCTAAGGGTGATACTTGCCTGCCTGGGGAACAGTAAAAAGACTGTGTCACATTTATGCTGCTCCTCAAGGGGGCTTATATTTGTTTAACCAGTGCAGGGGACAGTTTGGACCCAGTACTGGTTAATTGCTTCCACATCATAAATAAAGGTACCTTATTCATCCTACAGTACTTCTGCTGAGCACCTGGATAAAGTGAAAGCAGGATAAGCCAGGTGCATCCGGGAGCTGCCCCCTCTCCGAGTGCACCATGGCTCATTCAGGCAAATTCCCGAGCGTGCCTGGCTCTGATGGAGCCCAGGGAGCCTGCAGTGCTGAAAATGAATTGCTCTGTTGGATTTGAGCCACAGGCCTCATTTTGATTGTTTACAATTGAGTAAATCAGGCCTGTCCCCATGGAAGTTAATGGGATCAATCCTGGTGTGACAGCAGAGCAAAACCTTGCATGCTTGAATCTTGCATGCTTAATGCAGTCCGTGTTTTCCTGTCTCAGGCCCTTTACTCTTCCTCGTGTGTCTTGCTTCATGAATGTATTCCTTTAAATGTGTCATGGATCAAAACTGCAAAATGCCATCTGTCAGCATGAGTGAAATCTGTAATCCCTCTGCTGTTCAGGTAACCAGCAAATTGACATTTGTTGGAAATGGGGCATTTAGCCAGCCTACTAATGCTATGGATTTGTTCCTTTTTTTTTTTTTCCCCCACTCCCCCCTGCTCTCCAGATTATTGCTTACATAATGTATGGACTAATAGTTGCTGTATGGTTTACATGGGAGTTGCTTTCTGGAAGCTTGGTGTAGGCAGGGAGCTCAGGGTGACATAAGGTAGGATTAAATAATTGCAATATTAAGTTGCAGTGCACAAAGGGGGAGACTGCTGTTGGTGAGTGATGCTGTCCAGTTAAACTGCAGGCAGGCAGAACAGGCAGGAGGGGTACAGGGTGCAGGTGGATGAGTCCTCCTTGACCTGTGTTCTCTGCAACTGAAATTCTTCCTGCTGGCAGTTGGATAGATTTGTAAGGACAGAGCTGTCCTAGTCATGCCTCTGTAAATTTAGACTGGATTTATCTCAGTGTCACTGATCTTGGAGCCTGGCTTGTACTGGTATTTATTAGCACCTTAATTATGCATGGCTTAGTTTGGTATTCCCCATTGGTAAATTTTGCTAACATTTCACAAATTAAAAATGTTCTGACTATTTTCTCCCTAGTCAGCACCAACTTTTTAGATCAACAGTTTGTAGCTTTAAATAAGCATCCCAGATTTTTTGCTGTTGGCTTTATTTGTTTGTTTTTAATTTTGCTTTGGAACTGTTTGTATCTAAACTGGCTGTGACTCAGTGTGAGGCCTTGCTGCCTTCACTCAGATATGCAGGTTTGCTGAACTCAGCTGGAAAAGATTTTTTTGTCAGTGGAGAGTGGAAAGGTGAAGAGAAGTGCTGGAAAAATTCAGTTAACACTTCACTGCAGTGCTGTAGCTCAGCTATTAGTATGTCTTAGGAATGTGAAAATGAGTGATGATTATGAACAACCCAATTTTGTAATATCCAGGACAAACCAAAAAGAAGCAAAAACCTTAAGATGTAGTCAGGTAAGTTACAACCTAAAATCATTTCCCTTACAGATACTCAGCAGTTTCGATGAAACACAACCATTTTTTTTCCTCAAGTGATACTTTTATCATTATTGACTTATTTTATTTTTTTAGCCAGAGAAACCCTTAAAGAAGGGTTCAGTGTCTTTGTTTCCGTGACGGTCGCAAGTTTCTGCTGTGAGAACCGGGAAGACTCAACCCCAAGCCTCAGTTCAGATCTCCAGGCAGAAACACCCGAGCAGAGACCCAGGTGTGCCTTGTCCCTACAAGTGTCTGCAGAGTCTCCCTGTGCTCCAGGGCAGGTTCCTGCCACTGTGTGCCATGCAGGAATATGTTCCCTATCAAGCTGCAGTGCTGGGAGTAGCAGAGCCTTCGGGCTCATTATCCTGTGTGGACAATGCAGTGTGACAGTGAAATGGCTGATGAAATCTAACGCTGTCTTTTCAGTTAAAAGGCAATGTGGTGATTACAGCCCTTGGTTTCCTGAAGGCAGCTGAGTGACAGCGATTAGGAGAGCGAGTGAACTGTGCTACATCCAATGACCAAAGGTTGTGCTGCGTGTGGAGCCGCCCCACCTGGGAACAGCCAGCCCAGCTCTGGCCTGAGCCCACTGGGCTTGTGTTGTTGTGATCGGTTGAGGTCTGAGACAAAACTATTTTTCCTTTGAGTTTATGTCGGCAGAAAGCAATTAGGTTAAAGCCCAGGCTGATGTGTAAATGAATGTGTGTGGTCAGTGTAACTACTGATGCTTTATGAGCTTTGATGTGTGCAAGAGTGGTGAAGTTTCACTGAGCCTTTGATGCTTGTGTTGCTCTGAATCCACAGAACTCTGTTCTTGTATGGTTTGTGGCTGCTGTTTCCTATGTGGAAGTGTCTTCTGTCTTTTCTTGGGAGCTGGGAGGGCTGTTGATAAACATGAGTGGCTATGAGACGTCTGAAGACCAGCTGAAGGTCTGCAGGAGTCTTGTACTTGGTGCTGAGGCTGTTCTGTGGGGATAAGGGACGTGTTCAATAAGGTGCACCTGGAGCCAGGATTGAATTTTTTTTTTTTCTGTGATTGCAGACATGCACCTGTGGTGTTGAGTGTCATCAGTAGAGGGGGATAAATTAGATCAGTGTAAGTCTTGTTCTCCTTCAGTGCAGATTTTCCTATGAAATGATTCATCTGCTTTAGAATGTTGTGCCAAGCTGCAAATGCCAGCAGCTACAGCTATGATCAGAACTGGACACTGTACTGACCCTGGAAACAGCATGTGAAGCTTTAATTACCTGAAGTCCTGAGTTACAGCTTCTCAGACTTACTGTGTGGAGCATCCTCTGCTGAGGCCCCAGTGGATGTTCCCAGAACCTGGCTTTGCCCCTGGTTCTTTGCCAGGTGGTTACAGGCGCTGTCTCTTATGCTTGGAGCAGTCCAACCTTTGGTGACTTCAATGAAATTCATGCAGTGGAGGGGAAATTCCTGTTAATCCCCCATCCAGCCCTCCCAGGGTGTCCTCTGATGAGCCAGCACTGACATCTCTGAACAGCAAAGCTTTTGCGTGGCTGCTGCAGGCACCTGGTGCTGCCACGCTGTCAGTCAAGGGGGTGCTGACTCCTGAAATGAAATGCTGTCCATCTAATTAGTATGTGTAGCAGCAGCAGGTTTTAATTATATGGTTAAATACACAGAAATATAGGATTGTCATGTGGGATCAGTCTATTGGCCCTTTGTGGCTGACATTCTGCCTCCAGCAGTAGCCAGTGCTGGATATATTTGTGCATAGCATATTTCTTTTTGCCCTTGGAGTAATATGCACAGGCTGCTACAGAAAAAATTTTCATCTTGCTTTTTTGAAGCCAGTTTGTGTCCAGAAGAGAATTCCTCCTCTGTGAACCCTTTCACTCTGCTGTGGTTCAGGTTAGCCCAGGGATTTATGTGTTCTAGGCAAAATATGTAAGATGAATGAGCTCTTTTATGAGCACTGGCTCTGACAGGAGATTGTCTTCGCAGAATTTCCTGAAGTCTGTGGTTTCTCCAGATTTTCCAGTACTTTCTTGTGTCTAGTGGAAATTCTTCTCGGTGACCAAGTAATGAGCTTCCAAAGTATTTGTTTCTGGTATTCACCTTTAGTTGTGAATATTTCTCATGGAAATCAGTCTTGCCATTTGGGTTAATAATTTGGGGTTGGTTTATCTTGTTGGTTTTTTCTTTATTACTTTCACTCTCTTATTTGATTATGCATTGATTTCTGGCAGCTAATTATGCAGTTCTGATCTAGAGATGCATAAAATAGTAAACTAAAGTTGTATTTTGGTTAACTTGGGATGTGCTGTGTGGTCTCTCTTCTGGATTGGTTGAGTATGAAAAGGATGAAGACAGCCAAGCAATTGCTTCTGGTGGCAATATCCACATGGGATGGTCCACCATGTGGATGGGGTGTGATGGGGAAAGTTGCTGATCCTTTAGCATTGTGACCATCCTACCTTCCTGTTCTAGAGGAAAAAAAGATGTGAAGCAGTTCTTGCCATGTGATGTTGGAGGATCCCAGCCCAGTGAATTTTGATCTTTTCCAAGTCTGTCTCCTGCTGTATGGAGGGCTTTGCACACTCAGCTGTGTTGGTGGCAGCAATAATGGTAAAGTTGCTCCCTGACAGTCAGGAGGTCACAAGATTTCATCCACTGAGGTCACTGAGTGTGGGAATTCCAGGCTGTGTAATAAATTTTGATCCATGGCCACCTGGGAGCCTCAGACCAAGGCTTTGCAGAGTGGGGATGACTCAGCTGAGCCTTTGGTACAGAGGCAGCTGTGTCAGCAGCAGAGCATCCTTGCTGCAGTGCTTTCCAATATCCCTCCCAGAGAAATCAGTGATGCCTGCAAAAGTTACAGAATTACTGGAGTTTAAGTGGCACAAGGGTTTTTCCAGAATACAAATATAAAGTCCCCATGGCCCTGGCAGTTCCTTTCTCAAGCTATAAACTGATAACACATTTATCTTGAGGAGAGCAGGGATCATACACCAGTGGTTGAAATCCAGTTTATGAAAAGGGTCACTGAAGGGCTCTGGAAATTGTGAGATGCTGTTTCTTCTTCAGATGCTTACATGCAGATTTGGGCACAGTGAGGGTGCAGGAAGATCTGGAAAACTGGATTCCTGCCCGATGTAAATTCCAGTCACTCTGCAAACGTGTATCAGGCAGTGTCTAGTCTGGACTAAACAAGAGTGGGTGTTACCTTATTTTTCATTTTGAATGCTGATAAAGGATTTAGAGATCCCACTGGACTGAGAGATAAGCCTAACAGGAATTTTCCTGATTACTCATTACTCTTTTGACACTAACTAAATTGGAAGGGGGAGGGTGGAAAGACATGGTGCTAATGGTTTTTAGTTTTGATTGATTTAGATGTGGTTGTGGGGGTTCATTTCCCCTCATTCAGAAGATGTTGTTTAGGACTTGAGGTAATGGATGGTCTCTATGTATGAAATACACTGGAGGCAAATTGATTTATGGACAAATTAAATGTTACATTTTCACATTACTTAAAAGTTACTTTCAGGAGTTCCTGTCCTGGCAGGTTCCCACCCATGGTGGTAACCCCACACCTCAGCCCCCAGCACCCTCCCAGGGGCTGCTGCAGGTCCTCTGTGGCACTGTTACAAGTGGGTCATCACTGTCATCAGTGTGTTTTGGGGATTTTTGGATATTTTTTATTTTTAAAGAAACAGCACTAGAGAAAATATAATTGTGCAATGCCAGGCTGTACCCTTCTCTGCATAAGTTCACACGGGATCTCTGATAATATTATTTGGGGGACTGTAGGTTGTGAAAATGAAGCAATCATCCAGTAATGCACAGAACATGCTGATTGAGGAGGTTAAGGTGAGAGGAGAGGTGGTGTTCAGGAGTGATGCTTTGGAGTCTGAGAATAAAGGAGTGCAAGCATTGGCAATAGTGATACCCCTGTCTTCCAAGGAACAGTGGCTTTTCCTCAGTGGTGCATGTTCCTCATCCAGGTGCTGTGTGTGGAGTTATCCTGCTGGATATTTCCAGAAGCTCCTGAAGTACACAACTGGCTGTGTAGGTTGGAGTTTTTTACATGCAGTCTGCCTCCAGCCCTCCTGCGTGCCCTCATGGAAGGGAATGATGGACATGAGTGGGGAATGAGGGTAGCTGGATATTCTATTCTTATTCACAGCATTTTGCTGCTGTACTTCACAGAAGATATAGCTACAGTTTACCTTGTAGACTGCTTAACAAAGACATGTCTTTTCCTTGCCTTTTGGGGGGTTGGAGTCTGTGTACCACTGCCACAGGAACTGTGTTGGCAGTAAAATGGAGGTAGCAAAGCTGCATGAGATGAGCACTGTTCAAAACTTCCATTTTTAAGACCCTGCTTTCTGTTGTCCTAATTTAACTATCTGAACCCAAATATACTCTGCATTTGCTTCAGGCAGGTTTTGTTGATAAAGCAAAAGATAAGCTATTTATCAGAGAGGCATAAGGAAAATGGTCTCACTTGTGTGTGTATGTTTGGTCTTCGCTGAAGATCTTGAGCCATTAAAAGCTTGAAATCTGTCATGGCTTTGCCTTTGTGTTGAGGATGTGCTTTTAAAAGCCCCATTAAAATTCGGCTGGGCATGAAGCTTTGTGCAAATCTCTGTAGATTCATGTTTAGCTTCCATTCTGGCACTGTAATTTTTCTCTCCAATTTTTTCTTTCTTTCCAAAACCTGAGAATAATCTTCAAGGATTTCTATTAAAAGAACATTGAAGGCATAGTCAAGCACTCGTAAATTTGATATTGTCAGAATTGACAATGGGAGCTGTTTTTTGTAACCTCTAATACTATTTTAATCTAACTCTTTATCTACACATTAAATATGATAAATGTGATTTGAACCTGGAGACAGAGTCCCACAGTTTCTGGCTCCTTAAAAGGAATTGTACTTTGCTAGAATAGAGAAATTATGACAGATGATTTAGGGGAGAAAAAATAGACAGGCAGTTAGAAATTTTTGGTGACATTTACTTAAAAGACTACCCTGTAAAAGGAAGCATCTCTATCTTCTGGTAGCACATGGTGGGAACAAGCAAGGACCTCATGCTTCTAGCCTGTTAATAAGTTCAGAGTTCAAAATTTTGTCAGTGGGTCCAAGCTGCAAAGAAACTTGAGCAATTCAGTAAACATTTTTGCTTTTTTAATAATGGGTGATATTGTTTAAAACCTCAACTAGACAAAACAAGGAGTATCACCTTCAAAAAATTTTGTTTGGTAATTGTCAATGTCAAAACAAGGCTACTGTTATTGTTGAGATGTCTAAACAAGGCTACTGTGTGCCTTTCTTATTTTTCTTCTTTTTAGAATGCAATATCTGTCTTCTGTTTGAGCAACCCTGAGACAGCTATTCATAAGATTTTCTGCAGCACCTGCTCGAGGGTATCATTTACTACCAGTGGAAGCAACTGCTGTACCTCCCATTGTAAGTGGAGGGGCTGCCACAAATCCTGAAGCAAAATAAGTCAGAGCAGCACAGCAGATGCTGTTCCATTGATTCACAGGTAGTACAAATTTGATTCTGTTATTAACGCTTTTTTCTTGTAGTGGGATTACTCTGATTCCACTGTAACTTTTTATATCACAGTAGTTGAGAAAAAAATTAGGCCCCCTATGTTTACTGATGAAATAATAGTTCCAGAATACAGCTTTCTAGCTCTGCTGGTATCCCCACACTTACCCATATTCCAGTTGTTTTGGAATCCCCATTGCTCTAGCCTGTGTTTCTGTGCATCCCCTGTTGTTGCTGTGCTGTGGGACTGGACTGCACCAAAATCCATTTTGCAGCTGCATCCACCCTGGCTGCACATCTCTGTCACATGATGATGATTTCTCAACTCATGTTAAATTCTTATTAAATGAGCAAAATTCTTAAATTCTTATTAAATTACTCCAGCTGTGTTTGATGTAGACTGAAATGCCAGATGTGACTGCCAACAACTATTGGCTTTGACTTTTTCAGTTCTAATGTCAGCACCAGCTTAATTTGTATATCACATCTACTATTATTATTATTGATTTGTTCCACACTACATTTAATTTTTACCTGGGATACTAGAAGTAATAAATGTTATTAAGAGAAACATTTCTACAGCAGTTGAATTAAGGCAGTAGGACCAACTCAGACTGTGGAGGCATTTTTTTAGCACTGAGATTGTCCAGAAATTCTGCTGTGTTCTGAAGTAGCAAGGGAGAAATTTCCTTCAGCAAATGATGCCTGGTTACACAACTTGATTTTTTGAGGTGGATTGTGTTTGTGCGCTGCAGCGTGCTTGGTCAGATGATTTGGATTTGGGTTTGGGTTTGGGAAAGCAGCTTAAGTGCTGACTTGCACTGTGAGTCATGGATCACACGTCTGTGGGGCTGGGGTGCATTTGAGCTGCTGGGAGTGTGGTATGGGAGAGACACAGGTGAACTCCAGGAAAGGAGAACGCAGTGTATGCAAGTGGAAGTGAGCAACTCTGTCAGTGCAGGACCAGCCAAGGAAACCTGGCCAGGAACAAACAGAGTAAATGCAGATCACATAACCCAAGCAGTATTATCAAAGATAATTCTCTGGAAGGTGAGGAGGAGAGATAGGGTTGAGGTTTCTGTGTCCCCATTGAGCAGGACTGTAGAGGCCTTAGAGAGCTGGAGGAGAGCAATAGGAAAGATGGGGACGTGGGGTGAAATTGGATCACTGTGATTTGCAGAAGAGAGAGGCACAGACTGTGGAAGTTGAGGGGCTTTGTGAAAGAGCAAGAAGTAAAAAACAACTTTAAAAGGAATGATAATCTTTTGAACAGTGAACATTGGAATTTCCTGCATGGCTCTTCAGATTATCCTGGTTTATTGTCTCGTTATATGGAGAATAGCTGATTTTTGCTTTCCTTTCCTTATCTCTCAGAGGAGAGGACAGCTGGACTTACTCCACAGCTGGGATTGGAAATGTGCACCTTTCATTTACTTGAAATGACTTGATGACAGCAAACCCCAGGTACCACAAGAAGGGATATGAACATCCCTTCTCAAAGCAGAGACTCACGGGACTGAGTGGCAGTTCTGTTGCTGCTTTAGGTATCATCCAGACTTCATGAAATCGTGTCATGGAAGTGTTTATAAGGCAGAAACTGTCAGCTTGCTGTGAAGTTTCACTGAAACTAGAAATAATAGGGTAAAAATGTATTATTAATACTGAGATTTCTGGATACAAATGGAAACCATTTGACAGATTTCAAGTGTGCTATGGTTTTCAGGTTGAGATAAAGAGAAGAAAACTGCCAGGGAGGGAAATGGGGGAGAGATATATGAATCAAGGAGACACCACAGGTTGTGGTGTTTGCTGTGAGACAGAATTAAAGATGTGCTCTTTGCTTTGGGCTACAATGTGGGAGATTGGGATTGATTTATTACAGGCTCTTGTGCCACAGGCAGTGACCTCTTCTTCCTCCCAGCTGCCCCCCTCCTGCCTTGGAAGGGACAACAGCAGCACCCAGCAGGCTGATCCCAGGGAGAAGGATGCAGGTGAGATGGAAGGGCAGACACAAGGGACATGCTGGGAGAGGGGGACACGAGCCTGATACAGATAATAGCAAGTCTCCGTATGAAGAACAAATCTACACTATGCCATGAAGTTTTGTTGCCTCCCCAGCACCTTCTGTTTGGAGTTCATCCTTTGGACATGCCCATGGAATACATAAATAAGTGATGGTTACCAGTGCTATGTGCAGAGAGGAGGGTGGAGGTTTTACTCCAGGCATTGTCCCGCAGAACCTGCAGCAAATGCTCTCCTTGTCGTAGCAACTCATTACCTTTTGAATGTCTTCAAGATTCCACTGAAAGTGCCAAGATCCCAGTGAAAGTTTATTGTTGTGATCCTGGAATGCCAACAGCTCTCTTGAGGTCCCCTTCACCCAGTTCACATGTTCCACTCTTAGCTTCTGCTTTTGCTTCTTGCTGTAAGTGATCTGATAAAATCCGGTATGAAGGGAAGACTGACCTCTTGGATGGCTGAGTTGAGCTTTCATTGTAACATTTAGGTTGGTACCAGTGAGTGCTGACTACCCCTGGAAACTGCTGCTGGGCTGTTGCAATTGTCTTCAGTGGAGCTTGTTCCTGATTTCCCCTGCAGCGAGGGAGGCTGGCCCACAGCCGGGAGAGCCGGCAGAGTGAGCACCACAGCAAGAGAGAAGCCCTTTTAAAAATGCTAATTACATATTTTGACCTTGTTGCGTTAGAGATGGCATCACCCACATTAGCCACTATTCAAGATCATTCCCCAGGGCCTGAATTGCTTCTGGACAAGGAGAGATGTCTGGGGCTTTTATTGTGGCTGCCTGGTTAAGTTACAGAATGAAATATACACCATGTAATGCTTTTGGACAAATTCAGTGGTTCTTAGCTGCTTTTTGCCTGTCATTTGTCTTCTGTAGCTGTAAGTAGCTTCTGTAGCAGACAACAATTACAAGACCAAAATAAAATGCTGGGCAGAGGATGGGATCGAGCTGCCCAGAGAGGGGAGGGGTGGAGCACAGTGTTCCCTTTGTGAAGGAGGAGGGAAATTGGTCAGTAAATTAACAAAGAAATTTGTTCTACACATTTGCTTTAAATGTTGGCAGGTGGCTCAGTTGTTTGTGTGCATGACTGGGGGCCAGAATTTGTGTTGCAATGTTGTCCTGCTCAGTCATCCTTTTAAAATGTTCTTACTCCTTGGTACCTTGTACAAAGCAAGATTTCTCCCAGATGAGAATTGGTAATGGAGCGACTTAAGTCTGCTCGTGATCCAAGGGTAGGATGGGAGTGGGCAGAGCAAGTGGGAAAGAGGCACTCTGTGAAGAAAGGAGAGAACAAGTTATTTTCTGTAAATCTCCTTAGATTAAATCAGTGCTGCATTTGAGAGAGATAGAAGAACTTGGTGCCTAGAGGGGGAACATGACTGGCATCCCCTGACTGACTCTGCAGCTTCCCTTTGTGGGAGAAGTGGCCTGCTGCCTACTCTGAATCTGGATAGAATTAGGTCCAGTTTGTCACAAGGTGTGTGTTTGGCTGCCTACCCTCATGTTCCTTCAAAAACAAGACTTGCATACACTTGCTCCTGGCATATAGGTGTCTGGCTTCTTTTACTTGTGAACTGATTTTAATGGCATTTTAATGAAGGATAGGGGTCTCAAAGCTATAAGGAAGGAGGTTTCCTGCCTCCTATCTTTCAAGTTTCTTGCTTTTTATGGGATTGGAGAAGTTGGTCTTTATGTAAGTGGATAAGACACCACTGAATTTGCACAGAGCAGTCATGTTCTGGTCTCAAAACCACTTAATCTCTTTTAACATCTTTTACACCAAATCCACTGAAAACTGAGCTTAGACGTGCACAAAATTAATTTGCTTCCCCTGAATGAGCACTGATCCATGTCCCAGTGGTGGGCAGTTGGCTTTACCCCAAGTCAGACACCAGCTCTTTTTGCAGTAAGGAATGACAAGATTCACCATGGTGGTCAGTCCTTCAACTCTGCCTCCACAAACTGAAAGAACAGGTACTAACGCACAGTATGGGATGCTCAGCTTCCTTTGGGATTGCCTGAGCTTCCAAAACTTTGGAAAAACCCCCATACATACAATGTAAATTTTAAATCAAAGTAAAATTATGACTATATAGCCTGGAGCTGCCTTTATCTTTTTGTGTTACTGTTTCCTGTGAGAAACCTGTTTAATTTTCGTGCATTTGGTGCATTGTCCATCTCTGCATCCTAATGGTGTCGTGGTCTGGCCATCAGTAAAGGTACTGACACCTTCTTTCCAGGGCACAGAACAAGTTGCCTCACAGGGTTCACCCTCATCTAATTTGTCATCAGTTCATCTCATTTTATAAGACTATATTTTATAGTGTGTTGGCTTCAAATCTGGACAAAGCACAGACATAGTCTAAGCTATTGCCTCATTTTTATTTATTTAAGTCCCATGCTGCCAAGTTGACCCATTTTTTTCATTCTACCGACTGTTCAAATCTTGCAGATTAATTAGTCAAGGAAGGCACAGCTGATCCTGGAGCGAAATCTATACCCACACATTCTGCCTCTCTGTGCTCCAACCCTCATGGTTTTTTCCCCATTCTGGGATGTAAACTGTCAGTGTTACACTGCTCTGTAATAGACCTCAGTAGCCATTATCATTAGCAGTGGGTACCAGCTTACAAACCCAGTCATCAAAGAACAAAAATGCTGGCAGCTAAATGGAAGAATCCAGCCAGGAGGAAAACAACCCAGAGCATCAGCCAGACGGCTGCTACTCCCTGGACAGAAGAGGAGGACTGTGCAGGACAAGTTGGATAAATGTTGTCTGACATTTAAAAACAACTGTTCTGTTGTATTTGAGAACGTTGTTAAGAAACCCCAGCCCAATGCAAATTGCTCTCAGCACACCTCAAAATGACCACACACAGGCTGAACCCCCTTTCCTGTGTGTGTATATAGAGACAGGCAATTATCTATGTATTGTGTGGGGGCCATGTCCCTCATTTATTAGAGCCCTAGGATGTCTTTAAGCTTGCTTGCTCAAACCTTGGCAAATGTTGTTACACCTGAGAGCTTTATTTGTGTTCACATCCTACTGAATTTAGCTTTTTCTCTTCCCCCCCCCCCCCCCCTTTTTTTTTTCCCTTCGAAAATGTTATTAACTAGAGCATTAAATGCTGGCCTCCAGCAGGGCCTTCTCCATATGCTTACAACAAATGTTTCCTCCATAGAGAGAGGATGTATTTGTGTAAGAGAACATGCAGATATAATGGGGCAGCTCCCAGATCCAGCCTCCCTGGGAGGCGAAACTCAGGCACTTGAAAAAGCTTATCAGCTCAAGCAATTCAGATGGAAACAGATTGTAACATCTCTGGATGCACCTTTCACCCAGGGTGAGGAGGGGGCTGCAAGCGCGACGAGCAGATTTTTCTCCCCTGTGATGCCTGAAGGTTGGCCCAGCTCCTGCGGGAGCCCAGACAAGTTTTTTGGCGTGGCAGGTTGGACTTCAAAGCTGGTCAGCCTGACTTGTCCCTTTCCACTCTTCTTTCAACCCAAGTTTTGTGCACAAAACATGTTTCTTACCAAACCATGACTTTCTTTCCCTGTGAGAAGTTGGGAGGATGTAGAGCATCTGCCTTCAGCATTCCTGAGCATCTCTGTGTGGAGGCTGTGTGGTTCATGGCTGCTGTGAGCCCTGAGCTGCAGCATTCCCAGTAAAGAGCCCTTTCCAGTAAGAAACGGGGTTAGAGACTGGTGAAAGGCAATTCCCATGTTATCAGTTGGAAATGGGCATTGCTGCATTGTTCCCCTCATGTCAGTACTGTGGGGACTGACTCTTGAGAGAACAGCAAAGGCAGAGTTAATTGCAGCTGTTCCGAACTGGAAATACCCACTAATATTCATCAGTCAGATCCCCCTTTCAGTTTGTAATTAATTCATGTGCTGAGCCTTATTTTATACAAAAATGTGGTCTTCACAATTATGTACTTTGAAGGACTTAACTTTTATTTTGTGTATGCTTATCAGCTGCTTCACCTTTATAATTTGTTTTACTGTGGCTGTTGCCCAACAGTGAAGGTTTTGTTTCTGCTTCCTGCTCAGCAATTGAAATTTAAATGGGGAGAAGCAAATAGAGTAACAAATAATATGCTTTAGTACACATTTTCATGAGGAATAATTGTTTGAACTAAAAGCTTTCAAGATTCATTAAGCACTGGGTGTTTGTGGAAAAGCTATCAGAGCATTTATGAATAATGGAACATGAATGACTATTGCACAGTGAACTCTGCCCTTTTAGATTATGCATATATTTGTGACCCTAATTGTGTACTAGTGTAACGTCTCCTGAATCAGCTCCTTACTATTGCAAGGAGAGGAGTGAAAGCTAGAAAATCTGGTTGCCTTAATTATGTTGGTTCCTAAGTAGTTGTAAAAACTCATAAAACACTTGTTAAAATTGAATGCTAAATGTTAACATTAAAAACATCTTTTTAAATTGGGAGAACCACGCTTCCTCTGACATGAGACTGGTATATTTATGTTGTCTAACTTCAGGGTGACGGAACAAAATGTACAGCCTATGCTACAGACCATATGTAGGACACTGCAGTTGAAACTATTTGTTTGGCAAAAGTAGTTAATGATGGAAAGCCTAAACCATGATACCTGCACTGCACCTGATGAAACATCAAGGATGTATCAATATGTCTTTGGGAAAGCTGTAATTTGGGAAAGCTACATTAGCCATAAGCTATGTAGGCCATTTCAATCAAGTTCAAGTAAAAATAGCCCCATACTGTAAGATACCCACTTGTGTTCACAGGTTTTATATACGTTACAAACTGCCTTAATGTTCCAAACACATTGAAAAATGAGGCGAAATGTAGCACAAAGCTTCAAACATGTCTTTGGCTGTATCTGGGCACTAATGATACCTATAGATCCATTTAATCTTTCTCCAGAAATTCTTCAGTGTTACCTGGCTGTAGTTTACAAAGGCTGTAAAGGTCTCTGTTCTGGAGTTGTGTGGCCTGGTTCTACTAAAAAACCTCTGATTTCTACTAGGATTAGTGCTTGAGGATGTTTTGCAACAGACTGGGTACATAGGCAGGTGCATTCAGGAGGGATTTGAGTCGTTTGAAGCTGGAAGAGGGGTAGTGAAGCAGCTGGGAGGTTTTATAAAGGTGATACCTTTGCTTGTGCCCAACCCAAAGATGTGCTTGCTGTTGTGTTTGTATGTAGGCTGAAGTCAAATAATGCTCACTCATGGTCATTGGGAGCCTTTCCCCTTGAGATCCGTAGCAAATACTCTGGTGACTGCAGTGGAAGCAAAAATGGGCCAGTCCTCTGGAAACTTGTGTTCTTTAAGGGTAATTCTGGAAGCATAACCCAACTAATTGCAGCATCTCTTGAATTACTGTCAGATGCTACCATTTGAATATTTTCTTTATGTTAACAGCATCTTCCACCTGTTTTCCCAAAAGTCCCTGCCCGCTCCCTCTCAGTGTGTCGCCCCTGCTGCGTTGCTGTCTTTGTGCTGGCCTGCAAGCATCTCAGGAGATTTCATTCCACTCAAGATGCCTTTGGAACGCGACTCACACCATTGGTTTTATGGTTCATGGTCTGCAGGGCTCTCTGTCTCCTGCCCAGCCTGGCCTGACTTGGGTGCTCCTGCCCTGCCGAGCACGGCCGGGTGTATCAGTGCTGCTCTGCTGGAGGGGTGCCGCTGTTGGCTGCTGCCTGCAGTGCCTGTGGAGATGCGTTGTCACCTCGTTA
Organism: Corvus cornix cornix; assembly: GCF_000738735.6. Lineage (NCBI taxonomy): Eukaryota > Metazoa > Chordata > Aves > Passeriformes > Corvidae > Corvus > Corvus cornix. The sequence goes on from NC_046338.1 coordinate 5,355,936, forward strand.
TTTCCCAGCTCATGTTTCCTTTTGATGTGACAGACGGTGACTTTTGCTTGACAGAACCAGCTGGTCACTGCTCCACATAACCGAGGCCTAGGCTAAACTGTTGGTTAGTTTATTTTCCAGTGATCTTTTCCTGACTATTTTAAGAGCTACCTCATTACATCTCAGTATTTAATGGTTTATGAAGCACATGAAATTATGTAATAACTTCAGGACTCATTTTCATAATATCAATTTTGCAGTACTTAGATAACTGTTCGTTTTCATTTTATTGCTTTAATAGCTGTTCTGGAAGGGTAGTACCAGTAGTTTGGCAGCACTGGTGGTGCATTAGCATCTGTTTCTCTTTGAAGCACATGCCCTTCTGTCTGTGGGGGCCTGGTCCTGACCTGAGTCCGTGGCTGAGTGGCCCATGGAGGAGGCACATGTGGAAGTATAAATCTTTCTTGAACGTTTATTCGCTTGTTTCGAAATGGGCTTGGACGCAGACGAGAGCAGAGCTGTCATCTGTGTGATTGCCCAGGATTTGCTCTTTGCTTCGCAGACAGGTAATCCCCCTTTTTCTTTTTCCTTTCGTCCCTTCAAAGACCCAAATTTCATTTAGCAGCTTATTGCTGTAGAACCAGCAGTGGACTCTGCAGTACTGTCCTGAGATTTACTGGCTCCTGGAAATGATGTTACACTTCCAGTCTGAACTTACCTTCAACCTAAAGTCACTGGAGCACAGTAGAGTTGGCAGCTCAACTAAATGAGCCTTCTAATGCCCCGTTTTTGTTTGCCAGGTAGTTGCTCTCAGCCAGTAATGAAATTACTCTTCCCATCTGCTTTGATAAGCTACAAACCCTGTTATTTCTACAAGGCTCGTAGCACACCAAGAAAAACAGCTGGTTAGCCTGACAGAATCTCATTTTATAAACTGATGTTGGTTGTCTTAAAATTAAAGACCAGTGTAATTCACTGCCTTAGCTTAGCTAGAACTGGTATTAGGTTGACAGGTCAATAAGCACTCATTCATTGTATTTAAATTCTGACGTAACATTAGCTTTCTTTGAGCCTCCTGGAATGACATAGGTACTCTAAGATTTAATGAAAATAACCAGTATTTTTTATTGCATCCCCTTAGCCAGCTCTTTTAAACTCTTGAGTGCTGGTTACTTGTATTAAAATGTCTAAATTTAATAAGTGCTGTGTAACAGCCTTGTGTTACTCAGTAAAATTGAAGTATTTTGTTACCTTCTGTTGTGGAATGGAAGCTATTTTTGAGCACTTTCTACATTTTTACTGTCACTTTTAGTGTTTTAAAAAATGTCTTTAGTCTTTAATTTTGCTGCCTGGAGAAACGTCTTCTTGTATCACCTTGCTTGAATGCTGCTTTCAAGTATTCCTGCCCTGCATTGTTCACATTAATTTGCTTTTTGACTTTCCTCTCTTCTTTGTAGGCGGTTTTTCATTTTAAAAATGAGACTGCATTTTTATTGGCTATGGAATGAACTTCAGGTGGAGTGTTTGAGCCTGCAAGTGTGAGGCCAAGATTTCAGTTCGTCTTTGATTTCTAAGTTGTTTTCAAGCAGAGTGTCCTGTGTATTTGGAAGCAAGTTAATATGAATTTACTGACTTAGCTGGCACAGGCTGAAGAAGCACTTTAATATCAAAAACATGCGAAGGAGGGCATATATGTCCAAGGAATGCTAGTAACTGTTCCATTATTATTCATTTTCCAGGGAAGTGATTTAGTAATGGACCTTCACTGCAAAGATAATTTAGCTGCTAAATTATATCTGAATTACATGGGCACTTCCACTCTGTATGCAGCCTGTTGGCACTTCTGTTGAAAACAGATAAAGTTTGAATACATTTGGTAAAGGAAAGCACATTAGAGAATAGAAATTAGTTTAGTTCTGCTAAACCAACCAACCTTTTAAATATTTTGTATCTTTTTTCTTTTTCTTTCTTTCTTTTTTTTTTTTTTTTTTTTTTTTTTTTTTTTTTTTTTTTGTTTGCTTTTGGGGTTTTTTTTGGCTGTCTGATTTCATGCAGCTTTCCCCACTCACGTCACCTGAACCAGCAGGGCTGTTGCTGGTTCATCTGTTCTTTGTGGCAGAGTTTCTTTGTGTGATCCATGTCTATGGATTAAGAGCTTTCAGTGCATTACTGACAGTGTGATGTTGCTGAACTTAGCAACAAGCTTTTTCTCTCAAGTGTTTTTAATGAAACAGAAGTTTCTTGTTGCCATCTAATAGGTTTAAATACTATTAAAAAGAAATCCCCTCCATTTCAGTTAATCAGATTTTGTTTGCTCCCTGTGATAACATAAGCTTGCTAGTTCTGACATGTTGAGGGAGATGAGACCTGAATGTTTAATTTTAAAAAGAAAAGCAGGAAAAAAAATGGGATTTGTGTGGGAAAACTTCCCTTGCAGTTCATAAAACCAAGAAGGGGGAGAAAAAGGGTGCAGTAATAAATTTTCTTCTTTTTACAGCTCGTCTTAGAGCAGAATGCATGAAAAATACTTGCAAATTTATACACAGTAACGTGATTATATTTTCACAACAGTATAGTTTTCTTCAAAATTAATATCAGAAATTTGCTTTCTTTTTTTTAAGACCTATACCAAGAATAATGTTTGCCAAACACTCTTGTTTTTAACTACTTCCCTAAAGAGCAGCTTGGGAACTCTCCAAGGATTACCATACTGCTGACTTCAGAAAAAATTAGAGAGCACAGAAAGAAATTTATTTGCAACCCAGGCAGCAAGAGAAGAACAAATCCCAAGTGATTGTAGGGACTGCTGACACCGAATTGCCTGGAAACAACATGTTTGGTGTGTTTTGGGATTGGGCTGTTGTGTGGCACAGAGAAGCCCCTGGGTTGGAGTGGATCTTCTCTGTGGGCTGGGGGGGCACAGCTGCCCCAGCCAGGCCAGGGCTGCCCAGGGCACACCTGCAGCAGAAGCTGAAATTGTCTCTGCCTTGAATGAGTACTAGCTTGATTCTCACAGTTTATAATTTCTAAAAATGACACATAGTTGGTAGTAATTGTATAGCAGGGGCTCATCTGACACTTCAGATTTACCTGACAGGGTTTCCCCTGTTTTAACATTCGCCAGTCTGTGACCTTTTCATCTGACCTTTTCTGTGTGCAGTTGATGGGGGTTATTTTATTGCTTATTTACTACATGCACATTTTTGCTGAAAATGAGTTAGGGGCTGTTGGGAGAGCACTATAAAATGTCAAAAGGGAATTGCCAGCGTTGCATTCGGTGGAGAGACTGGATAATGTTTGCTGAAGATCTAATAACCAGGTGTAGTATCAAGATGAAGGGCAATATTCAGTAACTCCCTGCTCTACAAATGAGGCTCAGATGGTAGGGAAAGAAAATAGCCCAGGAATATATAAGTCTATATTATGCTGTAAATACACAAGGGAGCTCAATTAAGGTTGTTCAGGAAATCTTACTTGACAGTTTGCTTTGAATGTGTGATTTTATAAACTTAATGCTCTTTTAGAGCAGTGGTTTCTAAACTACTGTGTGTTTTCTAAAGAAGTGTGTAATATACTTGCTTCAGGGGGAACCTGCAAGCAGAACTGTGAGATACATTCAGCTCACACAAGAACTGCTCTCACAAGATGCTGATCTTGCTACCAAAGGAGTCTGAGTTGTGCTGGAGGCCAGTGTGTGATGCCAGCAGGGTGTGTTTGGGTCTCTGGCTGTTGGAAAAGGACCCATCATGTGCTCCTTGATCATACCTGCTGAGCAGAAAAATCCCAGCACTAAATTTATTGGTGTTCCTCTTCTATTTCTGCAGAGAAAGTTATTTGCTTGTGATCCAGTAATGTGCAATGTAGTCTTTTAAGTGGTTGATTTCTTTATTCTTATTTTGGTTTGTTTTTTACACTGGCATTTTGAAAGTGGGTGCCAGTTGGCATTCTGCATAGGGGAACAGAATCATCTGCTTTGTAAATATTTTACCCTGATGTATCTTGTTCAATGTAAGTTGAAATTAATTGCCTTTTTTCTTTCCTCCACAAAACCAATTACAATTCTGTCATCTATTTAGGATTAATACTATTAAATGTATCCATTTTTCCAGATAAATATTCCACTTAGTACACAGGTATTCTACTTACCATAGGCTTGTGAGTAGGCAGAAGTTACATCAATTTCAATTAAATCCCTCTTGCCTATTGTTACAGAATTGTGTTCATGTCCTTAATTTAAATGTGACTTACATTGATGGAGTTTAAATAATTTCATCACTTAACATAGTTACTATTTCAAAATGAAGATTACAGATGTTCAGTTGAGTGGTTGGAGTTTCCCCCCTCCATGAGTTTTATACTGGAATACTGGTACTAGATATATTTAAACATTTTAAATGTGTTAGGACAGTGAAAGAGTGAGACAATCTTCAGTGAAACTCAAGATGGTGGGAGGAAGGACCAGGATTTTACTTATGCAAAGAAAGACTGTCCTGTCTTGGTTTTGAATACCAGGTCCTGTTTGAATACTTTGGGGTTTTGAGTGGACTGACTTTGCTGATGGTGGGAAGGACAGGTCGACTGTACGATTTTTTTTCTTTTTCTCCCCCAAACTTTGTGTTTGGCTATATTTTATGAGGAATGGGCTGATAAGGAAAGTAAAGCTAAGCAGTGGCAATTAAAATCAGATAGGATTGCAAATGTCACTCAAGTCTGAGGATGCTTGGCTTTTCTTAATAATACAGGATATGTATAGAAGTCCCTGGATTTATCACTTTCAAAGGTATCACAGCTTGTCAGAACTGCCACTGATTGTTGTCCCTTTATGCCATTACCAGCTGTACTGTCTCACCTCAGGACCTCTCCAGGCCCTGAGAGACACATGGAGCACTAAGCAGGAATTGGTCCTGATTATGTAGTATTGATCCATACAAGCAGGTAAAAAGGAAAATGCTGAAAGTTTTTGCAAGAACCCACGTCTGTTAAACTCTGCAGGTTTCTGGGATTCCTTCTGTTTTCATTTTGTCTGTGTTTGCCTTTTTGTTTTGAGTTCCCTAAGTACAAGACTTGGCCCTCAGCCCTGAGTACTGTCCATGCAAGTGGAGTGTGGTTTTTACAGGACTGTGATGTGAACCTCTCAGTAATTGGTCTCTCCAATATGGAAGATTCCTCTCCACACACACCCCATGCTTGGAATGTCGGCTCTGGAGAGTTTGCTTTTATTTTTTTAAACAAGATGTGAGTACAGTTTGCATGAAAATAACTATATTTAAATTAGTCATCTGCTTCTAAGGTGATAAAAAGTGATCTCAATACAGCCAGGAGGAAAAAAAATAGTGTTCTCTAATCTATATACACACTGAAGAATACTTTTGATTGGCTCAGGAAAGCACTCAGCATGAATTCCCTCCTACCCAAGTACTCCAAGAGCTGATGTTACAGTGAACCAGTCATGTGGCAAATTAAAAAGTCTGGTGGACGGATGATATGGTTCTGAGAACTCAATAAAACTTATTACCTACAAGACTGATCTTTCTATTCTAGTGACATATGTGCTGGTAGTTCTGCAACAACAGGAATAATTAAGGAAAAAAAATACTGCTTTAGTATTTTGAGGCTTCATTTTAATGGAACAAAAGAACTAATTTCTACCACAGTATATACAGGATTAAACTGAAATCTCCCCTCCATTGCCTTCCCAAAAAGTAAATTTCCTAGTTGAAGTCATGCTTGTTAAGCTCAAGTGATGATGGAGGTGTGAATATATTAAGGGAAGACTTGAGAGGCTGAAGTAGACAGAAATGATTTGACTTGCCTCATCAGTAATATGAATGTATCAGTTTCATCTGGAAAAAAAGCCTCGTTGCTTTTAGACATAATGGCAGCTGAGAAACAGTTGGTCTTCCCTGTGAATCAGCTGATCTTAGAAAATTTCCCCATGAGATAGTTTAGAAACAGAGATGCTGTCATGCATCTCTGGTCCATGAACTGATTGATTGGTGTTTGTGTGTGATTATCCAGGACAGGAGACAAAGGAAAACCTTCCAATCCCAGCATCCCAAGGAAGGCAGACCCCTGAGTAAGAGCTGTTTTGAACACTGGGGTAAATATGATGAGCAGCAGTGTAGTAAATCACAGCTGCTCTTCAAGAGTCTGCCTCATGTGCCCCAGGAGTGGCAGTGGGAGCTGCAGAAGTGATGCTCGCTCTTTGCCGTTTTGAGATGTATTTGGAAGTTCAGCCTGGAATGGGCACTGACTTAAGCACTACAAACAGGCTCTGGCGCTTGCTTGATCGGCCTGTGTGAGTGTAAGAAGGGTGTGTAGGGTGGGAACTGAAGCCCTATAGTGCTCTCTGTAGTCTTTTCACAAGAGAATGCCAGAGAGCTCCTTGAACTTGCAGGCTGTGTGCAGTGGGAACCTGCCGAGGCCAGCTGGCAGCCACACAAGTGTTATAAGCACCCTCCTGTTTCTGGCATAGTAGGAAATCGTGTTAGCTCGACCTTTTTTTAATTTGGGGGCATAGGGAGGAGGTAGATCATGGGTGCTCTGAACCATAAGTCTTACTGGACAGTCATAGCATCATTAAGGTTGGAAAAGGACTCTAAGATCACTGGTCCAACTTTTAACCCACCACTGCTGCTAAACCACATCCCCAAGTGCCACATTCACCCACTTTTTGAATACTTCCAGGGATGGTGCTTGCACCACTTCCCTAAGGAACCTATTATAGTGCCTGAATCCAATGACTGTGCATGGGAATTGCAATATATTTTTAGATCTTAGGGAAAAAAACCTGCATTTTGTCATATTAACATGGGTTTAAGTTTATGCTGGAGCATCTATTTCTGTGTAAGTCATTCAAAGCAATTGTCATTATTTGGTATAGGCCTTAAAATTAATAGACAATTCTAACTCCAGGCAAAATTATTTTTATTTTCATTTCTACTTGCGGCGGTGTTGTATACACCAAGAGAAATTCTCATTATACACTACTTTTATTTCAGTGTTTTGATGCCAGCAGCACAACTTCGTGTCCTTGATCTTCTCTTTCTTCCTCTGAGCCAAATAACTTCAAGAAACATTCTCAGCTAATGATGACCATGCAGCAAGAGTGACTCTGCAGTTCTAGTAGCTCTCAATTATACCCATAAAATCAGGAGCTTGACTGTAAGAAGTATTTTGGGATGTTCCTTTTGTTCCCTTGGCTTTCTCCCCTCATTTGCTTATATTGTCTTTGGAAGGCTGTACATCCTTCATTTGACTAGCAGGGATGGCTTGCATTGCTGGATTCTTTGTATAGTCAGTTCTGCTCTTCAGCAGAATTTGCAGATGGAGTAATTGCCGTGCACATGGCACCAGCTCCCTTTGTTCCTGCCCTGACAGGTTGCTTTTTGGTTGACTTGACTTTGAAGTTCTGAGTTCTCATTTCTTAGAAATTTGTTGTGGTTTTTTGACATTATTTCTTGTATGTTTACGGAGCTTTCCATTCACATTCCCTTCTTGTCACTGCCTTTGCACTGGCTGGTTACGAGAGAGATTTGGGGTGTTATAAATAATTAAACAGAACGAGACAGTGCAGTTCAGCAAAGCTCTTGGGAAGCGGCTTTCTTATTAATGCTCATCTTCTTGCTGGTGACATGAGGCAGGGATGGACATGCATGGCTAAGGGGATGGCATTGTGCTCTTTTCATGGGTTTTGTCTCGGGGTGTGTTTGCTTGGGACAGAGACTGGCTTGAGTTGTTCAGCTCTTACACAGGATCATTGTGGAAGCAGTTCATGTCTGTTAGCTGTGAACAGATGGTAATGCATTATTTTTGGCATGGGGAAGGAAAAGGAGACCTCACGTTGCATATGAATAGATGTCTCTGGGGCTCGTCCTACCAAAGTGAGGATGCAAAAGTGAAAGGAGAGCGAAGCTTACCTGGCCCTTTGTGCCCTGCTGTGCTCTTCAGTCAGTCCTAGCTTTATCTCTTGCTTCTGGAAATTCTTTGACCTTACAGTGGTTAAACAGATACAAACACAGTAGGATTGATGAGCATATTTATTCTAGCTTGTCAAAAAGATACTGTTTGCAATTTTTGGAATAGAAATAGAGGTGGGTTGGTAAATGGGCCAGCAAGTTGGGTGAGAAGTGTAAGGGCTAGCCTGACTACAGTAACATAATGTCATCTGGGTTTTTATTGTCAGCATGATTGGGACTGTGTTGTGTATTTGCCATTGTTATCACAGGGAAAAAGACCATTTTTGGTCTTGAGAGATGTTGCTCTCCATGTGTGGGGGAACAGAAGGTGCTGCTGTGCTGATGTCAGTGTAGTAACTGCTAGAAGAAGCCCATCACAAGCTCACCTGTATTTGGTGAGTGACTGATTGAGAACAGAGGTTGTGGGCAGTTGGGAGGAGAGATCAGAATTTTGTTTTAGACATACAGACTCAGTGATGAGAACCTGAACGTTTGCAAGGAACCAAGAAACAGACCGATCCTTCGTCATAGGAAGATTCTCAATTCCTCCCTCCCCATGCATGCCTCCCTTGCTCTATTTCCTGCTATATTTACTCACTATTCAGCCTTCAGTCCAGGTCTCAGGATGTGTGGACTGTGACACAGGTGCCCCATGACCTGCAAAATAAACTCCACAAAGCTCCATGGTGAGGAGCAAACCCAGGGGGATGAAGAACGAGATCAGGGAATTTGAAGTTGGGGTTGTTTAGCTTTTAAGATGAATCTTAGAATGTGAGTACAGTCAACAGATGGAGAAAAATCTGAGAAGCTGAGAAACTTCAGGACTTAATGCATCCTGGGTGATATATGGCACTATAGGTTCATCTTGTAAGCTCCCAACAGCATTTTCCAGACTGAGGAATTAAGGATTCGGGGTGGGGAAGTGGAAAGCTCTTTATATTCTCTGCAGAGTCCAGCCTGGGCTTTCAGGGCTGAAGGATTGCTCTCCAGCACAAAGCCTGGGAGATTCTGAGATGCATGTGCTGCCTGGTTCCCTGTACTTTCTTAGTTGTCTGTCTTTTAGTTTGTTTAAATAAAAGTTGACTTGTAGCATGAGATGATTTTTTCTTGAATGCATTTTTAATGAGCTCTTCTGCAGTTGGTAGGACCCAGAGGAAGTTCAACATCTTCTGCTCAGTGCTGTTGATACTTGTCAGAAATTAGTATTTGACAACGCTTTGTGATTTTAAAAGCCACTGAAACACTGATTATATATTTTATTTTTAATTCTGAATGTTTTATAGTGGTAGGTTGGTTTGCTTTAAGTCGCTGCCACTTTTGGCTGTGACTTCTGTGGTCGCAAATGTTTTCAGGTCAGTTCAGAGTAATTAAATATTAAGACACAATTGTATATGAGTGTCTGTGAAGGTCAGCTCTGAGGTTTGCTTCCAGCCTTGTCCTGAGGGAGTGATTATATCGTATCTCACTCTCTGGGCTTAAAGGGTGCTGCTGTTATCAAGCCTGGTCAAGTTAATCACGCTGCTCTGAGCAGATGTGCAAACAAGGGTTGTACTGTGTATAAAGGAGATTTGGCTCTTCTTGTGAGGACCACATAAATAAAACAGCACTTAGGACATGCAGATTTGTATATTAGCTTTTGACACAGGTATGCTATTGCCTTTTAATTAAGTCTCTTGGCCTTAATGTAATGACCATTGTAAGGCATTAATATGCTAAGATGGAAAAAAAAGATGCTTTTATGTTTTTACTACAGGGTGAATAAGAAAGCAAAATTATCAGTTTATAGCATTTTTAGTTGTTTTTATAAATAACACTCAAAAAAAAATCAAAATTACAGTACTGAATTTACAGGGACAAAACCTAGGCATGTGTTTTAACCCTTTGATTGAGTATACCTTGCGGTTTAGTTTGGATCCAAGTGATTTAAAAGCTGAAATACAGATTTGAATTGTGTTGATTTCTTTGTAGCAGGTATAAATTGATTTGATCTTAAGGACAGAGAGATGGGGAATGTTCATTTGTAATCATGGGCAAAGTGATTTCTGGACCAGAAAAAACTTTCTTTGGTTTCAGAATGTCTTATGAAGACTTGCTGGCAGTCAGTGGGGCTAAAAACCACCAACCTCTCTGACCAGCCATTTAAATACTTTTGCACATCAGATTGGGTATATCTTTAGTACTTGCTGTTGCTTGTGACAGGCTTGTTTCTTCCCTCCCTTCCAGTAACACACAATCAAGAGGGAGAGGCTCCATGGTGGTGGTTTCTAATGATTCTAATTCTCTGGGAGAAAATTGTAAATCCCTGGGGTGCTCTAATGGACATAAACACTGTCCCTTTCTAGCTGTGATAAACTTCTGAACCTGGTGTCCTTATGAATTCTGTCTGAAAAATTATGATTATTTGCCTAAATGAGCTCTATAAATAAGCATTCTATATTTTAACAGGTGTGGTTGCCACTGCAGTACAGCTGCTTTACTTGGGGAGAAAAAGGTGTTCTATTTTAATGAAGGACCAGAAGGACTTTGCATTTCTTTGCTTGAATTCAATACATAATTGAAAACATACAGGAATTTATTTTGTAGTGTATATACTCCATAATGCTTAGCAGTAAGTAGGTATTGCACATTATCTTAGTTTAATAAGTATGAGGAAACAGAGCACGCTACCAGCAGCAATGGATCTGGTGAAGCTTGTGGGTTTGGTGATAGAATTTCCAATTTCACACTTATTCTCAAGTCAAAAGGGACAGGAGATAGCTGAAATGCCTCTGAGGGGAACAACCCCAAATATCTCAAAGTTTAAGAGGGCTCCGTGACTGATCGCTAAGTGCAGGTTGGATTTATACTGACACATACTGCTTCCAGAAAACGTTTAAAGTTGCAAAGCAGTATCAGTTCCATGCGTGTTTTGTCCACCTATTTTTGGTCTTCATTTGGCCCAGATGTGAATTTTGTACAAAATTTGCCTGATGCATTTTGTATTGAGTTAAACACATGTGGTTCTACAGCTGACACTGGTGCTGTCCGGACAGAAGTGTGTGTTTGTAACTCATCCCTTTGCTCTATGAAAAATGTGACACATTGGTTTTCAGGGAGACAGTAGTTGTTTTCAAGTACAAATTAAGCTCATTGGGTCCACTGGCAAAGTCAGGAGAGGCAAGGTGCATAAATCTCTGTCTCACAGGCTCAGGAGCAGAAGCTCTGCGCTTTGTTTCACCATTAGGCAGAGTCAAATTCTCACCTGGCGTGTGTTGACACAAACTCTGAAGTCAGTGAACCTTTCCAGTGATCTCTGGACACAGATGGTTGTCATTACTTCCAGGGGCCACCATACCTAAGCTCATCAAAGAGTGTCATGATAAAGCTGGTTCATGATCTCTGGATCCTAAAGATTCACAGGAGTAATGACTGGACCCCCCATGACGATGGAGAGCTGTATGGCCCAGAAAAATTCCCCTATGACCTTGCGCTTGCACTAGCACAACTGGGGGCAATTATTTCTTTCTGTAGCAAAAAAGACATTGAGGTGTTTCTTCTGCAAGTCTGGAAGCAGCAGCTTTGAGTTCCTGGCCTGCCTGTAGACCAGCCATGACTTGCTGTGCCTTGCAGGGTGCTTTGTTTACCCTGCAGAGACGACTCTGTAGGAGACCTTATGGAAGATGACTGGAAGGAATCATTGTGCATGGGATTTGCGGGAGATGTTTTCGTTGATCAAAAGTAGCCAACTGTGTTGCAGAGGTGACTTTCTGAAGGCAGGTGCAGAAACACAGATCCGTGGGCAGTGACTGCCCTTGAGTTGGTACAAGTCAGCTCCTGTAAGTGCTCTCAGCTGTAGATACAAGGACATGAGGCAACGTTTGCAAAAATCTCTGCAGTGTCACTGGGAAGGTTCACGTGCTGCCTCTGAGTACCTGTGCTCTCAGTGAGCCTAGACAGACAGTTACAGCAATTACTTTAATGCTGTGCAAATAGTCTTTGTATTTCAAAGTGGGTTTTAGATTTTAACAACAGCTCTTTCTGCAAGAGCTGATATTTCTCAGTGTTCTCGCAGCATTCAAAATGTCAGGGCCCTTGGGAAATAGCAGGCCTAATGTACAGTGGTCAGTGCTAATGAAACTTCTAAATATTTCCTCTTGTGTCAGGATGTTGAGAATTCTTTGCTTTTGTTTAACTTGCTTTGTGATTTCCATGCTCTGATTATTTTTTTTTCCCCACCCAGGTTGCTTAATGCATGCTATAACCAGAACACTTATTTTCTCTGTGTAGAAAACATACTGTTTCTGGGGGAGAAATGCAGAACTTATAAACAAAATGCTTGCCTCTTCCTAATTATACTTAGTTTTTATTTTAACTGTTGTCGTCTCTGCTGATGATTGTCAGGTGGTCTCAAAACTTGCTTCTTGAAGAGTGAGCTTTGTAGTGTTGTTGGGGAGGGTTGCTTAACCCAAGCAGAGAAGTAATTCTTTGTAATCCAGTGTTAGCTCTGAGTCAGTTTGTGCTTGTGGAACTGCCAGATTGACTTAAAGCTTTCTATTGCTTCTTTTTGGGGTTTTGGCAAGGAACACGTCTGGCACGCTGGGCATTCTGTCTTTCCTGTCCAGGAGGCTGATCTTCCTGAGAAATAGACCTTGCTCTATTCTTCTCTACAGCTGCTCTCAGCCTGACTTGCTCTTAAACTTGTGCAGACTCTTTCAGAGACCTGGTCACGTTATCCAGAGCCAGCAGCATGGGGGGTAAAGTCATCCTGGGTAGACACTTCCATGTCCTCCCTCCGTTTGGGAGTGCTGCTGCTTTTCCATGCCTGTGATTCCCAGGAGGGTTTTGAGGGTGGAGAGGTTTCCTTGTTATTCCAGCAAGGTGCAAATACCAGACACTGGCCACATTTGTGTCTTTTTGGAGACTTCCAGGATTCAAGGGTGCAAGTGTGTCACTGGTACTGCAAATCCATGTGTCAGTGCTGTGGGATGACTCCTAGCATGGGAATGCCTGCTGTGCAACAAATATGAAATAAAACATGGGCTAAAATGTCAGTGAAGGAGCCCTGAGCACTCGCACCAAATGTTGGTACATTAGGGCAGCTGCTGTGTCTGCCAGCTGAAGCAACATGAGGTGTTATTTTCATGTGGATCTTGGAATGTTTTCCTGAAGTTGTGTTTCTTCACCCAGCTTTATTTCAAACAAGAGTCTTGGTGATGGGGAGGAAAAGCAATCCTAAGTTTTGAAGTTGGGAAGTTCAGTCTCTTAGAGGATGTCTGAACTGGATCTGTTATGACCCAGCACAAACAGCAGTAGCATCATGGCTTCTTTAGTACTTTTGGAATTAGTCCTCAAAACTCTTGAATCTGATTGCTAAAGGAAATATTCCTGGGCCCTTTTACGCACATTATTTATATCTCCTTTTGTATCAGTTCAAAAGTGTGAAAAATAAATACACAAATGGTATGGCACCCTACAAAATCTTTTTAGAGAGAGGGATATATTCGTGTATGGAAGCTTAGCTGCTCTTTTAAGTCCCTGAATAGCTCCTATAATATTTGTCACTGCCACCTCTTTGAATTGGAAGTGAACAATCTGCATTTTCTGAGATGGAGTGAATCTCTTCTTTCTCTTTATCAGGAATGTATTCCAACATTATTCCAAACAAGATGAGCACTGCAGGCAAAGCCTCATCAGATTCCCAGTGATTAACAGTCATTAACAGAAAGCCAGTCATGAACAACCTTTTGCATCCCAGGATCTCTTTTATCATTGTGTGTTTGCACGCTGCTTATTTCTCTATGCTGAAGGACAGCAAGTAGGAAAACCTCTTTGGTTTGGGACTGAGTCTTCAGGCAGCATTACTCTGGCTAGGAGATGTTTCTGTCCCCATTCCTTTTCATTTCACTGTTCTGTGTGTGACCCTTTGACATTTGCGTATGGCAGGAGTCAGAGACAAGACACTGAAGGATTTAGCCTGAAGGAAAATAGACTCTGCTAAGAAAAGGAGACTTTGAAACCCGGGTTATGTGCACACAGTCTCAGGGGTGAGGCTGGCTGGCTGTAGATATTATTAGTGTGACACAGAAATGATGGTCTCTGGCTCATGACAGAGACAATGTAGATGGTCCCTGCCTGAAAGACTGGGAGATCTCTGGCATAGAAAAAAGTTTGTGCAGAAGCAAAATCTTCTGTGTGAAAACGAGATGTTTGAGGCAGAATACAGCATAATTCCTATGGCACTTTCTAGCTGTCACTCCTAGAAATATGTATGTTCCTAGGATAATTTTTTCATCCTGCTTCCTTCATGGGATGCGACGATACCCCAGATGTTAGACTTGCTCAGATAAAGACTCGGTGCTGCTGTAATTGTTTTCCTTCAAATAACTCAGAAAGCGTCCCTTAAATGTTACTCTGTTGAGGTCCCCCTAGGCTTGCTGAAGTCTCAGGGACCATTTTCTCAGCTCTGAGTCAGAAGTGCCATTCTCTAGCTTCTGATCTTTGTCACTTCTTCCCTAAATTCTATGGCTTAGAGTTTATTTTAACATTTTCTGCAAGAAAGACTCCATGACATTGCTAGGGTTCACTTAGGTGCAAAGTGACACTATATATTATTAGAAGAAAGAATGGAGGAAAGAAGAGTTGGCATGTTTGCATTACCTGATCTTTTGTCTTAGTACTGCCCAGAGGAACAGAAATGTCTCTGCAAAGAACAAAATCAGGAAATGTTTTCCTTAGTCCTTCTTTCTGATATATGTGTGCGTGTATGTGCCAATACCCCTGGGATCTAGGAGCCTAATAGATTTGTTGGTGATCAATAATTGCCATGAGCCTACCAGAGTAATTTTTATGTTGCTGTTGCTGAGGGCTTTAAAGATAATGCAGACTTTGCTAATTTTCAGCCTTCTGTGTAAAGGGGGCAGTTGGGAAGATGCATCCAGTGGCCATTATCCTTGCTTGGAATCCCCAGCTGGATGGTTCCCTCATGTAACCTGTCCTGGCTGTTGCTTCCAAGACCAGCTCTTCCTCTTCACTCCCAGATGCAGCAGTGCAGCTGCTTTTGGGAGCCTGTAGGCACTGCTGTATTATGCTAATGCAAGGTTTCTCCTTCTCCATAGTATCCCTATTATGTAATATCTGTAATATTACCATTCATCAAAGTGGTGGTGAAAGGAAGCAGAATTATCTTACGTTTCCATGTTTGGTGCAGAAACCTAGTTTAACATAGATTTAGACAGTGTATTTTTTCCTTAAATTGTGTATTGCTAGTCAATGTCATACCTTCTCCAATAATCATTAAAGCAACACCACAGGGTAAACTATTCCCAATATTTAATGAATAATAATGAATAATTAACCTGTTCAAGGAGTGTTTTCCAGAACCTTGTAGCATATTAGGAAGGGCTTTGAAGTGATGATAGAGTGCTGCATATTTGAGAGAATGTACTTTCCTTGCATCAGGGCTGCATGCCTGATGGGATTTCTTGACATGGGCATGAGCACAGGACTGCTACAGGGGAGCACAGCTCAACTTATATTTGTAGAAGTGCACCTGCCACAGGGGATTTGATCTATTACATCTCAACAGATGTGCTTTTCATTTTGTTTCTCACCCAGACTCTTCTTGAGTGGCATTCACTTGCTTGCTCTTTTATTCTGAAGAATAATGGGTTTTGCTTGGAATTTTCCTTTTTTTCAACCAGCCCAAGCAGGATGTCCTGGGTTAGGGGAGACTCCATAGCAGCAGAAAAGTAGGAAGCCACTCTTCACTGAGAGAAGAACTGTGATTTATGTTCTTTCCTCCTGAATGGTTTTACGGATAAAAGAGCTGAATCCTAAAATGACATTATCTGCTGGGAGATATTCCACAGCTCCATGAGATTTTGAGAGTGGGTTAAATCCTTGTGCTGATGCTTGGTATCTTGTTGCAGCCTTGGATGTTGCACTGCCTTGATAGTGCAGGGAAGCTCAAACCAGAGATACCTTGAAGGGGGAGGAATTCAAGGCTTTCTTTTTTACTGTCTCATTTCTCACATATTCGATTTGAACATGAAAAATAGATTCCTTCTTGCTTTAAAGGACCTCCTGCAAAGCTGTAAGTCCATGAACAAGCTCGAGCACTTTGGCTGATGTATCAGTGAACTTTCTGGGACTTGAGATGGAACACAAGACCCGAGAACTGTCAGGGAAGGGTGCCCAGGCTGGTGTCCATGAGATGTGCAGGTACCTGTCTGTACCTCAGGTGCCCAGGAACTGGTGCATGAAAAGTACAAGTAACCCAGTTGAAATCAGAGGCTGAAACGGCTGCTGTGATAGAGGAAAAATATATTGGGGGGAAAAAGGAAGGAGTGTTAGGGGCAAGAAGACCACTGAAGGAGACTTATCTCCCTGAGGGATGTGAGAGCAGGTCAGGTTACTGGATATGAAATCGGCTTCTCTGGTAAACTTGCCCTGGTGTGACTTCCTACCATTGCTGAGCTGTGGAGGTTTTACAAATACACCTGGTAACAGCACATGTAATACATGTGTTCATTATTTATGATCTGCTGAAGTTCACATACTGCTTTTGCATGAATGGTGTTGGTTGATTATGTTGGAAGCTTCTGTGATTACAATTTTAAAGCTTGTACAGCAATAAACAGAAATTCTGCAGTGCTGTGTGTTTTAAAGTCCCTATTCTCAAACTGATCTGACGTTAAAGGACTGGATGTAAACAGGTGTGCAGATTTCTGTAAAGCTACACTGGTTCACATCAATGAGGGTTGTGGCCTAAAATACTTGGGTATGTTTAACACAGTGCATTTGTCCAAAAATATGATGGAAAGTCTCTTTGCAGTGCCAAGAAAATTGTCCCACAAGCAGTGGAGCGCACTCAGTCCATCATTGCCAGTTCGGTCAAGGCTGAATAGCAACCGACAAGCCCCAGAACTGGGTAAATGCCTCTGTAATTTGTCTTCTGACACTGTACTGCCTGCAGCTCTGCCAGGGAAATGGAAAAATGTGGAGAGAGCCCTGAGCAACCCGTCACAACACAATGAATCCAGCTTCCAAAACTATTGTAACTGGGATGCTGCTCTCCTCGCACATGCCAGCAGCTACAACAAACTAAACAAAACAAAAGCAACAACCCTCCTCTTCGAAAGAAACAAGAGAGGGGGAAATCACATGATTTGATATTTTGTGAAAGTAGCATAAACATGGCAGTTTATGCAGCAGGATTGGGAAACAAGAGGCAAGTCTAGATCCATGTAGGCTCCTTGCTTCAGGTCCCAGTTTTCATATGCCTCTGACCAGCAAGAACTCAAGGAAGCACAGATGATTTTCGTTTTGGTCACGTTCTGCAACATGCACTTTATTGTGGCAGTACATCCTGACACAGCTTGGTGAAATGGAGCGAGAACTGCTCGTGCAGACAGAAAATCTCCGTTTGCACCCATAGGTGAGGTGCTGAATTCACAGGGAATGGTCTCTACTATGTTATTGTCTTAAGTATGAAGTGGGGGGAACTCAGCAAAAGGCTGGTTTTGAAGCTTAGGACCCTCAGAGTTTTGATGCAGTACAGTTGCTTGCTTTGCTTTGTGTCATGGACACGTAGGGTCACTCCAGGGATCTCCTGAATCTCCAGGGTGCTTTGAGAGACAATGCACCTTTCTGATCATGCCAGTATATAATGTCCAAGATCTTTTCCTGTTGTGCCATGTTCCCTCTTTATTTTTTCCCTTTTTTTCAGACATGTTATTAAATACAATACTTTTTATTCATATAAAGTAGATTTTTTTCTCCCGATAAATACATTCTTCAAACAGAACTTAATGGCTGAAATTTCCTGAGCGAAAATAAACCACATCTCTGGGTTGAAGCTGTGCTAGTGAGAAAACATAGCCCTTTTCATCTTCAAAGCCTTGTGCAAACTTTAAATAATGGATTTTTTTTTTTTTTAATCAGGTCTGTGAAGTATGTATTAATGTTCCAGATGAAAGATGGGAACCAAGAAGAGAGGTTAAGTTAAAGTTGCTGGGATCAGAGCCAGCTTTGTATACTCACTGGGCTGCTTGGACCTATAGAATATGAGATTCATGCTTATTCACCCTTCTGCCAGTCCACAATCATAGAATATCCTAAGTTAGGAGGGACTCACAAGGCTCATCAGTCCAGCTCTGCACAGACACCCCAACAACCCCACCCTGTGCATCCCTGAAAGTGGTGTCCAAATGCCCCCGGAGCTCTGGCAACCTTGGGGCCGTGCCCATTCCCTGGGGAGCCTGTTCAGTGCCCCAGCACCCTCTGGGGGAAGAACCCTTTCCTAATGTCCCACCTAAACCTCTCCTGACACAACCTCAGGCCATTCCCTCAGGTCCTGCCCCTGGGCACCAGAGAGGAAAGATCAGTGTCTGCCCCCCAACTTCCCTCATGAGGAAGCTGTAGAAATTATCTAGATGTAATAAAACTTACTAAAGCTGGTAGAGATTCACTAGGAATAAATTTGTTCAGCCTTATTTAAGTGCCAAGGAGCAGCACTGTTGAACAAATTGTCCTCATTGAATACCTACTTTTGAATAATTAAGATGAGAAACTTTCTACCTATTGTAAAGAAAGTGAAACACAAAGTTTCCAGTGTGCTTCATGCTGCAACCCAGGACAGCCTGCCCCGTCACCCTGACACAGAATTTCATTGTGAGCTTTTTCTCTTTTTTTTTATTTCACTGGGGAATCTCTTATTACTTTGGTATGAGATGCTGTGCTGTCCTTTTCTACAGCAGAGATATGAATGTAGCCTTGGTGCTGCACTAATGGCCAATCTTCTGATTTACAAGCAGAGACCAGTGAATGTGATCTGTTTTAAGTGTACAAGAACTCGTAATTGATATTAGTACTTGGCAGAAGATGGAAGTCTAAACATCCCTCATTTCAGTCCCAGCAGCCACTGCTGGCAGTGTCCATCCGTTGCTCCCAATGCCCTGTGAGTCAGCAGGAGCAGTTCAGAAAATGTTTTTAATGAATGCGTTAAACAGCTGACAATGTTCTTAGAGGAGTGGATTAAACCTGTTCGGATTTGCCATTGGTATTAACTGTTCACAGGAAGTTTTTCTAGGACAAGAACCTCTGAAGGGTGTCAAAAAATAAAGTGTATTTGGAGTTTTCAGGCTCTGGAGAAATCTAAGCAGTATCTTTAGGAATGGATGTGGGATATTGCAGCGTGGTGAGTTTATGGTGTCCTGGCAGCTGTTAGGGTGGCTCAGCATGTTGTGATGATAAGGTCTGTTTATTCCAAGCATGGTAACACAAGCAGCATTGTAACTTAACAATTTAATTTATTTCCTGACTCATTCTTGCAAATGTTACAAGGCAAATAAGAAGGAAATAGAAAATCAGGATAAGATCTGGGATATCTGAAGTGAGAGATTTTTAGTCTAAAATGCTATGCAGATGCTGGGCAAGTACATTTAAACCAAATGAAAAAAAAAAAAAGTTGATTTATAGAAGCAACTGTTGTTTATACACAGGTCACCAAAGGAGCACATTATGGAAATTGGCAATAAATTAAGATGAACTGAAAGCAGGAGATGGGATGAAAGAGTGAGCCTACCAGAGTAATTCAAGCACAACCCAGTTGAAAGGTCAGGTTATTATTGAGTGGTAGCTACTGTTCCCATGAGATCAGGATAGGGGAAGGCAGCCAGATGCTTCCCAGATCCTGTTTTATTGTCAGAAAGACTTTACTTACTATGGAGCAGGATTTCCATCTGCAACTTCAAATGGATGGCAGGGGGTTCAAAATGCAACCTGTGGTCTGAAACTGGCTTCAGACATTCCTTGTTTTTATAAAGCACTGCCGACGGCAGCAGCTGGGCTTGGCAATCACTGCCCTCAGAGCTGTACTGCGGACATCCACTGACAGGAGCAAGGGAAGACAAAGCACTGCCCTGAGTCTCCCTGGATTCCACAAGTTTCCAGAGAAATCTGATTTATTTGGCACTGGAATACCTGCTGCCATTTGCAGTAGGCTGGGGTTCAGGGCAGCTCTGTGGGAAAGTGAGCTTTCAAGAAGTCATGTGTCACTTGAGTTCAGCTGTGCTGTTCAAACCAGGCTGTTCTCTGCCTTTGAGACCTCAGCAAGGCTTCTAATGGGGTGTAAGGAAGACTGAGTGTTCCTGCCTGCTCAGTCCGGGCTTGTTTTTTGTGCAGCTGCTTGAGTGAGTTTGGAAAACTCCAAGTGGAGCACTGTAGAAGTGGCTGGGAAGGTATTCCAAGGTGTGGGAGCTGTGGGATAACAGGGAGGTTCCCACATAGCACTACATGTGCATCCTTTGGTCATAAGATTGCACTTCCGTCCACTCAGTCTTTGAATCAATAAGCAATAACAGGTACTTGAGTATTATAAACAGTGACCACGTTTGGACAAGACATTGTTTGGAAAGTCGTCATCTTTTCTGTTTGTTTTGGTTAAACTCAACATCTGATTTGCCATGCTGCCTTCTGCTGTGTTTTGGATCAAATCTTTCAAGCTTACCAGGAATGAACTAGTTGCTAATCTTCAAAGGGAGTCTTACAAAAAAAGAAATTGCTTTAGGATATGCTGTTAAACATTGTTTATGTGTCTCTGTTTTTCTCATCTTTTCCCCTGGACAAAAATCAATATTTCTTCCTACTGGTAAGAGGATGTAAAGCTACAGCAGGTGTTGGCTCTCCAGTACATACAGATGAAGAAGGAAAGAGGACTGACTATTTGGGATTGATCTTTTCTCAGATTTTCAGAGGAATGTGGCATTATTCTCTATCCATAGGTTGTTTGGTGCTTTGTCCTCTCATAAGTAGATGAGAAGCAGCTGAATTTCTTGTGCAGGGTAGATTGACTTCCTTTTATTTCATTTTTTTTTTTTTTTGCTTGCTCCTTACAATTCATGTGGAAAGGTTTGTAGAACATCTTACTACTTTTGGATAAAGGGCTGTGTGTGTTCAAACAAGACATTCCAGTGTTGTGTAATGTACACATATTTAAACAACACCAGTTATTTTAGAACTAAATTAGAAATATTAAGACATTACCTTATTTAGCATCTTTCTGTTCTGTGCCTGACTTTGAATTGTTGTCCTTGACATGGAATATATAACAATTCCCTAGCTAGCATGCCCTTGCTGCCCAGCTCTGTGGGAGAGCCTGGAGCAAGCAGGTGATCCCTAAAAGGTTTTAATAATGTATGAATGGAATTAAACTAAATGTAGGTAAAATTTTGACCTTTTGAATCTGTGAAGTTACAGAGGCATTCTGGGAGAGGGGGTGTGATATATAGGTGCCCTGGGGGCAGGGAGAGAGCACTGTCACTGTGTGGGTGTGATGTTCCGATGCTCTTGACTTACTGCCTTGTCACAGTACAGCCTGGAAAGCCCCACGGTGTGGGAATGACAGCTCTTGTGCTCCTGTCCAGAGCCTTTAGTTGGGATGTGGGGGCTGCCCGCTGTGGCTGTTGGCAGAGGGAGCAGCTTGGAGACCTCTGGGATGTAGCTGCTCCAGAGGTTTGTCCCTGCAGAGGGCAGATTTTATATCCTGCAGGTTACACATGAACCCTGGCAAGGGATGGTGGGGGGAGAACGGGGAGACTGGCTTGACTCCCTTTCTTTTCCACCTCTCCCAGCTTGATTTGGAGCTGGGAGCACATTGCTCCAGAAGGAGGAGGTTGTGGGCTGGTGTGTGTGTGCTCACAGGCTTGTCCTATGTTCTGCTGGGATTTCTTCCTGGGGACACCTGGGATCCAGAGAAGGAAGAAAATGGTGAGGCAGTGCAGCCGCAGAATGAGGGTTTGGATGAATGGGATGCATCCCAGCTGTCACTGATTTAGGGCTCTGCTGTGCCCTTGGAAGGTTAAAGGGTGGTTTTCAGTTTTGGTTTCTTTTTTTTTTTTCTTCCCCCCCCCCCCCTTTTTTTTTTTTTCTTTCATGGTTATAAAATATTTTATTGATTTTATAAAAGATGATCACAAAAATTTGGGCTAATAAAAGGACTAAGCTACAAACTAAAGCTTCATCCTGGCAGCTTCTTTGCTGCATGAATAAAGATTCTGCAGTGTGGCAAGTTGTACAGTAAAATCACACTAAGAAATAGCAGGGAAAACAACTAATAAAAACTGATATAAACCTCCAGTTTTAAGAATTAATTCAAATAGAGCAGAAAACAATACATAATTTTCAAGGAGGTGATTGGAAAGGGGTGGAAATACTGCAGGCTTATAATTTTGTGTTCACATAAATCAAATTTAAGTAGTCTCCGATTGCTGACTATGGAAAAACTATTCCAAATTGTAATTTTGTTGCATCTGTTTCTTGTGAATGGTTTTATTAGTTTTTAGATAATATCAAATCTCTAAGGACAGGCCTGAAGCTGGAATAATTGTAGATTTTCTCTTGCTCTGCTATTTAAAAACTTGTTAACCATTTTGATATCAAAGTGGAAATGCTGGTCCAGAGAAAAATGGACTGGGCTGGGACTACGAGAATCACACCAGAGGTCTGTGGCTCTCAACTTTCCTTCTTGTTTCATTGCAGCTAAAACACAGAAGAGACCATGTTTTTTTCTCCATTTGAGCTTACATAAATTCAGATTAACCCCTTAGGAAAGCTCTTCAGGCTGTGTTTGGAGGCACAGCATGACTTGGGGAAGCAGGAGGTTTTTTGCTTCTGGCTTGGCTTTTATCAGTGAGGATTTCCTGAGAGGATAAAATTTTGAACAGTGGGCTCCAAGCAGCCAGTAGCCATCATAAGTTATGTTTTGAATATTAGCGACTGGTCTTCATTTGGCCTTGGAGGAATTGAGGAGAGGACAGTGAGGGTTTGATCTCAGTCGTGAGCCTGTGATTGAACTGAGTTAGCAGAGGACTTGATGTTTTCACAGAAAACTTGTATAAGCCTCAGAGCTTCTTAGCAACTATTTATAAATTCATCTGTCTCCACAGTAACTTTGTACCCTTGTACATAGCGCATCTGGCTTTAGGGGAGAATCAGATTTAGTCTTTAGGAGACTGCCAACAAACCAGTTCATCTTTGCTCTACAGGACAGGTCACTGTTGGCAGTCCTTCATTTGGATTTGGGCACTTTTGAGTGTTGTAGCCTTAGACCTGTGCCTTGCCCTTGCCTACCATGCAGCAGCCTGGTAGGGACTGAGAAGCCCTTGTGCTGCAAATGCAAGGAGGACAACCCCTGAGAGGGTCTGACTTGGGTGCAGGACCTGGAGGCTGTGATTCTCTGCAGTGTTCCCAGGCTTTATGTGCATTTGTCAAGTTTCTCCTTGATAAACAGCTATTCCAATGTTAGCAGGCCTTGACATAGTTACTTCCATGGCAGGGGAAAAAAAAAAAAAATCAGTGTAAGGCAGCTCCATTACATAACAAAGGTTATCTGGAGACACAGATACTCAGAAAGTCCCCTCTGTTCTTTTCTATTTCCAGGGACCTATTATCATTTTAAGAGCTTACTATCAGTTCTGACCCATTTAAAATTCACCTGCCAATTGAATTGTATGACAGGACCTGGCTGACCCAGGAACAAAGGGAAACGTTCATATCTTATAATGAACTGCCACAGACTGAGAGCTGAGAAGAAAAAAGGGAAAAAATAGAGTCAGCTCTATTAGAAACAAAACTTTTTTTCACAAGGCAGGGAATAGGAGCTTTCTTACTAAAATATTGTAAATGGCTTTGCTCTATTATCTGTTAGCAGCTTCTCATCCTTGAATCATTTATTCTTTCACAAAAAAGGAACTTTGCAAGTGGGTGTTTTCTGTGCATAGGCCCCTTCCCTTCTCTAATGATTATTCTGCCAGCCCACTCCTCCCTTCCACCCCTCTCCCAACAGAGAGCCAAGGGCAGAGGGTGGTCAGTTTGTGTGTTACTTGCTTCTGCAGGACACAGGAATGATTCTGTCCATCAGAAGGGAAATGCTGGCCAGTGGCTGTCATTCTAAAGATCAGGACTGTTAAATATATAGCTGTTTGGAGAAACATCTGCCTTCTAAATTCCATGGCTGCATTTTTCCCATGTTTAATGTTGGTTGGGTTTTTTTGTTTGCTTTTTGGGATGCTGGTGGTTGTTTTTAGACATTTGTACTTATTAATAATTCATTTCATGTTAATTTCCACATGCATGTCCAGGGTGATACCTGTTAGGTGATTATCTGTCCTGGGACTGGATGCTATTGACTTGGGAATGGGTTTAACTTCATATTCACTGTTTTGCTTATTCTTTTGCCTATAACAGCTAAAGAAAAGTGAACAACATCAAAGCCAGTGTGCAGTTATTCCCCCATCCCTCCCCAGTGCAGGTGGACTGTTCCTTCTGTGTTCCTTCACCAGTTCCCTTTCATTTCCTAGAGGCAACTAATGGAAAAAAAATGCACACACAGCAAATGGAAAAATGATACCATTGAGAGAAGATACTGGGATTGAAGTTCCCTATGCCAAGGACTGTAGGACAGAGTCATTAGAACAACATCATTTCTAACAGTAGTAATTTGAGGTTCTTTGCTTCTTTAGGCTTCCTGAGGGCTTGGGGTCTTTTTATTCCTATCTTCTGCTTTTGGAAAGACAAACAGTTGGTGATGGATGAGGTGAACCAGATCTCACAACTTCTCCTTAAGGCCTGTTCACTGTAGCTGTCACATGGTAAGGGATAGTGAAGAACTTTTTATGCCCTTCTTATTTTTCTTTTCAGAATGAAGATTTTAATTGATTCTGTTAAGTCTCACCATTATTTGCCAGTTTGATGGGTTTGTACATCAATTCTGATCAGTACTGAAGTTGATCATGTTCTTGCCACTGGCGTACAAGCAGGGGCAATCCCAACTCTCTATCCCACTTCCAGGGGGTTAAAAGTGCCTTTGGTTTGTGCATGTGCAGCGTCTTCCTCCCAAGGTGTGAAGCAGGATGTCCTGGAAAAATCCTGCCTTCTCCCATCTCAAAACTATCAGAGCAGGATGTGGCCTTTAGGGAATGGCTGGTGAGCAGGGAGGGTTTTTAATGCACAGGCATGAAGAGAGCTCTCTTGATTTTTGTAAATAAGCTCTTCTGGGATTTCATCAGTTGCTTCCAGCTGGGCAAGGAAAGGTCTAATAACAGGAGGTTGTATCCCACATCATCTTCTGTGGAATGATCAATGTCTGAAGTGATTGTGGCTGCACAGAGAGTCCCACTGGGCAAATTCTCATACTCTGACAGAGGCTCCTGCCTGGCCATAGAGACTTTCCAACAGTTAATTCTACCTGGCAGGAGAAAGAGATTTTTTATTTACAAGCTGGTAGGATGGACTTTACTGTAGCAAAAGAAAAGACGGAATAAAGTGGTCAGGGTCATGTTGCCTTGCTTTTGGCTCTGTGCAGTTGAGCTGTTGCACTTGATACCTTAATCAGTAAATCCTCTTGTAGCCAAGCACTTGATAAAGTGTCACTGTAAGAGGGGAAAATAAAGGGGTGTGAACATTTCAGCAACTTCCAAGCAGCCATGTGAGTTATGGACAGCAGGACTTCCCTGCTGGCTTTCATTTGTGGGGGAGATCTGCAAAGCTGCCTGAGGGTCCAGACCTCCTGCCAGGGATCTTTCGAGAGTCTTGCTGGAGGAATATGGATCCTAATAAATAATTTTTAACAAATAACAGCTTAAGTGGCTGTTAATGCTGTGGTAGCTGAGTGACTTATTTCACTTGCTGTCGTTCTCATTGCCCCACTGCTTGCTCTTGAGGGATCTGGTTTAGGGTGCTCCCCCCAAAATGCAGGGCTTTGGGGGTTTTTTTTGTTACAGTGTGCATGAAGATAGGACAGCTGGAGAGGAAAGAGTTTGGCTGGAACACTCCTGGCTCTTGCCAGGTGAAGTTACCTCCTGATGGAAGCATAAAATCAAGGGCACCCTGAAGGTCTCCTCCTGAAGAACTGGCTCTGAGTGTCCTGGTTGTAAAGTGTTTGGGACTTTCCACTAAAAATGTTCTGAAAGGATAAAAAAACTACTGTGTGTTACTCAGCTGTAATAGGGACTGCAGCTTTTGGTCTTTCCCACCCCTCCCTCGTTCTCAGGTTTCAGTCTCTGAGTTTGTCATGGGTCTTAAAATTCTTATTTCTGTTGCCCAAGTCCTTATAGTTACTCTTGCTGAAGCTATTTGCTAATGTAACTTTCCAGGGCAGTAATGTAGCTGCTGCTGTGCTTGGTTTATCAGCGTTTTTTTCAAAACAATTTGTGCATCCAGAGTGTTTCTTTAACACTGAGTTTTAAAACTGCCTCACACATCAATGCCAAAGGCAAAAGAAGGTATATTTCTTTCTTTTCTTCCTTCTTTTTCCTTTTTTTTATGCAGCTGTTGGAAATAAAGAAATTGCAATGCACAGCTCCAGGGTTGTTTATAACCAGTGTCTCTTGGCACCCAAAGCTGCCTGGCTTTCTTACATGTAAAGTTTTGCCCCAACATCGGGCCTAATTTATAGTTGATATCCAGGACAAGGAGAAGTCAAAGAAAAAGTGATGTTTCCTAGGGAATGAGAAGCCCTCGCCTGGCACTCATGAATTACAAGGCTGAACTTTTTAATGTGTCTCTCCTCCTCCTTTTGCTCGGTTTTGTTGCTGCCTCCAGTAACATTTTTCCTGACTATAGTACTATTGACTCCTGTGATAGTTTAATAGTTTCTGCTGTTTACACAGTTGTCACTTAAATTGTTGTGATTTAAATTTGCATGCAGCGTTGGTAAGTGCTCAGAGTTTACGGTGCTACCCCAAAGGTAATTTGTATTCTGGGTGCTGGAGTTGTCTTGGTAACACTGAGGTGACTGGAAACCATTTGCAGAGGGGAAGTTTGATTCTGATACTGCTCACCGGTCCCAGTCCTGGGGATCCAATCCAGGCTGGATGGTGTTTGGTGGTGACAAAACCTTCTAACTTTACCTTGTGGCCGGGGTCTTCATAGGGTCTTACCTGTGCTGCTATTTAGAGAAGACTTTGGAGGAACATCTGAAAATGCTTCCTCTACTTGTACCTTCATTTCTGACATACTGAGATGGAGGATGCTGTTCCTTCTGCTGGAGGCAGAATTCTTATCTCTGAAACTCAGTTTTCGGTTCCAATGCTACTTTTTAATTTCTGGAGGGTACTGATTAGCAGGGGCTACAGGTCACTTACTGCACTGCCAATATCTATGATGTAACAGATTCAAAAGATAAAAAAGATAATTAAAAAAAACCCCAAACCCTGTTGACTTAAAATTTTACATACAGATTAATGTTTTTAGTGGACATTGATGCTGGGGACCCAGTAAATTACTGAACTATTGCAGGTTTAGGGCTCCATACGCTAGTGGCCAGGCCTTTACAGACTCCTGTTTTGAATGGTCTGAAGCATATTGCTGATTTTTTTTTTTTTTTTTTTTTTTTTTTTTTTTTTTTTTTTTTTAATGGCTGAAAGGTGTCTGGTGTTTAATTCTGGCTGCCCTGGAGGGAAAGCATTGGTGTTTTTATCACCTACAGGGACCCAGTACAGAAAAGCAAGAAAGCATAATAAAACAGTGATCTCAGAGACGTTTTCATGGTCACTATCTCCTATAAATCCATTCATAGCTCTTCTTATGAAAATCACAATGACAAAAGACTTAATCAGGAGACAAATGTTGATGCAATGTCCTGAGTTTCTGGGTTTTCTGCAGCAAAAAATACCTCTTCTGTAGTACATTTAAATCTGGACTTAAATAATACCAGTGCAATACTGCAATACATCTTGATGAAAGAGGCTTTTAGAGCTAATCTGAATTGGTGTAGCTACAGTGACTTCAGAGCAGGCAAGCAATTTCTCACACCAGCTGAGGGCAGGGTGCACATTGGGTATTTGGAATTACAGACTGAAATCTGTGGAGCTGTTTCTGCATCATGCAAGAAATGCTTTCTGCACTTCTTGCTTTCCTTCCTTTTGTGAATGAACCACAGGAGAATAAAGCTAAAATCCACTTTTATATTGCTGGAGAAAAGCTATTAGGCTTCAATAGTGGTTCCTTTTCATAGAGTCTTCTCCTTTTTATATCTCTGGATGGTTTCCATAAGTTTTGCATAGATTAGTTGCTTGGCCTCATGGAAAAAAAAAAAAGGTAAAAAACACATGGGGCTGGGGGGGGAAGTAATAACCATTGGGAGCATTATATCTATGGATATGTTGGACTTAGGGTACTTGATCTTTCAGTAGCGTTCATGTGGGACTCCATAAACAGTAAAAAGTTCACGGTTCCATAAAAATTTATGTTCCCTTTATTCTCATAAAACACAAGTAATCACAGAACAGTTTGGGTTGAAAGAGACCTTTAAGGGTCATCTCGTCCAACCTGCTGCCATGGGCAGGCATGTCCTGTCCAACCAGACTTAGAATGTTTCCAGGTATGGGGCATTCACCACCTCTCTGGGCAATGTGTGCCAGTGTTTTGCAGTGATGTAAAAAATATCTTCTTTATATCCTTCTGTATTCCTTATATTTTACATGCTATATAAAAATTTCTTATTTTTTAGACTTGTGTCTAAGTGCACGCTCCTTTGGATGCAGCCCACGACGCATATTTGGTTTCTGGGCTGTGAGTGTGCATCTCCAGATCGTGTCCAGCCTCTCATCCACTAGTACCCCCAAGTCCCTGATAGGGCTGCTCTCAATCCTTCTCTTGGAAATCAGTTCAAAGACACAGGAGACTTAATTATGCTTGTCAATCATACTTTGTAAGGTTATGTTTTAAGATGCTTTTTTCTTGTAAAGTCACAGAATTGCTGATGAGCGTGACTGCTTAATAATGGAGTAAAAAGAGAAACTCCTTCTGGAAGCAGAGAAATCTGTCTGCAGCTGATGCTGTGGTACCAGTGACATAGGGATTGCTTATTAAACTACACTTTCTCTGGGTTTGCTTTGGGATCATTTCCGCATAGAGCACTAACGGGTGGAATGCTGCATAGGACCAAAGGCAGGATGCTCCATCTACATGGCTTTGTTGCATTTGGCTGGAAGGGGCTTGGTTTCTTCAATCAGGGGGAAACTCAATTCATCAACATCTCCTTGCACAAAGGGGGAGGGTTGTTTGTGTTTAAAGGCAGCAGGCAAATTGGTTTCTCTTTGTCTTGGCCTTCCTGTGCTATTGCCTTGCTACTCCTCCATCTCCAGCAAGAGACTCACAGGTCCTTTGTTGCCTCCTGCTCATTTCCATGGCAGCCGATCCCGGCGTGGCAGGCCCAGGCCAAACAGCACCGCGTGGATGAGCCGCAGGAAAGGAAACGGCCGAGTGTGGGAGCACAGGAGAGCAGGAGCAAGAATGGAGCCTGTCACTAGGACTGGCTGTACGTAATTGCATAAATTCCATCAAGTGCATCCCATGGTTTCAAGGCCCTGGAAGCTGTAAATAATGTGTTTTAATTAATGGGTTGCCAAGAGCTTTAAAGGAAATCAGATTGGACCGAGGGCTGCAGATTTCAGCAGCTGTGGTGGCCGGAGCGTTCTAACGGTTTGACTAACTGCTGGTTGTTCATTTTATTTTAATTAAATGACTTGCAGAGCTGAAAGCTCCTGCCATCCTCACCTGGGTGCTGTTGAAATCCATGAGGTATGGAGCTGGGGAACTGGGCAGAACTGGTTGCCAACAGCAGCAGAGAGATTTTGTCTGAAGACTGTGCAGGGCTGTTAACTTCAAAGTCATGCAAACCACAGCATTTCCTGTATTGTGTTTCTTTGTGTGATCCTTGTGGTTTGGGTTTTACATTTTCTGTGTGTCCAGTGTGATTGGTGGTGACCAAGAAGCCTCTCATTTCTACCCTGTGTTAGCTGAGCTTTAGGGCTGGCAGCGAGAAAGGAGCAGTTGCTCTTTGCAAACGTGTAAAGTCCTGCGGAGTGATGTGTGCTGTACATGTGATTCATGTAGCATTTGGTAACACACTGAGCTGCAGAAAGGAGCAGAACGAGCAGTGTAAGGGCCACTGAAGGGGAGTTTTTAATGCCTTTTCCTGTCGGTATCTCCCAGCACAACCAGGGTCAGGGACTGACTGTCTCTGCCTCATTTTCTCTCAGTGTGCACTGAGGTTAATGGTGCTACCCTGCGGCGTGGGGATGTGGTGGAGAGGAGGTGTCACAGATGGAGCTATGCCAGTAGAAGTGGGAGCACAGGGGTACCTCAGATGGATAGATAAAAGAGGATTGTCAATCCCTGGTGGGGTCCAGCTTACCAACAATCTGCCTGCTGCTCCCCCGACCTTGGATCACAGCAACTGGAGAGTAAGGGGAAATGTGCCCACTAAAAATGTTGACATGGTTCCACCATCTGCTTCTACTGTATTAACTTTCCTGACTAATTGCATGTGTGATGCTGTGCCACATGGTAGCTTTGTTCTTTACATCTAAAAACAAAGCTTCTTTGTGTTTCCTGTGGACCTTTGAACCACACTTCCCATTGAAGGCCCTGTCAGCGTGACACAGTAGCTGTTGATGTCTTCTTGCCTTGATGATTAGAGAGCTCCGAATAAGTGATCTTGGTCATACTTGTTAATAGGTTAAAGGCTATGGTTGCAGGCATCATAATTTCCGTGTTGTGCCTATTCAATTCCCATCCCCAGGGTACAAGTATTTAATATTGCAATGCACAAAAGCATTTGACAACACACGGTGATGGGTGAAGAGGTTCACGCTTGAATGGGGGTGCTGCGTGACCGATGGCCAACTCTTAACCTGAGCACTTGCCTTAATGCAATGCAGGAGCCCATCCGCTCGTGCTTCCTGGCAGAATATTAACAGACATTTGTTTGGCGCTGTTCCGCCGCAACAGACTTGGATCAGAGGATGAACCTGCTGTTCAGTCTGAAACGATGCTGGCTTTGGAGACAGGCTTGAAAATGCTTTTGTGTGTGATCCCTTACAATTCCCAGGGCTCTGATTCAGTGTCTTAAAAAGCAAGATTCCTGGCAAATTAGTCATTGGATGCAATTAATGTCTTCTTTATGGAGCAGCTAACAGAGCTGTAGAAAAGGTGTCTTCACAGGTGCACACACAGGGACATCTGTGGCACTGGTCTGTCTGAAGATCATTAACAACCAGGGTCTATTGTTTTTTTAAATTACCTTGGACATTCCCAATGTGTTGCTGCCCAGTTAATTCACTTTTAAGTTCTTTTACCATAGCTATTGGTGTGATGTAAGAATGCTTTCAGTAGTGTTTGTTACAGCATAAGGGATTTCTGGTGTTTTGTTTTTGTGGCAATCCAGTTGTTACTTTCCATTTTCCATTTCTATTTTTGGTGTCTGAATGAGTTCCATACTTCAAGACTATGAATGTAGGTCCAGAAAGGGGAACTTTCTAAAATAACCCTAGGAAAAAATTTTTACTTCTAAAGTGCCATCATTTTGTTAATAACAAAGTAAGTGGAAAAAGGGAACAAAGCTGAAAACACTAGATTTAAGTCTTTAGAAAAATCTGTCCCTTTTATGGTTATTGACTCTTCATTCTTCCAAGACACTTCAGTGGGTATTTTAATTGTAGTATTTTAGCCTCCCAGAAAATAAACCATGGCACATGGGGGTTTTTTCTTAACTCTAAGAGCGTTTCTTGCATGCTTTACTCTGCAACTTATTGATTAAAGTAGGAACAGAAGAGAAAGAGGAAACATCGATCCAACATTAAGCAACTGGACCATGTGTAAATTGACATAAAATGCAGTGCTGCTTCTAATAAAAAATGCATAAATGCAGCAGAACCAAGCAAAATAACAGCTTCATTCCTCTTGCTGTTGGCTGCCAAACAGAATGCTCAGGTGTGTTGTTGCACATGTAATTCCCTAATTCCTAATTGGGAGCACAAACCCTCGTCGCCTTTCCCTCCTGTCCACCCACATGGATTTGTGCATTGAACCAGCATACCTCCCTCCTCAGGCATCTCAGGTCTGTTACACTTCATGTGTCCCTTCTCCCTATTTCCTACCTACACAAGGCATCCTTTTGCCACTGCATGGATTGAGTCTTCAAGTCTCTGATTTAAGCCGTTGATCCTGACTCTTGACAAGCCTTTGCTTTTTTCCTTTTTTCCCCGCTATGTTTTCCTAGAATTGGGAGCTTTGCAATGACTTCTGTCACGTTTCCAGCGTGTCCTTAGATTTGGGTAATTTTTATGACAGGTCAGAGATACCCGTGCTGTTAGTAATTACCACATTTTTGGAAACATAATGCTCGTGCATAGGAATGTCCTGCACGTGTGTTTCACCGTGCTTGCAAACACAGAGCCTGCAGGTGTAAATATTAGGTTACTGGTTTCCCACACAGTTGTAAGGAACAGTATGCAGCCTGGACCCAGGCCAAGTTCCGCAAAACTGGGCTTAAACGGTGTCTGTTTCTCTTTGGCTGTTTTTAAAGCTGATTTGTAGAGGAAGTGACTTTGCCTGCAGTTCTGGGGACCCCCAGTGTGTAGTGGTGCTGCTCTGCTCTCAGTGGCAAAGGTGGCTGCTGAAATTGCTGCTGCTTCCCCGCAGATTTTTGTGCTCCCACAGCCCATGTCAGCCAAGTGACCAGAGCCACAAAGCTCACACAGCTGTGCCAGGGCAGACCCTACCAGAGCAGTGACAAATGTGCAGCCAGGGGCTGAGGCTTGCCAGAAATGCCTGATGCTGATTTGAAACCCAGATCATGCAGCTCCAGTGAAAGCATGACAGGGAGTTCATCATACCTGGCTCTGCACAGGATTTAGGGCCCCTGGGTTTACCTCCTGCGTGCAAACTTGGTGTGAAGTTCTGCTGGAGGTGCCATGTTTTGCTGTGGTGCACTTTAACCTCACAGTGTGTACACTAAATTCAAACAGCAAGAACTTAAATGCTGTGTCCAAGCTGTGAAAGGCAAATTCTGCACCTGTAAACCCCAGTGTTGTTATGTTTCAATGTGACAGCATGGGCCAGGTAAGAAAAAGTGGTGCTTCAGGCTTCAGAGGTATTCTTTGCTATCCTCTCCACTGGTCTTTGAGATTTTCTTACCGCCATCTATGAAAAAGGAATCATAGTTAAAAACATCAAGTAGAGCAGAGAGCACTGACTATATAGGGAGGCCTTCATTTTCCTTATATCTCACTCGGTAAAAGAATCTGCGTTCACATGTCTTTGTCTCTTTTCTCTATCTGTGCTCACGTGCCTTAGTCTCGTTTCTCTCATTTTCTGAATAACTGAAGGCAATTTTATCCATCAATTATGGCTGTTCTCTTTCCCTGGTACCTGTGTGCTAAGCTATGGGCATATGTGTAGGTGGGAACCAAAATTGCTCCATCAACTCAACCACTTCTGCTTTTCTGTCTTACTATATTTGCTCTCAGTCTGTTTTGTCCTCAGGAAACCTGGCATTTGTCATCGGGGGTTTGACGCAGGGCACCAGGAACTTTTGTCATCAGGGGTTTTGACTCTTAGGCTGAGGGTTATAAAACCTGTACTGAAAATAGACATCATAGGGTGTCATAAAAACATCTGAGACCAATTTTGCACAGAGACCACTGAGACCAGTGATTATTCATGGACTTCGGTGATGTTTCATCAGGGTAGAATATGGCCCCTAGTGTTTGATTCCCAGAAATAGAAAGACAGAATAATATTAAGTGCCTCTTGAGGAATTTGTGGACGTCCTTCATTGTGAAATAACATACATGTTGTTGCCACCCCAAGAGCTTCTGTCTTGCAACAATGTCTTGCTTGTTAAAAGAAGGCAAAACAAAACCCAAAGAGACAGACAAAGCTGGCAATTCTGTCAGCAAAAGTCAGTGTGGATGAGCTTCAGTCAAAGAAATATTTAGAAACAAACTGGAAAGTCGGAGCATACCAAATCCTTTGAAAAGGTCATGACTGCAGCAATATGGAGTTCTGGAAACACGTTCAGCTTCCACAGCAGAACGATGGCTGCTCTTTTCCACACAGAGGAAATCTTGACTTGAGCGTAAGATACGGCGACCGCACCATCAAGTGTGGCAGAAAGACGTGGGCAGGCCCTTGGCTGTGCCACAGATCTGCTGCATGAGTTCTGGCATGTCATTCAATGTCTCTGTGTCCATGGACCTGCAAGGGAGGACATGCCTTGTGCACTTCTAAGTTCTCAGATCTCTTAAAGGGGGAGCAAGTTTTCTGATAGCCCGTTCATTCAGTGCTACCTTGTATAACCTTTGTTGTAAGAAAAATTCCATTTACTGAAGGTAAACCTTGTCTATGCACTTGGCAGCCTTCTTGTCACTGCTGCTGCTGGATGAGGAAGAGCCGTGGTGAGATTTTGTCAGTGGCATGTTTTGACACTGGGTGGTGGGTGGTTTTTCACACCTGCTGTGCGGTGTCACACAACAATGAGGCTGATGGGTAGCATCCAGAGGTGACTGCAGGCTGGACAGGGCTGCCAGCCTATTTCTGAGCAAAGATGGAGTGTATTTCAGATGCTGGTAGGAAAATCTGTCCCTTCCTCTCCCTTCCTCTGCAGAAGGACGTGATTTTCCAATGTACAAGTACAGTGTGGGGGAAGCTGGTTGGTTGTCTTGTGGGTTTGTTTGTTGTTTTTTAAATTCCAGAGACTTGAACATTGAGGTGATGGGGGTTCCTGGAGAATAAAAATGAGGAAATTGTCACAAAACCTGGGTTTGTACAGCTTAAAAGATGACTGATGCCTTATGAGTGGATTTTAAAAAATGCAGAAAGCTGAGGGAAGAATGGAGGGAGCAGATGTTGGAGGGAGCCTTGCCTGAAGGTGTGTGGGGCACGTTCCTCTGAAGTGAGTGAGGCAGCACTTGAGCTTTCTGCCTGGGCTGTTCCCAGCTGCGAAGCTCCCTAAGACAAAGCCCCAGAGCCCTGACTAAGCCTTCAAACTTGCAAGGAGAAGTTGTCCTGAATACCAAGCAGTAAGTTTGACAGACCTCTGATGCCCTTGAAGGAGCATGCCAGTCCAAGTGGATGTTTTTGTCCTTGATTTCTCTTCTGGGAAGAAGAGAAATTCTGCTTTTCCTGTTGGTGAAACATGGTTTGTAGGGACAAATACTGCATTCATTAAATCAGCTTGTAAATTTGGTAAAAAACAGAGCAACCTTTGAGCATACAGCCCTTCTTAAAGACTGAAATGACAACAGCAACCTCAGGACAGGCTGGGGAAAAATACTGCTCAGTTTTACCTTGATTTATGTGAGTAAATTTAGGAAGGAAGGCCTGCATTTGTTAGCTGAAGTCACTTTAATTTCATACATGAAAACAGAACGTTGTTTCATTGTTCTCCTTTTCATAGGTTTCAATTAGGTTCTGCCATTTTCCTTACATTGAATTCAATATTAAACATGAAAATGTATTTAATTCTAAATAGGAGGTTTATTTTGGTAAATGGTAATATAATATTACCATTTAAAATGCACAAAAGTTGATACCTTTGATACTAATGAAAAATCACAGGTGACATCTCTTTTTCTTCTTTTAAGGTCATTGGTTTGATTTGATTGATCTGAGGGGCTTCAGGCTCTGCAGGTGCATGTTTTGGTTGCTTGAGCAGCAGCTTCAGGCAGCCCCAGAGCCTCTGACTGGGCTTCTGTCAATGGGGCATTGTTTTCTGGGGCTGTTTCAGGGGGTCTTGGGGAGAAGTTTCTTTAGAATGTGTTTCATGTGGAGTATCAAAGGGACCATGGTCTGTGCCTGAGCACTGGCTCTTTGAGGAGATCTGATTAATCTTGCTTTATAAAAGTAATTGCCTGTTGAGATGGCAGCGTCAAAAAAAAGTGGCCAGATTCAGAGAATTGTTAAATATTCCCTTTCATTACTTCAAGGTGTCCTTAGTTGTCTGAAAATTAAAAGGATCTGATGATCCACATCCACTAGGATTTTCTGATATTTCGACTCTTGGATCTCTGTTGCCATTTTGTAGCTGCAAACCAGCACGTTCCTGGGATTCCCATGCTGAGGATTTGGCAGCAATGGCTGTGGCAGAGGTGCTGTGAGGGGTCAGGCTCCCAGCACACGGTGTTTGGATGCCTGAAGCAGAGAATTCAGCGCTGTGTGCCCACCTGCTGGGAGCAGGAAACCTCTCCGGGGGCGGGTTGTCCCACACTCCCTGTGACACTTCCTCCTTTGCAAAATCAACAGCAGGAACTGAGAGGACTCGGGCCGCAGATGTAGGTTAGGATTTTCAGATCTCCTTAAGACAACTAAGACATTCTTGGGTATAAAACCTGATCAAAGGATTGGGGATCAATAGCACAGATTCTTTTTGAAGGGCAGGGATGCTGTCAAAGTATGTGGTTAGGGCTCAGTCTCCTGCTCCAAGTGTTTTCTGAGTTAGGGAGTATATGTCGAGTTTGTGGTGAACATAACTTTGAATTAAATTTTTTTTTTAATTGTTTTCTTCTGTTACTGGGAATTTCTGTTTAGGAGTGGCATTTGCAATGTCCTGGTGGCTGTGTTTGTGATTCAGGAGCTGACTGAGGTTATCTGTCGAGTTTTGTGTAAACTCTCTTGAGCTGAATCAGGAGCACAGCCCTTACCTTTCTCTGGGAAGCAGAAAACCTCGTTGGGCCAAGGCAGTGATGGAGCTGGGATATGTTTTGCTCACTGTGAGACTGGATTGATAGAGGTCCTTAGGAGGTGCAGAGTGACCCATAATAATGATGTATTTTGTTCTGGGAGGAGCTGGCTGGTGTTCCATTACCCACTGAGCTGTGGTTGGCACCTCTCAGGGCAGACTGGTGCTGATGGGCTGTGTTTAAGCTCCTGAACTTGTGCAATGCTGCTTCTCCTCGTATGGAGCCTTGTCAGTGGCTCTGATAAGCCACTGATCAAAGTTGCCATTGAAGCTTCCCAGCATGAAATGATACCCTGTTTTATGAATTTCAGTGTTTCTGGCCCACCATCATCTCTCCATTATCATGTCCTACAGGGTGTGCTGTTTTATTGCTGCAGAAGGATCACAGCAAAACTTCCATTGTAAGCTTTTTTACTTTATTTTGTTACATTTTTACAGCAGCTTGGGTGAAACTGTTTTCTGCAAGAAGACTGAATATTGGCTGCAAATGAGAGCAGATACACAGTTTGCTGGGAAGTCTGGTGTTGATTCAGAAGTTAAAATAGGAACAGGATCTGCATAAAGGAATGGGGGTAGTGGAACAAATTAAACCACTTTTCAATGAGTTCAGTGTCTGGGGTTTTTAATCCCTAATTGCCACCTTCCCTCTGCCATAAAGCCACCTTGGGATGAGATGCAGAGTCTGGGCAGTCCTGTCTGACTGGCAGCACATGGAGCAGATCAGCCCTGTGGCCGCTTTCTGCCCTTATCTCCCTCTGTGGAGCTGTGATTTTGATTGTTCTCTATTCAGCTCCCAGTTTTATGCAACTCGTGGGATTAGACTTATTTTCCACATCTTTCCCATCTTTTGGAATTGGTGGAAGTTGGCCAACAGTTGCTGAGGGGAGAAAATGGGGAGGGGGCACAGTTTGCAGGATCTCTGTGGGTTAACACTCAGGGATGATCTCATTGGCCTGGTTTTCTGTCTGGATACGCAACCCAGAGTTTGAACAAAACCCTTTGTCTTAAAGTCCTGTGTTCAGAGCATTATTACTATATAGGGTTCATTCTCTTACGGGGAAAAATACAAGCCCTTATTTTCAAGTGTCCTTTACAGGCAAGTTGTAATAAGAAAATATGCTTTTTTTATGTGCTTTTACATTACTGCTGCTGTTGAACAGCTACATAGAACTGTTGATGATAAGAGAGGAAATATGTTCATTCTGCTTTTCAGCTGTTGGTTTGGGGAAATCGGGAGTAGCAAGAAATGAAACTATTTTAGAGTTGGGTATTGCTTAATATTACAGATGTGTAAAATAGGAATAAACAAGTCATGAATTGGAAGTTTAATCACAAGGGGCCTGGTGTCTTACAAGGAGTAACTGAAAAGATGTACCTGCCTTGAAAAGCCTCTAAAACTGAGGCAAAACTTAAGTGAGCTTAAATGAAGTGACTGAGGGCAGTGGGAGGATGTTGGGGTTTATTAGAAAAAGGAAGAAAGAATAAGTCCTGGACTTTTCTGTTAGATTCAGATATCTTGTTTGGGTTATGGTCAGGAAATTGATCTTTCAGAAGCAGGTATTTTTAGAAGTTGGAAGTCACATTTATATCATCCAGTCCCTGCTCCTAGCCAGTACAAGGCTTGTTCCTTTCAGTGTATATTTATTCCCTGAAGTCTAATTAAACATGTCCCCAGTCACTGCTTTTTTATGAATTCACTCTATAAATGTTCATGTTCTAAACCACTCTCCCTGGGTTCTCTGCTTTTAATTTGCTGCAGGGATGACCCCATAATCCTTACTTGCCGTTCAGGATAAGAGATGTGAGTAATGGAACGGAAAAGGACATTTTGGAAAATGAGAGTCCATGTTGGATTTGATGCAGTTTTATTTAAAACTCAGCATGTTAGGGTATTTTTCAGTCACTGCTGGGTAATGTTGAAATCTTCTTTCTCTCTTCCCTTGCCTTTCTTTCTGGGAGAAGAGAAGCAGGAATGACTGCATTTAACTAAGGCCTCCTTTGGAGAGCTGCCCAAGCCAGGGCTCGTTCCCTGTGGGAGCTGATCCCGTGGTCGCACAGGCACTGGTAGAGTTTCTGACAGATCTGTCCACATGCACATGTGGGAAAGGAAAAGCAGGAACTAAAGGCAAATGAGAAGCAAGAGTCAAAAGAGAGGCAGCCTCTTTGGTGTCACTGGTGCATCCGAGCAGGGGAGGAGATGAAAGGCTCTGCGCAGGCTTCGGGAGCCGTCTCTCTTCTCGTTCCAGGTATCGGTTTGCACCCTGAGGAACAGAGGCTCGGGGGTGCTGTGACTACTCACTCTTGTTTGTTTATGTTCATTTGGAAGAGACATGTGAGTAGAGCTGCCTGGGCTGCTTACGGCAAAGGAAATGGATCTCAGGGGGACAATTAATTTTGCTTGACTATTTCTGAGCCAGGTGAGACCGTAAAATGAGCCTGTGTCCTCCCCATTGTCTAAAAGGGATGTGTTTATTTATTTTACATTTTCATGCACCACTGGCAAATTATGGTGTAAGCCTCAATGAATTATTGATAGAAGGAAGGTGTATAACATGGGAGATTAATAAAAAGAGTTATCAGACTTCAAAAAGAAAAAGGAAGGAAGAGAGAGAGAGCTGATATTTTAATTAACTGCTCCCTGCCTGCATTGTGATCCCAGAGACATAAGGATTGAGTGCCAGAAGGTAAATCTGGTTGGAAATAAAGTGATTCCAGTCTGGTATTAGAGGTGAGAAATGAGACAGTGCTTCAGTATTCTCGCAGTGTGAATAATCTGAGTTGCTGTTTGCAACAGAAAGTGGAGTTATTGGAATTGAGACAGTCTGCAGAGCTCTGACCCTGTGCTGGAGGGTAATAGTAATAAAAAATAATAGCAAATAAAAGATATTATTTAAAATATAAAAAACAAAAAGAAAAAAAAATTAAAATAGCCAAAATAAATATAAGAATCACGAAAAGGTTTGAGCTCCTCCTCTCTTAATCCTGTTCCTTGAAGAGATTAGACAACTTAGATTCAAACAAAGGACCAAGCACTTTTGTATCCTGTGGGTTTATATCATGAGACTGTTGGACCTTCAGGAGGGTTTGGGGACATGATGACACTTCTGGATTCAGCCACTGCTGGTGAGTGGTTGTGCCCAGCTTCATTTTGCCGAAGGGAGGGAGCACATGGACACCTTCCAAGGGACACCCTGGGACTGGCAGTAGCGCTCTGCTGCCCCTTTTGTGAGCCCTGGCAAGGAACTGATTGTGGTGCATGAGACGGAGCAGTGGCAGGGAAGGAACAAAGCCCTCGGTGCCACCATCTGCTGGGAGCAGGTTGGCCGTGCGAAGGGAGTGCCTGTGCCACTCCTCCCTGGAGCTGGCCCCTCGCTCCTGAGCCCCCATGTCCCAAAAATAGTGTGAGACTGATGGCAAAAGGCGAGGTTTGTTTTGAGGCACAGTAGTAGTTTTGTTACTATTTGGATCTCTAGAGAGTAAGTTAAAAGACAGTTTTGCTGTGGAAAGCAAGGTATTAGGGCATTGAGAGAGCGAGTACAAAACAAAATACGTTTTAAAAACTAGGTTTCTAATGTCTCCAGCATTACACTGGTCTCTCCTTTCTGGATGAAACTGTGATTGTTTCATTTGTAGATGCCACAACCTTCCCCTAAGAGCAGAAAGCAACATTTTACCCAGTGAGCTTCCTAGCGAGCAGGAGAGTGCTCTCACGTCAGCTGTGCATGGGTGTCCTATCAGTATCAGCATTTCTGGCCATTAAATACATCAGAATCATTAAAACTTGCATCAAATACCCCAGAAGTGATGTGCAACAGCCAGTTTCACAAGCTTTGGATTTCTAAAAGGAGATATTCGGGAGAAAGTCTTTTCCCTCTGATAACAGATGTGCAAAGTCTTTGGACGATCCTTAGTATGACTGGTCTCTTGGAAAACTGTTGGTTTATATGGATTTTTTTTATCCTATATTAGTTCATAATATGTTTTTGAATGGCTGAAGAGAAAATTGAGAATAGTTCTTTTTTTTTTTTTTTTTTTTTCATTTACCAGAATCTGGTTCATTTAGCAACAGAAGGGGAGTAAATGTATGTTCTCTTTATAAAGTGCATCCTGAGAGATTGTACAGCTGCTTAGTGGTGCTTTGCAGTGTTTTCCTGCTGGATGTCTGCTCAGGGAAGCTGCATGTTTTGTGTGCTAGAAAATGAATGCTTTATTTCAGCCATGTAGGTCTCTCCACTA
The DNA here is from genome assembly GCF_000738735.6 of Corvus cornix cornix. NCBI lineage: Eukaryota > Metazoa > Chordata > Aves > Passeriformes > Corvidae > Corvus > Corvus cornix. Next base: position 5,396,613 of record NC_046338.1, read on the forward strand.
CCTTACACAGCAATGCTCCTTGTTTCCTGTGTGGGCACGTGAGTGATATTTAACATGACTCCCTTCTTGACAGCAGCTCATGTAGGAAAACAAGAAAGGAAAGTAAAAGATCAAACCCCGGAGGCTTATTTGTTGTGTTTAATGCTTTGAAAATGTTTGCTGGAAGAAGTATTGATGTAGCAATATGTGTGCATAAGACTTGTAAGAGGGAATGGCTTGTCAAGCCCAGGTCTCACTGTGGGGGCAGCTAAGCCACGGAACAGGTTGCCCAGGGAGGTTGTGCTGGCTCCATCTTGGGGTTTTTTTCCTACCAGACTGGATAAAACACAGAACAGCCTGGTCTGACCTTAGAGCTGAGCCTGTCTTGAGCAGGAGGTTGGACGTGGTGACTTCCTGAGGTCCTTCATTACCTAAATTTTCCTGTGATCCTATTAGGTTGTTGAGCAGCTTTGCAGGGGGAAGAGACAAATCTCCCTGCCAGCACTTCCTCTGTCAGTTGATGGCTAACAAAGGTAAATAACAGTTAGCCAGAGAGCATTTCACTTCAAGGTGGTGACACTGAGCCCCAGCCCTTGCTCAGGAGTCAGCAGAAAAACCACTGAAGTCACCACTGCAAAAGCAGCGAGTGGTGGTCACATCAACATTGAGGCCTCAGCCTGAAGGGACCAAATATATGTAGAATTTTCTCTTTCTGCCGCAGTGGGAAGATGCTGACTAGAATTGCAGAGCATGTGGTGCTGCACCACTGGCACAGAGGAACAGACCAATTAACTGCTTGAGTTCATGTCTTGCATCTTTTTCAAGCCCTAGATTAATGCAAGCAAAGCAAAGAGCGTGGAGTGGTTGACATTTAATGAAATTAATGTTAGTGTTTGAAGGAGTGCTTCATGATCATCTACTGTGGTGACAGATGTACTAACAAGCCATGAATAGATGGCATAGATAGAAACATTATTATTTAGATCATAGTACTCGAAAGGTGATACTTGTTTGTCTTGCCTGTCTGTAAATCATGCAGCATGCTTTCAGTTCCATGAAGGCAGCAGCTTTTTTTAGTAAAAGCCTTAGAAAATTATTTTGAAAAATATCATCCCTGTTTTTTGAGTGGCTGGAAAAAGACATAGAAGGGTGAATCTTTGTCAAATAATGGAGGGGTAAGAGTTCTAGTGAGAAGAAACACCCATCTATGATATATGTGGGATTCCATCATGAAGAAGCTATGTTGAATGTGAAACAAATCCTGTTAGTACAGGGCAATCCATATCTTCCTTGGTGGGGTTGGGTGCAATGGAGATCTTCTGCACTGTTTATATTCATGCCAAGTACTTTCTTCTTTTCTTGCAGCAAAGAAAACTTGTGCTGAGTCAGATTTCACTTGTGACAATGGGCACTGCATCCCAGCCAGGTGGAAATGTGATGGCGAAGAAGAATGTCCTGACGGGTCAGATGAATCAGAAGCAGCATGCAGTGAGTAGCAGTGGTGTTTCTCAGACACATTCTCTTATCAAAGCACAGAGAAACTGAAGCTGTTATTCCCAGCACTTGCAGGATGATCTGTCAATTTATGCTTCTGTTAGAACAAAAATTACAAACACAAAAGATTCAGGTCATTCAAATCACACGGTTTACAAACTTTCAAATGTACCAGTTTTCCAGACTACGATACAGGCAGTGCTGTCTAGTCTGAATTTCTGTCTGCAGGGGAATTGTAAACATCTTGAGCTGTTTGTCAGGCTCATGATCAGCAGCAGTGTGAGAAGTGTCATACTCACCTGGGATCAGGCTTTTTGGAAACTCAAGATTTGGTGTTTTGCATGGTAACATATTGGGATTTATCATCTCTGTAGACAGCACTTCTGTTATTACAGAGGAGCTTTGCAATGTTATAGCATTGCTCAATCTTCATTTTTTATTTTTCCTCTGAGAACAAATGAAAAAAGCAGCAAATGAAAGATGAGCAATGTAAAATAACTAAAGCAGAGAGTAAGCATGACAGATGTTACTGCAGGTAACACCCTTTAAAAACCCGGTAAGTAAAAAGAACATTCTTGGGTTTCATGTAGTGTGTTTTATCACGTACTTTTGAGGCGGCCCATTTGTGCTCCATTGTTCTAGAACTGTGAAGGGTTGTCTGATGTTGAGTTGAAGGGAATACCAGGGATATTTTAATGAGAATACTAATATGTAGACTTTTATTTGTGTGCTTACTTACATCTGCAGGTTTGTTCTTGCCAGAGCAAGAAACTAGTACAGGCCATTCTATTGAATTTCCAGGCATGTACTTCACAAATATTCCCATGAGTCAGAAGCAGTGTTGGAGGAAGTATTTTATCAGATCTCACCAGAATGGGCTACACAGAGGACTTCAAAATCAACCATACTTTTTATTTTTAATCCTAGTACCAGTCCTACTTTCTCCCTAATTAAGGGAGATGAATGCGCTTCTCTTGCATAAAATGAATTGAATCATTTTTGCAGCCGCATACAGGCTACAGAAAAAATTACCTCAATAAATACATTAACATTTGTGCACTGTATTTGTTGGTCTTTCACCCTGCATCCTCCTTAGTTAAAAGCTGTCTCATTAATGCTACTTCTACCACCTGATTGTCTGGAGGGGGACTGAATAACTAAGCAGCTTCGTTTGCTGCAGTCTCTGCCTGCAAATCTCACGTCAGAGGCCGTAGCACAAGCTGTGGATAGGCCATGCAGCACTGAGATCCCTGATGATTTCTGTTAATCATCTTCCATTCCTTTTTTTACCCATTTCACCTTTCATTTTTTCCACCACTTATTTCATCCTCTGGGGAAATCAGCCTTAAATCTTAAATATCACAAAAGAAGCTTGACCTGAGCCTCAGATTGTTACCATACGGGACTGCTGTCCTCAGAGGAAAGTAATTTGTTCAGATTTTTGTGATTTTTTTTCTTCATTTTTTAATCTTTTTTTTCCCCCTACTTGAAACTTTCTAAGAGATCAAAGTCTGCCTTTCTCTGGTGGTTCTTCAGTTCAGAAAAATAGACGGCCCATGAAACATCTTCCTGCAACACAGGAAGAAGTTTGTTCTGTTCTCTGGTCTCTGAGTAACAGATGAATCAGCAATTCCTAGTGAAAGTGGCAGCACCTGTATGGATCGATTCTTCATTTGTTTTTTTAGATACAAGTGCTTTGAGGCCAGCCCAAAGACTATAGCATATAACTCTACCATACTTTACTGGTTTATATCTCTATCAGGCAGATTTACTGTGCTTTGCCTCAAAATAAGATATTTAGGTTTTCTTATGGGTTTTAGCCAAAACAGACCAATTTTTGTGTGGTGGATACATGGATCTGGGTCTTGACATTCACAGGGTATTTGATAGAAGCCTATGTCTGACTTGTGGCTATCTCACAAGAGAAATCAGTGTTTCTGTCCATACCAGTTAAAAGCTTGCCTTTGAATCTTAAAAATATCTGCAGCTAGAATTTTGGAACTTGACTTTTCTAGGATTATTCAGATCTGAAGTTCACACTTAATCAAAGATCAAGTAGTTTTAATCTTATGTCTGTTGGTATATATAGGCTTTAATTTTCTTTAATTTGTAGGGACATTCTTTCCAGATGTTTTGTATCCTTGTCAAAGTATTTGTCATCTCAAGGGCTGATCCAATCTGCTTTGTGAGGACACAGATTCAGCCTGGTAACATGTCACCCAGTGCTAGTCAGGGAATAACTTCACACACGTTTGCAGCTCTTCCTGCCACTGCTGGCCAAGAATGCAGTGAGCTACAAACCCAGCAGACTATTACAGAAACTATTAAAGAAACTATTAAAGACTATTAAAGAGTGTTGGGCTTTCCTTGTAGTTTGGCCCATTACTGTAAAAGGCCTGACTCTTCATCTGTGTACATGTTATTTAAGATGAGGCTGTAATGACAGACAGAAAATGTAGTGATGGGCAAAATGTATAGATAGACATTCCTGTATGGTCCTTCCCTCCAGTCCCATCTTCTTTCTCCCTGATGAAGTCAAGGCTGCACTCATTTTCCTGCTTAGAAATGCAGCACAACCTGTGGAGGGGCCTGCCCTGCAGAGCTTCCCTAGGGAAGGGGCAGGTTGGGAAGTAAGAGATTTCTCACCTCTGTTAAGATCAAACTGCTTTATAAAATCAATGGCTTTTAGACAGGCCACATAACTACCAGCCAGCACCTCTGCCAGGATCCGGGGTTATTCTTCAGTTAATGCAACACTGGGACATTGTCCATAGTCCACTCTAGCCAGGGAATTTAAGAGCATTGACAATGCTGACTGTTGCATTTTAGGAGTACTTCCAGCTTAGAATGTGGTGAAAACAAGGCTGTTCCTTTCAGCATCTAGCCACCTGCTAAATGGCTTTTTATTTTCTGAATGCTTTTGTGGTGTGTTTTTAAATACAATTTGTGCTCTCTTATTGGTAGTTAGGGATGTCGTGTCCCCATCTCTTATACTTGATTAAAGGTAACAGTTTGTGGAGTTTGGTTTGGTTGTTTTGGTTTTGTTTTTTTTTTTTTTACAGAACCAAAATTGTACTTTACTTTTACTGTTTCCCTAATCATTGAAGTTGCTCAGCTTTGTACCTAACAATATCCTCTCCAGGGATCTTACACATTTCCAGGTGTTCAGGACAGCATGACCTGTGTTGGATAGGTGAGATGGCATCACAGCTGGCCTGATTTCTGCTGGACCTGTGATGTCTGCACCTTTTCTGCTATTCATGCAATTATTATTTTTCTAACTGTTTTCTTCAAGCCACTGAATGTGTCTGGGAGTGGTGGCTTTAAGGGTATCTCCTGAGTCCCACTGAATCCTCAGCTGGTGAAAACTCTAGGACTTCTCCCTGTTGTGGGTTTTGGTGCTAGTTGGAGGTTGATTTGTTTCTAGCATGGACTGATTTTAGAGGAGATGGTTATCCAGGCTTTTGTTTTCAAATGTTTTGAAATGGGTCATTGTGAAAAAGAAACTGCTTAAATTTCTTCATTTTTCTTCAAGACAGGTCTCTGGCACCTGCAGGAGATTTTTGGTAGCTTACAGTACTCTACATTGGAGAGCCCACCGTATCCAGAGCCTTGGCCCTATTTTTCATTACTCTCACTAAAAGCAGCCCAGCGTGGCTTGGTGATGCCCTGGGGCTGTGGTGCAGCCACTGCTGATATACACAGGCTCTGCTTATGTGTATGGAAAGATTCCTCACCTTTTCCTTACCCAGTTTGTTGCAGCTGAGAGAGGGGGAAGGGAAGTCATTTTTCTGACTGAGCTAACAGAGACCTCCAGCAAAATGAATGTTATCTACCTAATGCTGTTCCAGCACAGGTACTGAATCATTCTGCTTTTTATACAAAAAGGAAATTTTAAATTTCCCTCTGAAGGATTTAGATTATTTAATCAGTGACTTAAGCAAAAAAAAAATCTCTAGAGAAAACCAAAAGCAAATGCTAACAATCAGTAACAGCACTGATGGGAACACAAATTAAAGGGATAGAGCAAGTGAAAATCTAAGCTGGCAAACTCTTGCCTTAGGACATTGTATATGTAATGAGATTGAGGAATGCGAGCATAAACTCACCACTTACTTCTTTTTCAGATATGTGACATTCTCCTGGTTAAGAGCAGAAATTATTGTACAGAAAGGTACAGGGTGTTAGAGTGTAGGGTGTTAAGAGGAAGAAAAAGAGACTGGGAAACCTTAATTCATATTGCATTTAATAGGGGAATGATTTAGTAGGGCAGGTTTAATAAGCAGCAGTTCTGGAAATAGGTTTTAAAATAGAAGTGGAATATAAAATCAAACCCTGAATGTTGGTTCGAAGTACAGCACCAGTTCATGCAGTTCTTTCGTATTTTGAAGTACATGTCATGAGTTGTTCAGGGAGATGTATCCAAACTTGACAGTTATATTTTTAAGGGGTATTTTCCATGGTCCCAGGCGCTCTGTGTGCTGCTGCTGTGTGTGCTGATCTCTTACAGTGCTGGTCAGTTCTGCCCTCATTTCCTATTAAGTTGCCCAGATGTAAAGTCCTGTTGTTGGTAGCATTGATGGTATCGTTCACCCCCAAATGCACAATCCTCTCCCAGCTCTCCGTTCAGCCCGAAGGATATTACGTCTCTATTATTCTTCTTTGATGCAGATCTCCTGCATGACTGAGGGGGTTTGGTGACATTACTGTGCTTTTGTGGAAAAAGACTTAATAAACTGTTCCCTGCCCTTGGAGAATTTTTCCTGGAGAAGGGGTGGAGTGTCTCTTTCACGGCATCACATACACTGGGCCATTGAATTCAAGTAGCAAAAGAAAAAACTAGGCCAGATCAGCCAGGCACAGCCACATACCCAGTTTGAGGACCTGGGGCAGTAACATAAAGCTTTTTTTTTTTTACTTTTTTTCCCCCAAGGTTAAGAGCAGATCTGTGGGTATAAATGTGATAAGATGCTGGGGGGTTGCAAATGCAGTGGAACATGTAAATTAAGGACTGTTCTGTTGGAATAATCTGTTAGAGATCATTCAGGGAATTGAATACGGTGATGTTAATGCCAGATGTACAGGTGTGCATTTTAACAACACTCCCACTGCACTAACTGGCTACAGCCAGCATAAAATACAGCACTGTCGCCCTGTCACTGTCCCTGCTGGGCCTTTGGGAGCACTGCTGACTTGCAGCAGCTGAGGACCCCATCTGTAAAGCAAATATAGGACAAGGCACTGGGTGTGGAAACACTTCTAGAGCCACAGGATCCTCCCAGAGACAAGGTGCGAAAGTGGCAGTCTCATTTTCCAGGTGCCCAGACTGGTTTGTAGGGCTAGTGATGAAAGCTTTGATTTGTCAATGTGATCAAATTTATTGAGACAGAATAAAATGAAAACAGCCATGATCATCTCTCCATGAAGTCATGGAATAATTTAAGACAGAGGTTCATAATTTGTGATCTCTGGGGGTCATCTAGTCCAATATCCTGCTTAAAGTGGACCCCTGTCCTCATGTTTGACCACCCTTATTAATGAAAAAAATCCCTTCATCTTGACAGACTCCTTTGTTACAGCACATGTCTGTCACCTCCCATCCTGTCACTCTGCACCTCTGAGAGCAGTCTGGCTCCATCTTCACTATTCCCTCCCATTCTGTAGTTGAAGGCAGCAATGATATCTTCCTTTAGCTTTCTCTTCTGTTGGCCAAACAAGTGCTGGTCCCTCAACCTCTCCTTGTTTGTAGTCTCTCATTTCAGATTATTTTGTCAGATAATTGGCAATGATGCAATTCTGTAATCAGGATACAGTTTTTGCTTTGTTCACTCACCTCTGTTAAACCTTTATCACATCCAAAATGAAACTTAAACATTAATTCATTTCACTGGTTTTACGATGCCACTTGGCTTCCAGGTCTGCTTTGCAGAGGGTTCCATGCTCCTGAGAACTCCTTTTCCATGGGAATGTTTAACAGTAGAGATGAACAAGACTTTTTGAGGTCAGTCAGCAGACCAGTAGTTGCCTGGGCATAGTGGCTTACAGTCCCTTTTATTCGAAGTGTGTATGATTCTTCTAATTCTCACAAATGTGCCTTTACCCCTGACTGAACCATCCCATCTCAGCCCAGTGCTTCCCAAGTGCCTCTGGATCCATAACCACTGCACCTGCCTGGAATGCCTCCAGGTGTGTCCTGACTGAGCAACCCCAAGTCAACCTCAATATCCCAAAGGACACAAAACTGCGGGGACTAACATGAGAAGTCTTTGACAAAGTAAGGAATCAAATCCAGTTTTTCTGGCATCCTGTTCCTTTTCTTGAAGTGTGAAATTATTCTTCTTACATCAAAGGAAATTCAGCGAACTCAAAGCTGAGCAGTTTATCCCCAGTAGTGGGATAACTTTGTCTGTGACTCGTGGACAGTGAATTACATCTCCTTTTTGATGATTACATGGCTGTGGTGATCTCAGCATTTTACTTACCTAAAGATGTAAATGAATTTAGGATTTGTAATGATTGTGCTCCAATTCTAACAGTGCTGAAAAGTTTTAAGTAATACCTATACAAAATATGTTTTTTCTTTAAGGGAATGTGTTTAGAGCTTAAGTCTCAGCAGTGACCTTTGCAGAGGGCTGACCAAGTTCTGTAGGAAAACCAATCGAAAAAACCTTCTAGGTCTGTTCTGATGTTTGTACTGTTCCATTCTTGAGCAGTGTTATCTTGTGGGGGAGTCACTTTTTCATGTAGCATTGTCTGCTTGGACATTTGCAGTGTTTCCATCCCCCAGATGGATTTTGAGCTTTTGCTTGTTGATGGCTACAAAGTTTAAACACCAGCATTTAAACATTTTCCCTATTGGTCTAATGTGTTCATGCAGTTCATAGACAGGAGTGGTCATAAAAGAGTTGGATACTGCCTTTTTATGGCTACAATTAATCTTGCAGTTATTTCAATAGGAGAGAATAACAGGATAATGAAAGTTCAGTGTGAGAAGCTCTTGTATGTGTAATTATTTAACAGGCTATAAATATTGAACTACTAAAAACTTTAAAGGTTTTCAGAAATCTCAAGTAGCTTTTCATTGCTTAGTGCTTTTTTTTCCCCATTTTCTTGCTACTTGCTTTCTGAAATTCAGATTACCTAATTTTTATATTTATATTTTTGTTTGTTTATTGAGGGAAGGATCCAGGAATCACAGTTGTTTAACTGTTATGGCTGATGTGGAAAGGAAATAATTTCTGGGAATCAAAGGCAAAACATAATTTGAAAATTGAAATGTTTTAACTGAATGAAGTAGTATGGCAGTACAAGAGCACAGGCAGCAAACCTTTTCTCCTTTTTTAAATGGGTGAATTATGGTGTGAGGAAAATAAGTGAATATCAAATGTCTTTATCTTAACGTTATTGACATTAAAATACCTTCTGCATTTTAGTATTATCATGAATTGTATGTTGAAGTTGTGTTTCCTTGTTCTACCACATTTTCTTTTATGGGTGTTTTTCCTCTCTTTCTCCATTCCTACAGTTGTAGGATCCTGTTTTCATTCAGGACAAACTCCCACTGAAATCTTTTGTGGTTTTAATAAGGGTCTCATGACACTCCATCCTGCTTCCTTTAGGATTAGGATCATGATTAAGACTGGTTTAATATGCAGTCTCTGAATGCTTTGGTAGATAATTTCTGTCATTTAAGCCTTGCACTGGAGATTTTTAATGCCTGCAATGCTTTCAGTGAGATTGTGCTCTGGGGTGAGGGTCACAGCCAGCACTGCCTGCTTGTGTGAGGGTGGTGTGGATCCTCCCTGTGCCTTTGTGGGATGCAGTGAGAGCCTTAACCAAGGCTTGGTTTTAGCAGTAGCTACAGCCTCCTTTCTAGGGACACTATATTCGTGACTGTATTTGAAGTGACCCTTTTTGACTTATGTTCTGACATACTAAAGCACATTACAAATCCTTTGCATTAAAATGCAGAGAACTGAGTAGCTTCATTAGAGCACACGTTGGGCTCATGCCAATTGTTGCACCCTTTTTCTGGCCTATGCTGCAAGGTCATCATCTTACCCTGTCACTGGAGCTCTGTAACTTGTGTGAGACTGTGAATTCTCTGTTATGGCAGAGGCTGCAAACATAACCACACTTGTCTCTTTTTTTTTTTCCTGTACAGGGATTATTAACAAAGGTAGCGTGTTTGACCATCAGTGATTTCATTTCTAGCCACTGTGTGTGCTTTCATGTGTGTAAAATGATACATGTGTATTGAGAAATGCACATATACACACACAGAAAAGAACAAGAGGTCATTCAAGTATTTCACCAGGTATATCAGCCCCGTGTGGATTGTGACTGAGAAATAGCAATTAACATACTGAATTCCACTGGAATTTATGCTGCTGCTTCACAATTCCTGCCTCTAGACATGTTGGCAAGTGTCAAACTTGGAGCTGAGTTGTGAGAACCAGCAGGGATATTTGTAATGAAGTCAAGGTGTAGGTAGTAAGGGAAAGTCTTTTCTTTCCAGCCACAGGTCTACACACCAGTGTTCTTGTGCAACAGCCTGAACACACTCAATTAAAATTGCCATCTAAGCTGCCTGTTTTATCCTCTAAAAAAAACAGGTGGGGGTTTCTTTGTACGTGTATATAAAAGATGGAATGGTCATTCTGAGATAAGAAACACAATTATTTAATAGTAGCAGAGCCTTTTCAGACTTACTTTCTTTTGCACATAAGAGGATGAGGACATACTAGAATTTATTAAATCTGGATTTGTCTACTGAATCCTTTTTTTTGCTCTGAAGTCTTCATGTGCTGTAGGTTCCATTGAGCAGCATTTCACTTCTCAACACCTTTAACACCTCAGAGTTGTCACTTTAGTATGGAAAAAAAATATCTCTCTTTGGTACGAGCCTGGATCTTGGTGCAGTGATCTCCTCACTGTGGCCATGCAGGTGCTGCCAGGAATGGTGTGGGATGGCCTCCCTGCAGCTCCTGTGGCTGCTGGAGGTGGCCTGACGTGGGCTGGGACACTGCACTCCATTTTTCCTTTATGATAGGAAGTTTTGGGAAGTCCTGAATGCTGTTTGTTATAGTCAGTCCTTTGGCAGAACAGAGAGGAGACACTGTCCTGGCAGATACAAGGTGAAATACCAATGTTGCACCGTACTCAGGCAAGCTTTTAATTTTACTTTTAAAAGTACAGACATCAGGAAGCGGAAAAAGTGTTTTACAGTTAATTCTGGCAGTGTCCTGGAAACTTGTATAATTTTTCTTTCTGTGATTTTATCACTCATCTTGGCAGGTTTCATTATGTTTGCTCATCGAGGGACCTTTTGTGCCTTTATTTTCCCTTGTGACAAGGAGCACTTTTGCGACCATAATCTCTTTTACAAATGGGTCTTGTCTCAATGCTGCTCAGCTCCTTTATCCTTTGTACAGTTTTGTCCCCCTAGCGTTCTGTGGGGCTTTTTCCTCCCTGTTTTGATTAGAATTGGAATAATCTCTGTGAACAAGAGAAAGAAAGTGAGCCTGGGAGGAAGGAAAATGAAAGAGCAGCTGCTGATACGGAGGCTCGGAGACCCCCTCGGGGGATGCTGGACTCACAGCCACAGCCAAGAGCCTCGAGAAGGGGCTGTGTGTTCGTGGCTGTGTGGAACCAGCTGCTCCTGATGGAGCCTGGCGGGTGGTCTGTGAGCATTCCCTCTTCCCAGTGCCAGGGTTAGCCAGGGAGTGAAAGGGAAGGAGCCACAGGAACCCCCGGTCTCATTTGTACTTGAGCATCTCCAGGAGTGGAGCTGCCTTCACAGGGCCTGATCTCCCCTGAAGTGTTTATTGGTGCTTATGTGCCTGTCCCGGGCTGGCATGGACAGCAGAGCACCCGCTGTGCTGACAAAAAACCAGGGAAAAGGTGGTGACTATTCCATTAATAGCCTGGCATGCTTGGTAATTCCAATTCTGGACTTTTCCCTATGACTCTGAAACCTTTGACCTTGTTTTAATGATATTCCAGCTTTTCAGAGGAGGAACTGAAAAGTTGTTCTGCTTATCAGGTACCTGTAAGTACAACTACTGCTGTTTAATTTTTAAAAATATTTGATTGCTGGCATGCTTCAGGGACAGGTTGCTTCAGCTGAAAATGACTGGGAAGAAATCAAGATAACAAGCTATTGGTAAGATTTTTCTAATCTCTTGATTTCCCAGAGTGCACCAAGCTTTTGTATAGTGTATGCAAAATGAAAAAATCCACCCTGTAATAGTAGATTTAATTAAGTGAATCTGTGAGGAAAAATTAAAGTGGGCTTTGGAAGAGGTAAGTCAAATACCTCAACTATTGTATCTCTAGTTAGATACAATGTTTTGGTTTCTACAAAGGAAAAGCATGTCCAAGCTTCTAGTAGGGCTTTTGATTATTTTAATCAATGGTTTCTTTCCAGCTTGCACAATATGTTTACTTCTAAGAAACAGCAATGCTGTGGAAGATCACAATAGAACAATCTATGTTTTTTCTCATAATTAAAGTTCTATTCTGTTTCCATAATTACCTGTTATCTGATGTGAAACCTGGAGAAATGGTTCCTGATTCATTATATTCAAGCCAGACAGTGAACTAAATGGCTTTTAAGGGATCAAAGAAACACTGTCACCCTTAAAATCACATTTTTAAGTTCCTTTTTGCACATAACTTCTCTACTACAAGCCCATTGTAAATTGTTCTTCTGTCCAATAACCACCAAGCACTTAAACCACCAATTTTAATCATGATTTGTGATTTCAGCACCAAGAGGTGCTTCAGAAAAGCAGATCCAACACGGGTCCTGTAATAGCAGTCCTAGTTTCCTTTGTAATTAAGTGATTGTGTTTGCAATGTAATTAAGTAATTGTGTTTGCAGCAGGGCATTGCTGAAGCCAGTGGGGTTCTGCCCAGGCTGTGCAGCTGCCTTCTGGCGCAGAGCTTATGGCTGTGCTGAGGTTACAGGGGGCTGGCAGAGGGATTTGGTATCAGAACAGTCTCGAGAGAAGCAAGAAGACCAGTGAAACTGAGGAGTAGCAGGAGGAGGGGAACAGAGATTACAGTGAGGTCAGAGGGGTCCCTCATCTGATGCCAGGCATGGCTTCAGTGTTACCCTTCATACACAGAGATGATTGTATTAACATAGGTAAGGTTTGTTTGGCAAAGGCAGCCTCTGAAGGTGGGTTTGAAGGAAGAGCATGACCAAGAAATATGGGAGGATGCCCTGTGCAAAGGGCAGGGTGAGCAGCACTTGGGGTAGTCAGCAGCACTTCAGGTAGGAGGGCGAGGGGAAGGGGTAGGAGAAGCAGGAGTCTGGTGCCAGTGGTGCAGCACACCTGGTTCTGCCCTCCATGCTGAGGCAGCGGTAGAAAATTAAGATATCGGTGTGTGGTTCTCAGGGGACTTGCAGGACATCTTGCCATAAAGTCCTGGAGCTGCAGGTCTGGCAGTCAAGAACCCTGGGTTTGTTTTGGCTCTGCTGCTGCCTTGTTATGGGGCCATGGGTGACTGAAGTTAAAAATGTCACCATCTGCAAAAGAAGAGGTGTCATTTTGTCAAGACTGCTCACAGAGGTGCTGCTGTGTCCTAACTGGGTGATTGGAGTATGTCTGATTATATTCCTCTTTGACAGATACCAGCTAATAATAGGGCTATAAACTGTGATTGGATTTTTCCATTGGATTAAAAGCTCTTAACTGTGGTACTCTTGTTGTTCTAATTTCTTGCCAGGTTTTTATATTAACTGAGTAAGAATTGAACACATGGGATATTTTAAGTTAACGGTTTCTCTTTCACAATCCCTTACTTAAATTTTTCATCCACAACTCTTTAGTAAGATATTTTCTTAAGTCGCTGTTTTCCAAGAAGTGAAGGTAAAGAGTAAAGCCTAGATGTTCACAAGTACACCAGGAAATATCTGTAGGATCCAGACTGAGACTTCTGAAAGATATTGTCGGTGTTTAAATGCACCCCTTTGGATGCTTCAATGTAGGCAGCAGCTTCTAAGCTGAATGCTCTAAATTAATGGATTCTAGGAAGCAATTCCTTTTGCACACTTTCCTTCTGTAGTGGTAGCTGGAAGGGGGGCATCTGGCCATGCCTGTGCTTTGATAACGTGTACATGCATCAGTATCAGATTGTGAAATATCAGATTTCATTCAGTGAAAGCAGTGAGGTGCACAGGCTCTGAGAAAAACTGAGCTTAAGCAACCTCTTCAAAACCATCTGTGTGAAAGTTTAAAAAAAAAAAAGTGGGAGTTTTTAATCTGTGTAGCCTTTAGGCACAGATCATTTTCCCATATGTGCTCTCAGATTTTGCCTCTTGCTGTTCTACTGCCTGCTGTAGCTGGATTTTATTGTCCTGAAATTTAAAGGTCACTGTTGTTACTTCCAGCTGCTGTTGGACTGGGAGCATGGATTTTTGGGTTGTCGAGAAGTCAGCCCATCATTGCAGAATGATGTTGTCTCAGTACCGGTCATGCTCCATTGCTTAGTGTGTCTTGAGCCATTCCTTGTTATGTTTTGTGAGCTGGTAATCTTGATTGAGAAGGTTTAAAGAGAAGTATTTAAGCAGAAGTGTGTATCAGAATTTTGGAGAAAATGGAGAATTTTCATTGTTCTTCTTTTTCCTTCCTTTCATTGTTACACTGTGCTGGTGTAAACATTATACCTTGTTTTATTTGAAATGCGGAATTGTCCTTTGAAATGGTATTTGGAATGAAAACCAGAAGAAGTAACAGATCTAAACTGCTGGTGGCCTCAGATTGGTGGTGGCCTGAATTCTGAGCACAGTTTGAGTCCTAATGCACAAGATTTTCTGTTTATTTAATAGCAGCCGTTGCACTGTGCTTGTGCATAACAACTCTATCCACCCCCCTGAGTTCTGTATTACAGTTTCTTTCCACAAACTACTGAGCAAGGAATTTCCATGTGTTTCTGTTTTCTTTATGAGATTGGAGCCCATGATATTCTCAGCATATGGTATGAAATATTTATTATTGTTTTTAAAGGTTGGTTTTAGGAGACAGTCTGTGATGTGACTGCATTTAGTAACATAAATGAGAGTCCTTTTCTTTTTGCATATATTTAAGAAGCTATGAGGAGTTAGTCATGGTGAGTTCTAAATACCAGGGAGACGACCACTGTGAAAGCATTTCAAAGGGAAGAAGCTTGAAGCTATAGAATGATGTTTAGAAAGGGCCAATTTAAACTAAATAAAAATGTAATCCCTGCTATACATAATAAATGAAGAAGAAATCTCTAAAATTGTGTAAAATAATTAAAAGAAAAACATGTCTGGGATTCAGGTTCCTGCAAAAAGTGTATTCAATGACTATGTAAAATCAGGGAGGAACTTAAGAACTGTGGGGTCAATTCTTAATTTTATATAGCCTAACAACAATTTTGCATATTCTTCTCCTTCACTTGGATTTTTTTCATTCATCCTATGGTTCTGGTTTGGAAAAAGCTGTGTTTTTTTCCAGAGTGTAAAGCAGCTGCCACTGGAAGCTGTTGTGTAGCGTATGTTCCAGAAGGAGTGAATGTGTCCCTATCTGCTCATCAAATATTTTGAGAACAAGGGCTGATGTTTCTGGCTTTCAAGACACATTTTGTCTCCTCCTAAGCCAAATGAAAAATTTTCATAGTTCAAACCCACACATGTGCTGACTTACTTCCTCTGTACTGTAATTACTTAACCACTTTGCCAAACTCTAGAGATCTTCAGAGATCAAAACTGGCTGGATGGAGAGAGTGGAGAGGTTTGAGAGGGGGAGGAGGAACAGTAGCCTCAAGAGGGGTGTTTCAATGCATGGTTATGGCAGCCATGGATGACACATGCCAGTGCACACAACAATGGATGCACAAATCTGTCTTCAAAGAAACAATTACTACATGTGGAGCTCCAGCACATTGTGTAGAGTGCAGTGGTTGTCAGCTAAAACCAGTTTATGATCTGGAGAGACTGACTTGGTCAGCAGAGAGACTGGGCTGACCAAGTCATGTTGTTCTATTGATTGAAAGTCAGCAAGAGGACATCATGTCTTCCTCTGGAACAGGCTCACAGAATCTGTGTTTGCTTTTCTGTATAACCTGAGTCATTGAGAGCGGGCACTATTTCAAAGATATGCTGGAATCTGGATGCCAGGGTGGCTGGTAGGCTGGTTTTAGTATTTTGTGTGGCCTCCCAGTGTTATCTTTGTTGAAAATGCTAAAGTAATCAATACATTTGAACACTGTTACAAGCACACTTCTGCAGGCAGTCAATCAGGATATTGGTGCTATTTCAAACATCAGGAAAGGAGTATTTTATTTTGATGATTTTACATGGCTACTCTAGTTTTTGTTTGTGGTTTTTGTTGGGTTTGATTTTTTTAACCTAACAGAAAGAAGCACTCCTTAGGTATGCAGACATTTTTCATACTTCTGGTTGCTTTTTAGGGAGAATGCAAGAGAATATTTCCTTCACATTCTGAAGGTTATATTGGTTCAGCTCAGCCTTTGTATTAATTCCAGCCTGGGATCATGAGAAATGTGTGTTGCTCCAGGACTGAACTGTAATTGTGACATGGATCAAAATCTCTGCCAGGCTGTTCTTTCCCTCTCCTAAAGCAGATTAGCAGCCTGGCATCTGTTTTCTTTGGGGAAGATGGCAGAGATGCCCAGAGAGCAGAGGAGCTGCCTCACAGCTGCCTTTTGTGGAAGTGCCTGTGGTTGCCAGTTGTGCCATGTCCCTGATGTTGGCAGGCAGGGCTGGTGGCTGCTGGTTACTCTTGGCTTTGGTGTGATGCAGGGCTGGGCTGGTGCTTTGGGTCTTGAGGCAAAGCTCTTCAATCTGCCAGACCCTTTCCCCTTGAGCTCTGCATGTCTTCACTCCTGCAGTTGGCTGGTGGGAAAGACCTACATAAAGACAGCTCTGTCTCATTGTCAGAGGAGGTTTTGGAAAGGTTGGGCACTCTGAGTGCAGTTATTTAAAGTTCTGACATCAGAGTCCCTCAAGTCTTAGGTGGCTGTGTAGGAAATTACAGGTAACCTGCATAGGAAATGAGGTGTCCTTTCAACCTGAATGTCATAAAAATTACTTTATCTAGACCAAGTGCAATCTTACCTACTATGCAGGTGACAGAACTTGGTCTCAGAGATCTATTCTGCTTCTTTTAGTTATGTTAGGTTGGAAAGAACATCTTCCTGCTGAAAGCATTAAAAAATCATGTACCAGCCCTTAAGAACCACATTACACTGTATTCCTCTGAGCTTTTCACCTGCTGGCTCTGTGAGTGGGATCCCTGCAAAGTAAGTTCAATCACTGAGTTAGCCAATGCTTCAGGAGCACCAGAACTTGTCAACTTGATTTCTCTTCCATCCCTAACTCCCTTTCGTTTATGTCCTGGGCTTGACTGGCCTTTTGATGCATCAGAGAGTAAGCATTCCAATTCAAAGTTTCCCCAGTTTCTTCATGCATGGATGGACATCCAGTACAGGCTGGGCTTTTGATGCAGCCTTTTTTTCTGTCAGAGCATTCTACCCTGCCATGTATTTTTGCTGAATACATAAGAATTCTCCTCAAGATATCATATCTTTTTGTTATTTGGCCTCTGCATTTGGTATTTATGAGGGCAGAGAAGCAGATTGTTGCGGGGAGGCATTAATTGTATATGGAAACTTTGTTTCTGTAGGAAATTAGTGTAAGAATCCATAATATTGAGAGTTGAAATGATTTACAGTCTAGGTACAAGGGGGAGTTAGATAATAAATTCATTGAATAAGGAAAGCCAGAAGCAAGCATGGGAATTTTGTGGCTGGGTATATGAAGGATTGTAAGGAATTCTTTAGCTGTATGAAAACCAAATCCATATAGTACAATACTGGTCAATGGGAGTGAAATTATAAGCTGCAGTGGCAGAAATTGAGTAAATACTAAAGTATTTCTAATTTCTGTTCAGAAGGAAGGGGAAGAAGTTTCATTTGCACATTTAATAACATGCCTGCTACTCAACAGCAGCTATTAAAGGTTTGGCTTTTAAAGCAGAAGTACTGACAAACTCTCATTGAAGGACACAGCCAGTCAGTTTTCTGATCTGTATTTTTATTTTTTTTAGAACTTGCATTACTGTTTTTTAGAGATGTTGGAACACTGGTGGAAGTTAGTAAAAGTAAGTCAGTAAAAGCTATATTTTTATGGTGGTTTAAAAGGTTAAACAGATCACAGTACAGAGCCTGCTGCAGAAGGTCTGCAGCCCAAGCCTGGAGTTCCTGACTGCTACAACGATAACAATTCAGCTCCAAAGCTGTGTGTGCTGAACAGGCTGTTGTTAGTTTTGGACAAAGCCACAGAGAGCCTGATAATGGAACATAATACATCAAGATTTAAAAAAAAAAAAATCTGTGTCAGCATGTGAGTGATAACAAGAGTTGTGTCACTTCTCAGTGGTCCTTGATTGAATCATGACCTTGTTAATAAGATACTGTGTGTGTTAATAAACTGCTGTTGTGTGTATTTTGTGATTAGTGATTTAACTTAAACATAAAGGTTGGAAAAATGTAGTTTACAACATAATTAGAAGCCATGTTAAGCAAGTTGAAGAGCAGGTGGCTGAGAGGTGGTAAAAGACGTGGGCAGCTGCTATAAAGTGGAAAGGTTATTAGACAAGGGGCTGGGAACAATCTTACAAGGCTCACATGATTAGAGAGTTGAAAAATATTAGAAGGGTATTTGGTATTTGATTTATTGAAGAGAGGGTTGAGAGTTGCCTTTATCAATTTACACTTGTCTCCTTAGAGAAGAGGTTTCATCACACAGTTGTTTCTTTAGCTTAGCAAGGATCAGCCTGATTCAGGAAACTAGATAAGAGAAACACAGATAAGATACAGCTCTTAACAGTAGTGGCAAGTAAAGTGGACTCACTTGTACAGAAATCCTTACTGACTGAAGTCTTTAAATCAAAATAGGTACCTGTCTCAAAGATATGCTGTCGTTTAAATGAGGTGTTGATGTAAAAAGTCAGCCATTGCTGTGCAAGCATTTAATGGTCCTGAGGCTTTTAAACATGGGAGGTTCTCTCAGCTACTGCACACAGACAGCAGTGACACTCACAGTTTATAGGTGAAGGTGATGCCTTAGGATTTTAGATTTTATATTTTTCATATATTGGTAATCCTGCAATTCTTTAGTATATAACACTAAACTCCATACACAATGTTAGCTACTGTTCTCCCATTTTGGTCAGAAAAAACAATTCCTCTCTAGGCCTGGGAATCAAGGACACCTGACTGTCTCAGGCCCCGAGAAACGGAAACAACAGTGAGTTGGGGGGGGAGCAAACTTGGGGAGAATGACTTCATTACCTGAAGCTTTAATTGGAAGATTAACCCCTGATATGCAAATGGACCAAACATATAAAAGTATGAAAACCCATAACCTGTCGTCCATTTTTGGGTGTAGGCCCTGGGGTGGTGCTTCATCTGCCCTAAATGTACCTGAAGGCTCTTCAATAAATATGACTGCTTTTTATTCTCTTAATTTTGTCTGGCCTCTGGTTTTAGGTAGTCCCAAAAGGCATCAAAGGTATTTGGCCCAGCTGCTGCAAGGCACAGTAAGCTCTGACACTGGAGGGAACTCCGTCTGGGAATCATGGAATACTCCATCCAGCTCACTGGGAAGGAATTTTCAGGGCAAAAATTGGGTTGTTCGACTAAGGGAACTCCACAGGTGGGGGAGAACCACTCTCCTTTCTTCTCCCCAACCACGGATCATTATTTGAAGGTCACAGAATCACAGATTTGTCAGGGTTGGAGATCATCCAGTCCAATGCCCCTGCCAAAGCAGGGTCACCTGGGGCAGGTGACACAGGAACATGTCCAGGTGGGTTGGGAATGTCTCCAGAGAGGGAGACTCCATAACCTCCCTGGGCAGCTGTGCTCTGCCACCCTCAGCACAAAGTTCTTCAAAATGTCTTCAGAGAAAGTCATAGGTATCAAGAAACTTTTTTTCTGTTCTGTGATCCTTGGAGATTTGTCTTTCTCAACACATGGAAACCAGGACAAATCTCTGAGAGGTGCCAGGTCACATGGGTGGCAAACATAATTGGGGAGGTTTTGCACATTGGAGTAGCTCATCACCTGATACGTGATTGATGGCAGAGTTTTCATGGAGTTAATGAGTAGAATGTTAAGGAGTAGAAGTTATCTAATATACACCTATGTAGACTACATCATATATGCTATCTATATCTAATATACCTATACTTCTTTTCATCTCTGATGTGCACAGAATATGCCCAGAGATAACAAGACTCAGTGTTTTAGGTGGAGGAAGGTGTTTTGGCATGTTTTGCTGCCAAGCCCTGTTTGAAGTCGTTTGAAGCCTTTCCGGCTGGGGAAGCGACAGTCGCTGTTCCAGCAGCCTCTGTTGTCTGAACAAGCTCTGGCTCCTTCCCTTCTGATCAAAAACCCTTGGTGAAAGGTGCAGCTTGGATCCTTTAAAGCATCTCATTATGGGCTATATTTAGAAGTGCAAAGAATATATTATTAATTACAAGGATGCTCCAAAGCAAAGAAGCTGTTTTATCCATGCCCTTGATGAACAGAAAAGTTCCTGTGCTGAAGGAAGGTTATGCAATTAACAGTATATTCATTAGGAGTTCATCAGATAGCAAGCTATGCTTATCTTCAGGATGGTTCTGGAATATCTGACAATTTCCTAGTTACTGCCTAAGTGATAAGGAAGAGCAAGAGACAGGAACTGAGAGTTCCTGATATATAAATTTTTATAAATTTCCCGATTATATAAATTTTACTGCCAGTGAAATTTATATAATACAGTTTACATATCTGTTATCTGCTAGTTTTATATATATGCATCTACATATTATTTTACATCTCAACTTACAGGCCAAGTACTTTCTTGCTGCCTTGCTGGAAAGAACTGGAGGTGGAAGATGGCCCCGCATATTTCTTGGCTGCTAAACAAGTACAGTGTATGGGCATTGTGCGGATCATTACAGGGCTTTTGCTCTCTTTTGTTCCCACAAAACCCCTCTTACCAGAGTAGCTGTCCCCTGGGGCCATCCAGTATCATCCTGGATGTTTGCTTTGACCTGTCTGTGCACTGGTCCTGTGAAACAGACTCACCTTTGCAGGGGAATTTCTCCAGCTTAAGGGATTTTTGTCATTATTTCAGTACTAACAAAATAGAATAATTTTTCTGTCTTCAAGTTCAGACTAGCATCTGGTAATTGATTTTTGCTAATTGTGTGATACAATCAGGTGAACTTTTTAAACTGTACTTTAAAACCTAATTTTGGGTTGAGCATTAATTTGCTTCCAAAGAATTGGATAAGTCAAGTGCCTAAATAGGCTAGAATATGTATGAAATAAGCTGCCATCTGGAATTTGTTTCTGGATTTGCTGTAATAGAAATGGAGCACTCTGGGATGCATATTTTGGGGCATTCTAGAAATTAATATATAGGAAGAAAAATAGATAAATCTGTCCTGGTGCTGTGCTTAGCTGCTTGTATAAGAATTTGACAGGTGACCAAGGTGATTATGTCGGGTAGGCTTGGACAAAGTGAGATACTGCAGAGGAGAGAATGAATTATTTTTAGAAACTAATTTTTTAAACAGTTCAGGGTCACAGTGCCAACAATTTGAAGGCAGCCTAGAAAACTCTGTCACTTTTATCTATAAACCAAAGCCAGTCAAATAACATTTGATTCAATAAAAAGTAAATTTGTCCCATATCTAAAAGTATCTGTGCAGAAATTGTTCCAAGATGCTTTCAAACTGCTGAGTTACAAATCCACACAGGGAGGGATGATTGATTTATTGTGCGCTGCAATCTGGAGTATTTTATCACTGAATCTTTAGTGAAGAAAGTTGATGTTGTTAAAGCTGCAATGTATTTAGACCCAAAGCCTAGGAATAAACCAGGAAGCATTATTGGATCGGTACAGATCAGGAGAGTGTGGTTATTACCTGCGTTTCCGTGGAGGGCAGCTCTCGGTGTGGTCTCCTCCAAGTCAGACCAGGAAGGGATGGGTTTTGTATCAAGGGTGGGCTCTGGTGTGCCCATGGGATGCCCAGGTCATGAGAACTAGGTAATGGGAATTAGGCACACGGCTGACACCTAAATAGGTGACAAAAGACTTGTAATGAGTCCCGTTTGGGTGGGGGAAGGCTGAGGCTGTTCCCCACCTCTGCCACATCCCGGCCCCGAGGGCTCTGTTCAGCAGCTCAACACATCCATTTGTCAGCTCTGTGGCTGAATGAGAAAGTTTCAAAGTTGTTCAAAACTCTGTTTGCCCACAAGGCTCCGGAATCACTGATCTAGGGCAGGGAACAAATTTCCCTTTCAGAAGTTGCATTTCTTGGAGTTAATTAGCTGACTTCCATTCATGCCCAGCTTGTGCCGCCGTAACCTCCCGACTCTCATTTCTTCCTTGACACTCTTCTTTCTTCCCAGAGCATGTCTGTGTTTGAACTTTGCTGATTCCCAGCTACTTTGCTACCAGTCTGTGCTGGGTCAGCTGTTACCCTCGGGTGTTTTATTCTCCTAAGGCTTGCCTGAATCAGAACTGCCTTGAAAGCATCACGCATCACTAATCAAGGGAAAACACAGTGGATCATGATAGATTTTTAAAGGTTGTTTATAGCCAGACTTAGTTTTTCACAGTAGGCATCCCTGGATAAAAGCAGAGGTAGAGGATCTGTGTTGAGAAACAGAGCTCAGCTCTCAACCATGTCAAAGACTGGAGTTCCATTTGATTTCTGGGCTCTACGAAAGGCAAAATAATTTTCTTTTTTCCTTTTTTTCCCCCCTTTTCTCCCCCGACCTCCTCCATTACTATTAATGCAGAAGGGAAGGGAAGGCTGAACTGCATTACAACTGGCAATATGTATACAGATTGACAGGGTAATTACTGATGTAGGCAGTGGTGGGATGGGAGGTTTGACAGGACAATGTTTGTACATCACTCTCTTTCAAACTAGCTCTAGAAACAGTAGAGTTTAAAGAAGAGGTTCTGTTCTGGGTAGAAAAAAGCAGAGTATTTTTTCTGACCTTCTTAAACAAAGTCATGTCGTTGCATTTTTTTTTTTAACCTTTGCTTTTGATTGAGCATGAAAAATACCTCTCACAAAAGGGAATATTTAATAGCTTTTCTATTAGAAAACTCTCTCTAAAGAAAATTTTGAGTCCTGGGTTTTGCTGGCAGGCCTGGGTGTTTGCTAACTACCAAAGTCAACTGTCAGTTTATTATGAAACTGTTTGGGATCAGCAGTGCACACTGCTGCTTTACTTATGCCAAGAACAGGTTCTTCTTCAGCTGTTCTGGTTTCTTACTTTGATGTCTAGGATTTTCGCTGTGGTTTTTTTTAGTATCTTCCTTCCTCTGTGCCAAGCTAAGGGCATGACCAACTGATCCTTAAGATGAGAGAAACCCACCAGTGAAGAGAAAATAAAATTTTAAGTAGTACAAAGTGATCTGAAGAAATCTGATATGGAAACTGAGGTTTTCAGTGGCCAGAATAATGTCTTAGAGACACAACTCTTCTTGAAAGCAAGTTCTGCTCTGGTTTAGAGGAGGAGTAGAGAGAAAGGCAAGAAGGTCTGGTGCTTTCACAAGGAGGGACCATGTTAGGGTTTTGAACAGCTCTCCATTTTAAGTCTGGGGCGAATTATGAATTTTCCTCTTCCATCAACAAGATGGAAGAGCCAAAGTGGTAGAAATAGTGGGAAAAGTTGGCAGATGGCCTCAGACTTGAGTTTATCAAAATCCCCTTTTTGTTCCTCTAAACAGTGAGGGCTGTGCTTCACTGTCATTAAGCAGGGCTGTCACTACAGGGCTGTATTCATTTCTTCTCTGGATTAATCTGGGTAAATGTTTCTCGTGACCATATGGCCGTGGTGTCAGGAAAGATGGGAAACTGGTGTTCAGAGGTGGCACGTGGCTGATGGGCTCTGCTGCACACTGTGTAATAATGCTTTACTCAGATGGGGTTGGGACTGCACCAGCCTTGCTCTATTGTTCACGTTCCTGCCTTGCCCTGTGGAGTCATGCTCAGCTCTGCAACAGGTCAGACCACAAGTGTGGTGTGGTCAGGGTTATTGTGTATGTTAGTGTTGTCCAGAATCTATGGAAAATGGTAACAAGGGCTGGAATCCCAGGCTGTCCTATGTCTCATTCAAGTTTGTTAAAGGATTCGTGCATTGCTGACCAAGCAGTGCCTCGAGGCATTTAACATCAGAGCACTGCTGATCATTCAGAGTGGGCTGGGTGGAGCAGAAAGGCCACGGCAAGCCAAGGACTGGCCTTGAGGAATTGCTGACAGTATCTGGGGAACTGTTAAGTTTCCCCTGGGAAAGCAACTTTTGTCTCAAGGTTAGGGGATGAACCTTTTCAATGAATTCTCATGTGTGCAATGGCAGGTAAGGAAATGTAGTTTGTTTGGGAGCAGAAAGCCCTCACTGTATCATGTGCATCTCTCTCATGCCTAATAACTTGTCATGGCCTCCTAAAAAATGGTTTGTCTCTGCACCAGACTTGAGAGTGGGGGAATGTCACCATGTAAAAAACCCAGTGTTTTACAGGCATTAGATGGTTAAAAAAATAGAATTTAATGAGGCTCAGCAGCCTATATCCTCACTGCTGTTAAACATCTGATCTTACTTTGTAAATTCTGAAATTTCAGAAGTATGACCATGAGGGATAGTTTAAAGGCAATTAGAAAACTTCCTGATTCCTACTGAAAGTATCAATTTTCCTGCCGTTTGAGACCAAGGAGGATCATGTAATCATCCAGCTTGACCTCCTCTTTACCATGGGCCATTGACCTAGACTTGGATTTACCCAAAACAAGCAAGCTGACTCAAGTTTAAGGACTTTATTTCTCAGCAGCAGGGCCTGTTGGGCACATCAGGTAGAGAACAGACGTGCCATGGAAACAGTATCTGGAGAAGCTGTGAGATGAATTAGGTGAGATGTGCTCAGATGATCGCAGCAAAAGAGCATTTGCTCTGTTTACAGGAATATAAAATCAGCTGAAGTCCTGCCAGTCAGACTGAGGGAAGGAAATGCTTTTTGTAGCCAAGTTTGATGGTGGTTTTGGTTTTTGAACTGGATGAGTAAGACATAGCAAACAGTAATTGGAGACAAAATGGTGCACTGGAAGCCCAAGAGTAGCAGTCCTTTCTGTCCAGCTTGCTGTCCTGGGCTGACAGTATTCAGTATTCCAAGTGTGCCAGGATAGCTCTGAACACCTGGGTAAAGAAACCCCTCCTGACCCATGCTGGTGACTCATGTTGTGAGACACAGAGCTTACCTAAAACCTGATGTCATTTGTCTTTCCAGCCTGCTAGAGATCTCTTACCTCCTTGTACTGTGCTCAAATACAGTTTATATTACCTGTTAAAATTGGCACAGTACCAGAGAATCATTTTCTTACTTGAGGTTGTTCGTAGTGTCTGTGCTTTTGGAACACACTTTTCCTGTGGAAATTACCTTGCTGTTACTCTGACAGTGAGTCTCTATTTCAGTAATTAGGATTAATCCTGGGATTTTGAATTCCTGATTATTTCACTCTGATGTCAGAGGTGGTAATCACTAATGTGATAATCTGCACAAAAGTGAGGTACCTGCTATCTATTATTTTAGACAAGCTGAACCCTTTGTGTGCTAAGCTTATTTTCTCCCTCCAGTTTCAAGGTAGAGGAGTTGGAGACTCATCAAAGACTCCTAATATATGGTGTTGTAAAGGAGCCCTTCTTACAAGCACACAAGAATGGAGTTAATAAGGGCTGTACTATGCAGTGCAATGGAGGGAAATCTGTGCAAATCCTCTTCTGTTCCCCTGGGAACTTCTAAACATAAGTCACCATCAAACAAATCACTCCATTGAATCTATTTATCAGGTGTATCAGTTGCTAATACTGTTCCTGACATTTTACAGTATAGTTCCTTAGTAGCCTTTCCTAATCTGCCTTTTTTGAGTTGCTTCATTTATGTTAGAAGATTAAAGGCAGCGCCCATAAGTTAATTATCTTTTTGTGCAGGAGGAATAGTTTTTTCACTATTTCTGTGCTTCTGCATGCTGCCACAAAGGTTATGGCATTTACACACTCACAAATGTAGTCAGGTAGCAACAGTTCGAGCTCCCAGGCCCTGGGAATCGGTGTTGCCAGCATGCCCCAGTTTGACCAGAACAGACCTTTCTGTGAGAGCAGATGGATGGGGCGGCTGCTTCTGTCAACAAAGGCGTCATTGGTGGTGGGCTGGTCTCATTCCAAGTCTCACTGCTGTAATCTTAATTCACTTAAGCCACTAATCATGACATTTGTTTTGGACTGGGCTGGTTTCAGCTGAAATGGTAGAGTTGCCTGTATTTTCTCAGAGATCTCAAGTGTATGTGTACTGCAGATATGGGGAGCAACCCAAGTGCTGCTACTGGATGAGTTGCATCAGC
Organism: Corvus cornix cornix; assembly: GCF_000738735.6. Taxonomy (NCBI): domain Eukaryota; kingdom Metazoa; phylum Chordata; class Aves; order Passeriformes; family Corvidae; genus Corvus; species Corvus cornix. Next base: position 5,422,550 of record NC_046338.1, read on the forward strand.
TTTTGTAGGAGTTACAAGTTTGTGTAAGTCTTGCCATCCCAGCAGGCTGATGCTTGTACTGTGTTGCTTTACATGACAGAAGGGGAGTTCAGTGCAGCTCCTAACCTTAGTGGGAGCAATACTTTGATTAGCATTCCCCATAATGTGTTCTGTCTTTGTGTATTGCTGATGCACAGATCCAAACTCAGGCACCCAGCGAAAGCTGTGGGTTCAGGGACTCAAGTCCCTGTGCTCTGTGTACCAGGGCCAAAGAAATTCCCAGGACATAGGAATCATCCACCATGGTTGTTGCTGTCCCCACACAAACACTTCTGATCGTAATTTGGCACAAGGAAGGCATCAGGGAAATAAAGTATAACAAATATGAAATAACACACCTTATAAAATCACACCTAGAGTCTGATGTGTTAAAGGGTTGTGAAGTAAACTTGAAGGGTTAAGTGAAGTAAACTAAAGAAACAGCAACCTGTCCTGAGCTACAGTGAACTGGTGGTGAATGGGGTAGGGGCCAGTGTTTCTCACACCCACCCTCAGCTGAGAGAAGAGGCAAGGGAAGGAAAGTACCAGTCAGACACACCTTCAGCTGTGACAATATTTAAAGTCAGAAGAGGGATTTCAAACTGTGTTTCTTATGCACCTTAAATAATTCAATGGGAAAGTTTAAGTTGTAAGCCAGTAGTGAGTGTAGACTGGGATATACATTCATACACACACACACACATATATATAAAGAACTGTATATGCAAACTTGTGACTGAGATGTTTTTCTGAATCATGAATCTTCAGTGACTGAGAACTTCTGAATTTCCCTGAGCAATCTCTGCCTGTCAGCTCCCTTCCTCTCTACAGAACAGTTGCTCATTTACCAGTGTGGCTTGTTTTGTCTGGAAACAAACTGAATTCTAGTCCTGTACTTGGGCAGGTATGAACACTTATTTTGGTTTTGAGGCATCTCTGAGGCAGTTCTGCCAGCTGTGACAAAAGAAGATTTAAGGGCAGTGTTTGAGGAGGGGAGGTCCTTGTTAAAAAGCATTCTTTAAAAAAAAAAGCTGGCAACTAAACCATTGCTGGAGGAAGGTAGGAATTTTAAGTTCCATACTAAAAGGAGTGGAAATATTTGCAGGAGCAGTTTATTGGCATGGCAGAAAATAATTAAACCATTTTAGTTTTGCATTTTCTCTGTTGTAGAAAGAAAATATTTGGGTTGAAGTTTTTCTTCTGAAGAACCTGGAAAAAACACAAGGGGCAGTCTGGAGAGGATGGGAAGTTATTTCAGCAGAGATAGAGGAGCTGTTCAGACCTGTAAGATGATGTATTTCCACAAAGGGCGTTCTTTTCAATCTGCTGATGAAAAGTCTTGTGGGTTTCCCACCAGTAGAAGCTGCTTAATTGCATTTTGTGTATGCTCTTAGAGTACCTGTTTGGTGAGAACCTGACAAATGGTCTTCTGAAAGTAAATCAATTTTGTTTTCTTGGGCTTTCTTGAATATACATGATGTCCGGAGCCTGAAAAGCACAGCAGTGGCACAAGAGGAAGCAAACAGTGGGGCGCCAGTTAGGCTCTATGGTTCTCTGAAAGACTTTGTAGCCTCCCATAAAGAGAAAGAAGAATGTACCATTGGCAGTAGTGAGTAAATGGAACCTTCTTGTCTTCTTTGCTCTTGTCTCCTTATAAATAAACCATTGTTGTCCATCCTTGGCATTTGCAGTTCATTGTGATAAATTGGTCTTGATGTGTCTGACATTTCAACCAAGTTGTTTAATGGTGCTTTTCTAAAAAGGCAGATCTTGCTATAACTTGCATTGGTCCAGAATGCATCCAGGGCAGGAGCACTCACCATCACACACAGCACTAACCCTTTCCTTTCTGGCTGCACAAAGAGGGAAGGAGGAAGTAAAACATTTTGGTCACGTCAGCGCAAGAGGCCTGGGTGTGTGTAAGCCGTGCACAGAAGCAAATGTTAGCCTGGACTGCAGTTGCTGAAAGCCTGTCATAGTGTGGACAACAACACAGACTCCACTTGCATCTGCAGCCTCCTGGGGGGAGAGGGGAGGAAAACACCCAACTTGCTGGAAATGCAGGTGTGTTTTCACCAAAGTGTTGCTTTGAGTTTTGTGCAAGATCCCCTCTCTGTTACCTGCCAGTGCTTACAAGTCATTGGCTTCCATGTAACCATTGCTTAGGTGCAGAAACCACTGGAACACAGAGATTTGATGAACTGTGACCAACAGCAGCTTCTCTTGCTGTATCCCTGAAAGTTCAAGCTTTGATTTACATATTTTAAATGCCTGTAATTATTCTGTCAGGGAGATGATTAACACAGAGATTGCTTTCCATAAATAGGAGCCTTCTGTTCATACTTTTCCAAACCTTTCAGCTTCCCAAAGCTATTAAGCGTCTGCCCGCAGCAGCCAAGCAAAAGTAATGCCCATACTTAAAACTGTGACCAA